>NW_006159653.1:1506021-1514950 GCF_000334495.1 Tupaia belangeri chinensis | reverse complement strand
GGCCGCTGCTCGCCAGCAGCGGGGCAGGGCGCTCCTCGGCTGCACCTGCTCGGTCTCGGTCGGAGCCGTCCATGGTGCTGTCGTCTCTGCTGCTGCCCATGGGTCGTCAACCAGGGCACCCACCAGGCTCACCTTTCCCTGCAAGCTGCTGTGGGCACCGTCAACACTGCCTCACCCGGCCCCTCCTTGTGCTCCAGGCACGTGCGCCGCCCGAGCGTGGCAGGGAGCAAGCGTTCCGTGGGGACAGTCACACTGCAGTCCCTTCCCCTCCGTCGCTTCCTCCTTCTGGGTCCTGGGCACACATGGACGTGAACCTGGAGTTTTTAAGCTGCAGGGTCTAGGACACAAACCATTGGTCATGTGGGACCGTCGCGGGAACCACACCACCACTGGCCCTACTGAAGCGCCACTCTAGGACCTGCCATGGCTACTCGGGGGGCTCTGGGGGTCAGCTCCCGCGTGTGCACGCCCAGTGGGCCGATGGCCAGCGCGGCAGCCTCCGACAGGCAGGGGCAGGCGCGGTCTGTGCTGACGCCCTTCTCGTCGCTGTCCAAGCTGGCTGCCTTGAAAGCATCAGTGTTGGCCACAGGTGGCACGGTGGCTAAAGTGCGGGGTCCCCTGTGGTCCACTGCATGGTCCAGGTCTGGGCTTGGCAGCTTGAAGACCACATTGGGCGTGTGCCCGAAATCCAGAGCGGGGAATGGAGACGGGCTTGTGAGGCGGCCAGCCAGGGATGCTTCCTCACTCCTCACACCTCCCTCTGCATGTACCCACAGAGGAAATTAAGGAGGAAAAGGCGTTATGGGTCTCGCAAGTGCCCCCCAAACCTTGCAAGCTTCAGCAAGTAGTTTACAAAGTCAGTGAGGCAGCAAGGTCCTCGGGTGGGGGCGGCAGCCGGGACCCCACGGCCCACCCACCCACCGAGGCACCAGCGCCCTCTGCACCCACCCCTCCACGCAGGCCTGTACCGCGAGTCAGCAGGCAGCGCTGTCACAGGCAGCTGTGTCTGCGACACCTCGTTTTCCGTTAAACGGCTCTTCTGTGACTTCCTCTCTCTCCGGGAGTGAAACGAGCACCCCTCTTTCCTGCAGTGGCTCCTCCTTTCCTGCCTTGAATCCGAGGGCCCAGGGCTACGCCACGGCACCAGGTGCGAGCCCTACTCCGCCCTCCACATGTCGCCCATCCCTCACATGCAGGCTGGGCCAGGGGCTCAGGGTGCCGTCTTCCTGGGACCACGGCGGCCTGCTGAGGATGCAGCACGCACAGAGCAAGACCCTGGGCCTCCACGCAGTGCTGACAGGCGCGGTGCCTTGAATCCGAGGGCCCAGGGCTACGCCACGGCACCAGGTGCGAGCCCTACTCCGCCCTCCACATGTCGCCCATCCCTCACATGCAGGCTGGGCCAGGGGCTCAGGGTGCCGTCTTCCTGGGACCACGGCGGCCTGCTGAGGATGCAGCACGCACAGAGCAAGACCCTGGGCCTCCACGCAGTGCTGACAGGCGCGGGCAGCCCCTGCGCGTGCTGGGAGCCGCCCCTCTGCCTGGTAAGCCCGAGGAGCTGTGCCGCAACCTGGGCCCAGGCTTGTGCACGCAGTGGGCCCCCAGCACAGACCCACCCGAGTCACTCACTGTCCACCGAGAAAGGTCAGCGCAAGGGACAGGGACATGCGTGAGACCCGTCGAGTGCTTTTGCTCTCAAAGCAGTCGAGGCTCCATGCACGCTGCCTCGCAGCAACCCTACTCCCCCACAAGTTGGCCTGGCCACCCTTAAACACACACGGAGCTGACGGGACAGAAGAGGAGGGCTGAGCGACGGGCCTGCCTGGTCGGCGCTGCACAGCTGGACCCCACAGGCACCAGGGCAACTGTGGCCCACACTCAGGCGGCATTCTGACGCTACCTGAGTGCAGGGCTAAACGTGGAACGAGGCACTCATGGTGCGGAGGCTAAGTTGCCTGGACCGTGTGGCCACTGCAGTTCGGTTCTCAGACCTGACAGCTCAGAGAACAGGCCGGGCAGAAGTACGTGGCCCAAACTGTGAGAGGGGATGGAGAAGGGCTCACGGCGAGGCCCCAGGGGTGACCTCTCACTTTCCCTGTCTCTCCAAGCGTGCGCCCGTAGTGCACTGAAACAGAGATGAAACTTGGAGCTCCCCAGCAACAGGGACGGGTGTCAGCGCTCCGAACAGGACGCGCACCGTGCCGTCAGCCACCCCACCTGCTCTCCGCGCGGGACCTGGAGGGGGCAGTTGCTGTTTGAATGCACCCAGCTTATGCGTCTGAACCCAGTGTGCTGGCCTCTGCTCTGCACCCGCTGGCAGGCAACACGACCCGGCCCTCCCTCACACCCCTGCGCCTCCTCCTCACCTGCAGCCTTCCTGGCCACCCTGTCGTTAGCTAGGGGCACCAGCTCCTGCCTTGGCACCTGGCCTGTCCAGGATGTCTGCGACTTGCCGGGCTCCTGCGAGGCCCTAGCCCTGGCCTGCTGTCCTCGCCTGGGAGAAGGCCCCTGCACACCCACAGCTCCCCGCACCCCGTTAGCCTCATCACGGTCTGCACCCTGGTTACCATGAGCACGCCCACCTGTCACACACAGACCTCCTGTTCACCGACCTGCACGGGGCAGCTCTGCTGCCATCACAGAGCACCCATTCTGCCACCTGATGCTCACACTGAGCCCGCGGCTCGTCAGCCTGCCTGCTGCACCCCTGCCCCGGCTGCACACAAACCTCCACGCTGAGCTGTCACAGCGCCCTGCAGTGCCGTGCTGCACCTGAGGGACAGGGATGTCCCGTGAGCCCCGAGATCACCCCCGGAGGTGCCTAAGGGTCCCCAGCGTGGATCGCACGCTTTCTGGGGCCTTGCCCAGCACGGGGTTCACATGCTACGCCAGCCCAGCCTGCATCACCGGCACAGGGCAGGCCCAGCCATCCCCGACCTCCTCGCGGTCGGGACGACTCCCCAGCGAGCCCCAGGCTCCCACCTCCACAGACACAGGCCTGGAAAGCCCTGCACCGAGGGCACAGACCTGGCGACAAAGCCTGGTGCTCTCTGCCCCCGAGGCCGCTGCTGCTGTTAATCAGAGACGGGACACACTGCACCTGGGGCGGCACAGCCCTCAGGAGTCAGCCCCGGGGCCAAGCCCTCAGCACATGTTCACACCCAGCCCTCCCGGACTTTTACACCTGTCTTCTCAAGGTTTTACACAACTGCACTGTCAGAGGGTGCGTGTGCCCACGAGAAGAGACCACGCCCTGCCGTGGTGTGGCCACACTGCGCTCTCAGCTCCACTCCTCCAGGGCTGGGGCACACAGGCCCGTCTCTCTGGCAGCCAGAGCCAGGCCGCAAACTGCAGCCAACCACGTGGGCTCCGGCTCCCTGTGGGCCGGGCTTCGCCTCTGTGCTACTGGGCCTTTTCTCTTCTGCAAAGACCCCGGGTGTAGACAGGGCTTCCTGCCTGCGTTCAGCTGTTACGTCTCTTCTGCTCTGAAGGACACAAAGCCGCCCTCCTGCAGCCTCAGCGTCCCTCCCCCGCCTCCCCACGCCAGGCAGCGTGCTCTGTGCTGGGGAAGGCACATCCAGAACCATGACCCCGCGCCGGGCCTGCCTTCCCAGGAGCTGGCCTTCTGACGGCCTCACGGGGATGCTGCAAGGTCAACGGTCTCAGCGCAGATCTAAGTCAGCAGTCCCGCGGCCCGGAGTGCAGAAGCCAGAGTTCAGACACAGGTCTTTGCCCAGACCCACCGAGATGCACAGGCAGATCCCGCGCAGGGCAGGGACGCTGGGCCAGGAGTGGGGCACAGCAGCCTCCTCCGTGCCCTGGGACCCACCGCCAAGCAGCTGGGAGGAGGCCCCAGCTGACACATTTGACGTGTGGGCAGGGGCGGCACAGACCACGGTGTGGAACGGGGCCAGGTTGGCTGCGGCAGGTGGAGGGCGCAGTGCAGGGGAGGTGGCAGCAGTGGCGGTCTCGGAAAGCTAAGCGAGCTCACACACTGGCCAAGACAGGACGCCTGGCTGGCTCGGACGAGGAGGGCTCGAGAGTCCGCTCCACAGTCCAGCTGGCAGGTGTGTGGCCACGCTGTCCAGAGCCAGGTCCGCACCAGCCACACCTGCGCTCTCTGTAGCCGAAGGTGGTCTGCGCTCTGGAAGCCAGCAATGCCGGGGACAAGCCATGGGGACAGGCCTCTGGGCAAGGGCACTGGGGAACCAGACTGGAAGAGCCACTGGAAAAATGCAACGGAAAGCCTCGGCAGCAGCCAGGGCTGGCCCGCCAACGCGTGAGTGAGGGCCTAGGGAGGCATCAGGCCCTGCCTGGTGGGCCAGTGGAGGGCGCAGTAGTTGCATTGCTGGACTCCCACTGTCAACCACAGTTCGAGCCCCAGATCCGGCAGCTCTAAACTCATGCCAGCCGTGTATCCGTGCAAGTCCAAGATCCAGAGAGAATGGATGGCAGTGTGGACATGCCCCCTAGGGAGGTGATTTCTCGTCTTCTGTCTGTGTCTCTCTGGTGAGTGTATGTGCCCAAAAACAAGTCTATCTTAAAACAACAACAACAACAACAAACCCTGCACAAGCAGAAGGCCCTTGGGGGAGGTGGTGCCACCCCATGTGGCCGTCGGCTGAGTGGTGCTGCTTCTCCCAGGTGACTGCTGTGTGCAGGACAGTAAGGGGACGTGAGGCCCCTGCCCAGCCCCTCTGGCCTCACCGCGGCCCGCAGCGAGCACGTACCCCACCTGGATGAGCTCGTTCAACTTGGCAGCGTTCTTGTCGTCCATACCTGCAGACAGAGCAGTGCGGCGTGAGGGAGCGGGGCGTGGGCATCGGCCGTCCCAGTGCCATCTCGCACAGGCTCCAAGCCCTGCCCTGACAGCCAAGGCCGTCCAGGATACAGACCCACGGCAGCCCCTGCCCCCAGCCCTGGCTGCTGCTGGGAGGCACCTTCTGAGCTGCTCACCTGCTCACCCTTAGCCTTGCACTCTCTGGGCAGGTCTTCTGCTGCCCCTGCAGGCCCAGCTCCCTCATGCCCCAGCCACAGACAGCCCTGCCTCCTTCCAGTGCCTGGCACACCCCACGTGCACCCCTGCATGTGCACCCGCATGCACCTCCTACGAGCTCCAAGCGACAGTGTTTGGTGCTGACCCCAGGCCCCCAGGGTCTTCTGAATGAAAATCCGACACTGGGACCAGCCGTTGGCATAATGGCCGTCACTGGACTCTCATGTAGTCAACCACAGTTAGAGTCCTAGACCTGGTGGCTTAAATTCACACCCAAAATCCCAAGAGGAGAATGGAGGAGCGGGGATTGCAGTATGGCCAACCCCCTGGGAGGTGATTTCTCACTTTCTGTCTCTCTGTCTCTGTCTTTCTGGCAAACACACACACCTGATAGCGAAAACCTCTCAAAACAAAAAAAAAAAAAAAAAGGAAAAAAAAAAAAGAAAATGCAACACCCTTGTGTTCACTAGCACAGACGCCCCGTCACCTCTGACCTCCTCTGCTCTGCTCCTAGGATCCTCGAGCGTGTGGGGAAGAAAGCAAGGCGACAGAGAGGGTCTGTGGGGGTGCGGGTGGTGGGCAGTGCTCACTGCAGGGTCTCTAAACTCTTCTGTGCATCTGGGCAGCGAGAGAGCTGATCCCCACAGTCAGGCTGGAAGCGGG
Source organism: Tupaia belangeri chinensis (assembly GCF_000334495.1). Taxonomy (NCBI): domain Eukaryota; kingdom Metazoa; phylum Chordata; class Mammalia; order Scandentia; family Tupaiidae; genus Tupaia; species Tupaia belangeri. The sequence goes on along the minus strand of NW_006159653.1, from coordinate 1,509,291 downwards.
CCTCAGGCTCGCCAAAGCTCCCAGAGGAGACAGCGTGTCCCTTAGAGGTGCTGGGACAGGTGGCAGAGGAAGGAGGGGCCCACTGAGTCCGATTCAACACCGGCACAGACATGGCCAGAGGGAGACGGGAGACTCCAGTTAAGAGCCATGGTCAGCACAACATGTGGAGGCCAAGGAGGCTGCCGAGCCCGGAGAGACGAGCCCGAGGGGCGGGAGGCTCGGGGCCAACTGCAGGGCGCAGCAAGAACAGCAGGGCACATTTGCCTGCAAGAACCCAGCGTAGCCCCGCCTGCAGAAGTGAGAACAAGGGGCAGCGTGGAGGCAGGACAGCCTGGCTGGAGCTGAGAACTGAGGGCGAGAGCTACCCGGGAGGCCCCAAAGGGCGGGGCAGGTGTGGCCGGGCTGAGCCGGGGCCTGGAGCAGGGAGCCCAGGGACTCTTCACCTCCGCCCTGGGGCATCGGGAAGCCAGCGAGGTGGGGAAAGGAGGACCGCTGTCTGGCAGGCCCGTGTGCACAGGAATCAAGGGCCGAGCGCTGGCAGCAGCGCCGGGAGGCGGCGACCTGGGAGCCAGGTGAGAAAGGGTCTGTGTGCCGCTTGCCTCCCCCAGTCCTCAGCCCTCCATCTGCCACGCGGTGTCCTGGGCAGGGCCTCACCCTCCCAGGTAGCTGGGTCTGCAGGTGCACACCATGCTGGGAACAGGCAAGGTGGGGAGGCCAGGAGGGCGGGGAGGAAGGAGAGAGGCGGGGTGGGTAGAAGCAGTAGGAGAGCTCAGGACAGTCGTCCTCGTGGGCACAGGCAGCACCATGCAGGAGAGAGGGCCAGGCGGGAAGAGCCAGTGTGCAGACAGCACACGCTCAGCCACGCACAGTGCCTGCCCACACGGGCCTCCTCGGCCTCGCTGCCCACCCTGAGCTGTGGCGTGGGCCATGGGGCGGCAAGAAGCAGCCCGTTCGTGTGGAACCCCCTCAGTCTTCGAGGTGGTCCGAGGAGCGCACCCCGAGAATGCCCAGCAGGCCGGCGAGGGTCGCCCCCGTGGTCTGACGCCACATGGGGGGCACAGGCAGGGGTGAGATGTAGGGGCTTGGGTCCTTGAAGCCTGGTGCACCCCAACCTGGCACCCCTGCTAACAACGCACACAGAGACCCTGCCGGGAGAGCCAGCGGGGCAGGCAGGGGCTGTCAGCTGAGGCAGGCCCGGACCCTGGGTACCAGCGTGGGACAGGGCGAGTGTGCAGCTGCCTGGGGCCTAAGGGCCTGACTGGAGCTCGGCTGCCCCCGGGGTGTGGGGAGGCCCAAGCACAGGCAGGCCATCGGGCAGGGTTGCCGTCCCCAGCGAGCGGTCCCTCTTAGGAGATGGGGGGCTGGGCTGCAGGAGTGGGTCCCGTCCTCAGACCACGTGGGTGCTATTCGGGGCCTGGGGGTGGTGTCTCAAGGTCACGTGGCAGAGAAAAAAGCATGTGGGGACACATGTGCGTAGGTGCACAGACATGTGCTTGTACGTGGGGACACAGTGCATACACGTGGGAACTGTGACCCATGTGCAGCTGCATGTACATGCGCATGCGTTGGGGCCCCGGGAGCAGCGCGGCTGGAGTGATAACTTCACGTCTCGGGGAAGGCCAGGCAGCCATCACAGAGCTGAGTTTTCTGAGGGAAGCCGCTGGGCCCCAGGCACTCAGATCAAGGGGCCAGACGGGCAGAGCGGCGGGAGGCAGGCGGCGGGAGGCAGGCGGCGGGAAGCGGGCAGCGGGCGCGGTACTCACAGCCCCCGATCTTCTTGCGCATGTTTGTTTGGAGAGGTTTTTTTGCTACGCCGTAGCAGATGAGGCCATACAGCTCCTGCGACGACTTCTTCAGCCCCCGAGAGAACACTGCAAGACAGGAGTGGGAGCGTGGGAGGGCGCCTGCCGGCCCCGTGCACAGCTGTGCCCCGTCAGGCCGGCGGTCAGCCCGGGGCGGCGAGGACTCAGCGCCAGGCTGTGTGAGCCGTTCATCAGAGTTAAGCGAGGGCCAGCAGGAGGCATAGCGGTTCCGTCATGGGGCTCCCACATGGCTGACCACGTGCAAGTCCTGAACCTGGTGGCCTAAAGGTCATGCCGGGCACGTGTGCATGCACACCCAAAATCCTAGGAGAATGGAGCAGAGGGAAGGGGTCTGCAGGGGGCCACCCCCCCAGAGTGACTTCTCACTTTCCTTGTCACTGCCCCTCTACCAAGAGCATGCGCCCTATGGCAAAAACCTCTTAAGACAAAAGCTGAACGAGAAGAGGAGTAGAAAGCCACTCTGAAAAGGCAGCGCAAGTCCCCAGGGGTGAGGGAGAGGAGGGAGGTAGGGGAAGGAAGGGCCCACCAGGGCCCAGCGGAGCCACAGTCCAGGCACCAGGGGAGCTGGCTCTCGTGCCTCCCCCAAGCTCCTGTGAGAGGGACACACACGCCCAGCCTGGCTGCACCACTGTGCTCTGGCCTTGGTCTAGAAGGGTCCAGGAGCGAGACCTGGGCTGGGTGGGCCCCTCTGCCCAGTCCCCCAGCGCATGGGTGCCAGCATGCGTGTCTCAGGAGGCTGGGGCAACAGCAACAGGCCGAGCACAGGCGCCAAGCCCACAACGCCCAGCCCTGCACCCTGGGCGGAGACCTCCAGGCACCCTGGAGCCGCGAGTGGCACCCGACACCCAGCCCCGCACCCCGAGCGGAGACCTCCAGGCACCGTGAGCCGCAAGTGGCACCCAGCGCTTACACATGGCAGCCTGACACCGAGCCTGGTCCGACGTGGGGGCCAAGCTGTGGTAGGAGGGCCACTGGGGAGGGTACTGTCTGCCCCTCCTTGTACACGACCGTCCTCCGGGCCTCTCTTCAAGGCCTCAGTGCTGGGCTGTGCGCGCCCCTCACGCAGGGAAGAGAGCACCCCAGAGAGCAGCCAAGGCCCGGTGGCCAGCCACACGGAGCACAGAGGTACCAAGAACACACCCCACGCCCTCTGTGGCTCACAAAGGGGCCGTCAGGGAACACGAGGGTAACTGACACGTGGCCAGTCTTATGATGCCCAAGCCTCTGTCAGAGGGAGCGCAGCTGACATGCTGCAGCGAGGCCAGACTGCAGTGCAGCAGGGGAGCTGCGCCCAGAACCGTGACTCCACAGAGACAGAGACAGAGGAGTGGCCACGGGCCAGGCGGGAGCGGGGGAGTGGGAGCTGGGGGCGATCGGGCACAGCCTGTAGTCAACTCTAAGAGGGTGGATTCTGAGACCGGCAGACGGCATAGTGGCTGGATCCGGA
>NW_006159653.1:1502194-1505966 GCF_000334495.1 Tupaia belangeri chinensis | reverse complement strand
CCGGCCAGAGGGCATGTTGGCTGCCACTGGACTCCCACATGGCCGATGGTGGTCTGAGTCCTGGACCCAGGGCTTGAAACTCAGGCCAGGCGCGTGTGCGTGCCCAAGATCCAGGGAGGAGGATGGAGGGGAAGAGATTGCCACTGGGCAACCCCCTCGGGGGCTGATTTCTGCTCTGTCTCTGTGAGTCGTGCGCCCTATAGCAGAAACCTCTGTAAGGGGTGAGTCCTACGGCCCGTGAGCTAAAGCTCGGTAGGACAGGTTTGCTCTCAGCCCACTATTTGAGATGGCAGGAAGCAAACAGCGCGGGAACGAGAAGCGAGACTCGGAGGGACGGCTCTGCACTGCGAGGGGGCCGCTGAGCTGTGACACGAGTGCGCACCCCGGCCACCTGTGGGAGAGGGCTGGGCGCCCCTGCGGCAAGCGCGACCAAGTCCTGAAAGCACGTAGAGGCCGTGGAATAAGGCTGTGTGCCCTGGGGACACCCACCCCACAGCCACACCGCTCCTGCTGGCCACGGCTAGAAGGGTCAGCAAGCGGCCCCCACACAACACACATGCATGTCTCTGACAAGTTCCGGGGTACCACTGAAGACACGTAACATGGAGAAAGCAGCGTGGCCCCAGCTTTGGAAAATGGCAGCTAAGAACTAAGTGTCCAGGCAGTCTCTGGCCTGGGGATCGACAGGGCAGGTGTCCCTGGGTGGGCACAAGTCCTCGCAAAGGGTCTGACTGGCACCAGGGGCCCTGATGCCGCTGCTGGTGTTGGCACAGACAGAGAGCTGCCAGCTTGGGGAGACGAGGAGACAGACAGGGAGATGAGATGGGAGGATGGGGAGACGGGGGATAGAGAGATGGGGAGATGGGAGATAGAGAGATGGGGAGATGGGGAGACGGGAAGATGGAGAGATGGGGAGATGGGGGATAGAGAGATCGGGAGATGGGGAGATGGGAGATGGGGGATAGAGAGATGGGGAGATGGGGAGATGGGAGATAGAGAGATGGGGAGATGGGGGATGGGGGATGGGGAGGTGGAGATGGGGAGATGGGCGATGGGGAAATGGAGAAATACCCGGGGCCAGCAGAAGGCCTCAGAGACCAGGAACTCAGCAGAAAGGTGCTTCCTGTGGGGCCAAGCCAGGGCCCCAAGAGCAAGATGCACGACCGGGAGGCAAGGAGGCTTCAGGGACCTGGCCCTGTGCGGGGAAGTGGGGAGCACAGGTCCCACACGGACAAAGAGAAGGGGAGGACACCGGGCAGGTGCGGCCCTGCAGGGCTCTGCCCTCACTCTGAGGGGGAGAAGACGAGAAGTCCCATGCAGGCACGGCAAGGAGACCGTGCGAGCAGGAAGGGCCGAGGCAGGAAGGCGAAGGAGCGAGAAGGCCTTCCGAAGGCCGTCCCCTAGCCGCAGGCCAGCCAGACCTGCATGCCCACGCCTGCCCGGCCACTCCCAGCCAGTCTCAGAGAACAGGGCTCTCCACGCTTTCGCCCCCACGTAGCCTCCGGTCTCGGCTGCAGACCCTGGCCAGCCAGCCAGGGAGAGCACTCTTTGAGGCAGGTCGAGGTGGGCCGCAGACCCAGTCCCGTAGGGTGACCTTCAGGGAGTCAGTCCAGGGTGTGACACCCAGCAAGAAAACACACAAAAAAAGAACAGGGAGCCAGGTGGTCACACCACCCCTGCACGCCAGTCTGGAGGGCAGAGGTTCCTGGCCACCAGTGCCAGCCACCAGGCTCAGCCCGAGGGGACTGAAATGAGCTGAGCACGCAGACAGCACAGGGCCAGCAGCTGGCGTGGTGGGGTTCTGGACTCCCACGTGGCGGATGCCGTCTGAGCCCCAGGTGCGCTGGCTTGAAACCCACACCGGGCCCTGTGCGTGTGAGCCCGTCGCAGGAGGAACGTGAAGGGACTGCGGCACAGTAGCCCTCTCTGTCTCTCTCCAGCAAGCACACGTACCCGATGACAAAGCCTGAAACCAGGAGCACAGCTGACGAAACAAGGGTCGGCCCAGACAGCCAGGCCGCACACGAACGGCCGAGGGAGCCACGGCCGATCCACGGCCGACAGTTGAGCAGCGTATCGACAACACTGGCGAAGACCCTCAGGCTGCCCCTACGGGCACCGACAGCCCCTGCCAGCCTCCAGAACAGATGCGGAGGCTGGCATCCACCCGCAGAGCAGGCGGCAGGCGGGCCGGGCCTTGGCTTTCTCAAGCTCCAGGTGAGGCTGCCACTCAGTGCAGTCGACTTGGCTGGGCCAGGACGACACCGGGGAAGAGCAAAGGCCAGGACGTCGGAGGTCCACATGTGGGTGTCAACAGAGGTTCCAAGGGTCACCAGTGACGACAGCGACCACGGCTGTGTCAGCGCCCCAAGCCCCGACATGCAAAATTGGAAGAGAGAGGGCCAGCAGGAACTGGCCGCCCAGCAGAAGCACCTGCTGTGTGCGACAAGACGGGTCCGCAGCCATTCTCCAGGGGACGGCCACACGGCGTCCCATGCCCGTTCTCCGGGAAGAGCCACACTGCCTGTGGAAAGTCAGGACCCATTCGGGAGACACGAACGGACAGTGGCAAAACTGCTAAGACAGACTCGGTGCCCAGAACGGGGGACACAGCCATCCAGGGGAGCTGATGGTCAGCAAGGCTACCCAGGGCTGGAAGCCTGATCTGCCAGGGACGTGACCCAAGGCGGAGCCATGTAGCTCTGCGCTCAAACACAGACATGAGAGCCCGGGAGAGCAGCAGGAGGCCAGTACCAGCTGGCCCGGCCTGGCCTGCATGCCCTGCCTGGGAGAAATGCGGACAGGAGGGGTCCAGGCTCCACTGCTGCATGCCCGCAGCCTGGCTGCCCTTCCTGGGCCACACCCTCACTCACAGGGACAGGTCAAGGCCAAGCATGTCAGGGACTAGAGGCCGCACACCGGGAGAGCCTCTGGGACACACGAAACCCAGCTCAGGAGAGGAGCAGAGGGGCTGCAGGGCCCGGCCAGGCGGGGGGTAGCGCAGCTGTGAGCCCACATTCTGCAAGGCAGACCCACATGGGAGGGCTCGGGTTCGTGTCACAGGGCTCCCTGGGCACACGGGACATACCTGTGCCTGTGATCTGGGCTGGCTGAGGAGCTGGTGGGTCAGGGATCGAAACCCTGTTGGGAGTGCTGTCTGTCTGTCTCTCTCACAGTATTAAATAAGCAAAACTTAAAAAAAAAAATGATAGTAGGCAGACCACCATCCAGACCACCATCAGGCTGGGGTGAGGCGGGGCGGGGCGCGGCCTCACCGTGGTCGAAGTCGATGTACTTGGTGAGCTTGTGCCAGGTGCGGTAGTAGAAGTGGCGCACCTGCTCCTTGTTCTTCACCATGCTCGCCGGCTTGCCTTTCTTCTTGTACTTCAGGGCGATGTTGTTCTGAATCGCTTCAAAGTCCTTGCCGTGCTGGAAAATGAAGCCCAGGGTAAAGAGCGGGCCTGAGAACCACGCACTTCCCTGTGGACGAGACCCAGGAAAGGAAGGGCCTGCCTGTGGGCACGCGGGCCGTGCCCGGCTCCCACTGAGTGTGAGGGTTAGCTTGGCTTCCCTTGGGCTACAGGCTTTTGGTTTTGTTTTTCAAAATTTGCCAGACGGTGTATTTGTTTACTAGGGAAAAAGACAGAAATAGAGAGAGAGAAAGTCCCCCAAGGCACCCGGTCATGCTGCAATCCCCTCTCCTCTCTCAGCCCCTCCTTTCAGAATTTGACAGGCACACACATCTGGCATGGTTTTTTTTTTTTTTTTTTTT
>NW_006159653.1:1497965-1502128 GCF_000334495.1 Tupaia belangeri chinensis | reverse complement strand
GAGCAGCGGGGGGCCAGGACCAGCTGGCCCGGCCTGGCCTGCATGCCCTGCCTGGGAGAAATGCGGACAGGAGGGGTCCAGGCTCCACTGCTGCATGCCCGCAGCCTGGCTGCCCTTCCTGGGCCACACCCTCACTCACAGGGACAGGTCAAGGCCAAGCATGTCAGGGACTAGAGGCCGCACACCGGGAGAGCCTCTGGGACACACGAAACCCAGCTCAGGAGAGGAGCAGAGGGGCTGCAGGGCCCGGCCAGGCGGGGGGTAGCGCAGCTGTGAGCCCACATTCTGCAAGGCAGACCCACATGGGAGGGCTCGGGTTCGTGTCACAGGGCTCCCTGGGCACACGGGACATACCTGTGCCTGTGATCTGGGCTGGCTGAGGAGCTGGTGGGTCAGGGATCGAAACCCTGTTGGGAGTGCTGTCTGTCTGTCTCTCTCACAGTATTAAATAAGCAAAACTTAAAAAAAAAAATGATAGTAGGCAGACCACCATCCAGACCACCATCAGGCTGGGGTGAGGCGGGGCGGGGCGCGGCCTCACCGTGGTCGAAGTCGATGTACTTGGTGAGCTTGTGCCAGGTGCGGTAGTAGAAGTGGCGCACCTGCTCCTTGTTCTTCACCATGCTCGCCGGCTTGCCTTTCTTCTTGTACTTCAGGGCGATGTTGTTCTGAATCGCTTCAAAGTCCTTGCCGTGCTGGAAAATGAAGCCCAGGGTAAAGAGCGGGCCTGAGAACCACGCACTTCCCTGTGGACGAGACCCAGGAAAGGAAGGGCCTGCCTGTGGGCACGCGGGCCGTGCCCGGCTCCCACTGAGTGTGAGGGTTAGCTTGGCTTCCCTTGGGCTACAGGCTTTTGGTTTTGTTTTTCAAAATTTGCCAGACGGTGTATTTGTTTACTAGGGAAAAAGACAGAAATAGAGAGAGAGAAAGTCCCCCAAGGCACCCGGTCATGCTGCAATCCCCTCTCCTCTCTCAGCCCCTCCTTTCAGAATTTGACAGGCACACACATCTGGCATGGTTTTTTTTTTTTTTTTTTTTTTTGGAGAGGTTTTTGCTATAGGGCGCGTGCGCTCGCCAGACAGAGAGAGACAGAGAGACAGAAAGCGAGAAATCACCCCCCAGGGCGGATGGTCACGCCGCAATCCCTTCTCCTCCATTCTCCTCCCGGGATCTTGGGCACACACACACGCGCGCCTGGCGTGAGTTTTAAACCACTGGGTCCGGGACGCAAACCACGGTAGACTACGTGGGAGTCCAGCGACATAGCCATTACGCCAACTGCTGGTTCCCATCACCTGGCATGGTTTTGAAGCCACTGGGTCCCAGACTTGAACCATGTGGTCAGTTGTGGGGGATCCAGCTGCCTGACCCAGCAGGCAGGTCACAGGCTTTAACCAGGACAAAGCAGCATGCGAACCCCGGGGATGGCTACTGTAGCCTGCACACAGAGGCAGGGCCTGGGGACACATGGTGACCTCTGAGCCCTGCAGCCCCACAAAGAGCATCGGTGGCAGGCAGGTGGCACAGGTGGCTGGGTGCTGGGTCTCTGCAGGTGCTGGGTCTCTGCAGGCTACAGTTTGAGCCCCCGCCCTGGGTTCGCTTTCTCTGTCTCTCTCTGGTTAAACTGAAAAATAATGATAATGAACAAAACTAAAATAATTCTTAAAAAAAAAAAAAAAAGAAAAGAAGACACCGGAAATGGAGACCACGGTGTCAGGGTGCAGGGCTCAGGTTGCTGCCTACTTGGCTCCTAAATTAAAAGGCCAGGGCCAACCGTGTGGCGCTGCAGGCAAGTGCTGCTCAAGAAAAGCAGGACCGAGGGGCGGCCAGCTGCGGATTGAACCCCCAGCCCGGCTGGCCTGAAACATGCTGGGTCTGGATGTGCGTGCCCAAGGCCTGAGCGCTGGGGGACTGGTAGGAAGGGGCCGTGGCAAGGTGACCGGGGAAGACACTTAGCTCTCACTTGGCGTGCACCCCTCGACTGCAAAGAAGGAAAACAAAGGGAATGTAAAAGACAGCTATTCAGAGAACTCTCACGGCTTTGATCGCATAGAACGTAGTGCGTACTGAAGTAGGCAGAGCAGATCATAGCTTAAAAAGTAATTACGTGGGACCAGCAGTTAGCGTAATGGCCATGTCGCTAGACTCCCATGTAGTTGATTGCGGTTCGAGTCCCAGACCTGGTGGCTTAAACTCACGCCGGGCGCATGTGCGTGCATGCCCAAGATCCCGAGAGGAGAATGGAGGAGATCCACTCCCCTGGGGAGTGATTTCTCACTTTCTGTCTCTCTGTCTCTGTCTGTCTGGCAAGCGCATGAGCCCTATAGCAAACCCCCCCAAATAAATAAATAAATAAATAAATACGTATATAACTTCATTATCATTCTTTAATTTACCAGAGAGAGACAGTGACAGAGAGAAAGCGAGAAAGTAAGCCACCAAGTCTGGCACGCTAGCCGGGGCCAGTCACATGGGAACCGCACCTCAGCCACGCACCTGCTGGCCCTGCAAATAGGAGCTTCTAGGAAAAGCCCTGCAGGGTGCACTGGCAATCCCCGCGGCCGGCCCTTTCCATGCAGGGCTGAGCAGGGCAGGCTCTACAACAGAGCGTGTGTCCCCGAACACTGCCAGTGCAGCCCTGCACACCGCCAGGCAGAGGCCGACCGCTTGGTAATCCACGCCAGGGTGGGGCAAGGAGGCAGCGCCGCAGAGCGGCGAGCACCGCAGTACCCAGGTCTGGTGTCTAAGTCCCACTTGGCAAAGGGAACCAGGGCTGGGGCGGGAGGAGTGAGTCTGGCCCCCAGCAGTCACGCTGATGCCATCTGGGCACTTAGTGGTTATGACCCAGAGAACAAAGTCCCATGAGCCCACACGTAGAAGTGAATGCCCGACTGAGTACACCTGTGGGGAGCGTGGGCTCCCCACCAGTAACTGGAGAGGACAGCAGCAAAGAGGGCTGTCCCCAGGCTTCGGAGAGAAGCAGCAACAGTCGCTGAACTCAGTGGGAAAAGGAGTGAGAGGTATCCGCGGTGTCCACGCGGAGCCACAAGCGGGAGGACAGAAATGGCAGCTGCTACAGGAAGCAGCAGCCCAGCTGACGGCACCCGGGGAGACAGGCCACAGTAGCGCCTCCAGCCTGACGCACTGACTGGGGGGGATATGCCGAGGCGTTGCAGCCTCTGCCTGCATGCAGGTCGGGGTCCAGACCTGGGAGTCAGCAGCACCAGCCAACCCTGAGCCAGGCCTGAGGGGGCAGACGGGCTGCCGCTACCGCTGAGTCCGCCACCCCACACTGTGGGTGCAGAGCCGGGGAAGCAGGGCGAAGGGCTCGTGGGAATTCTGCTCTTAACTCTGGCATCATTTCAGATGAAAAGCCAAACAATAAAACCAAAAACTAATGGCAGGTGAAGTATGGAAAGGTGCAGTTGTGTCCAGCGGCCCCAACAGTGTCCTGCCCGAGGCCACCCCCTTCCTGACGCCAGCCTCAGGCTTCAACGAGATCTGTGATGGGGACGGGGTGGGCAGCCCGAAACCTCAGAACCTGGGAGCAGCTGGGCCGAGACCTCACCACTGGGGGCCAGCGTCTGGGAGCCCTGACTCCAATCCCAAGCCTTCTGAACCCCTCTTGCCATCCGACTTCCTGTGGACCTCACTGTGTCCCCAGCGAGGCCGGAGGGCCAGCGAGCAGGGCCTCACGTTCTAGCCCCACCAGAGCACTCTGGGCTCAGTCATGAACTGGAAGACAAGAGCCACAGGGAACAGGTGGGCTGCAGACGGGACCGCTCAGCGGTGCAGACACTCGCAGCACGTCTGTAGACGCCGGGGCGGCAGGCTCACCACTGAGCGAGGGCAGGGGTCAGCCACGCGGCCGGGGCTGGAAAACGAGCGCCGCAGGCAGAGAGGACATAGCAGAAGCTGGACTGATGGGCGCGAGGGGAAGGGGAGTCAGCAGTGGGCTTTGCACAGAAGGACCCCAAGCGGCAGAGGCAGGGAGGAAGCCCAGAGAGCCCCTGACTCACCTGCCATGCCATCCTGCTCCTCACCAGTCGGCTGTGCGGGCCAACCCCCCACAGCATCTGGTGCGGAGATCAGGCAAGAGCTCCAGGAGCCACTGGAGGAGTCCCATGCCCGGCTGCTCCCAGCAGCCCTCCCGGGTCTCGACG
>NW_006159653.1:1496581-1497616 GCF_000334495.1 Tupaia belangeri chinensis | reverse complement strand
CGCTGCGGCCCACCCCCCCACAGCATCTGGTGCGGAGATCAGGCAAGAGCTCCAGGAGCCACTGGAGGAGTCCCATGCCCGGCTGCTCCCAGCAGCCCTCCCGGGTCTCGAGGGCGCCCCGCTGCCGCGCCTCGGAGCCACTAGGCTGGGTTCCCATCACAGAACGCACGGCTGGTCCGAGGAGCGGGCGTCAGAGGGAGACCGACCAGGCCAGCCTTGTGGGGCCACTCCCGTCGAGCCGCGCCCCACAGCTCAGGCTGCAGGCCCGACGGTGCACTCGCTCCACTGGAGGCACAAGGCCCTGCTGTGGGCACACGCGAGGGCAGGAGAAAGCTGCGTGTCCTGGCTCACATGCACATGCTGCATGGTGCACGGACTGCTGTGGAGAGTGGCAGGGAACAGAGAAAGCACCAGTTTCCACCACTGCCAATGGCTTCAGGAGCTCACGGGCCGGGAAGAGGGCGACCGCGGTGCCCTGGGAGGAGGGCGGTGCCTAGCGAAGTTGCACGCGGCTCTCTTACTGCACAACCACGTCGGCCCACTTCCCGCACAGGCAGCCAGACCCCGCACAGCGCCCTGGGGCTCTTGGAAGGGCGGGCCGCACCGAGCAATGGCTTCCCAAGACTAGGCAGCAGGGTGGGGGCAGCCACACACAACGGCCCCCCACTGCTCAGAGGGACGGGCACTCGCTCAGACGGCCTGGCAGCGCCCGAGAGAAGCCACGCACGCCGTGTCCCTCCAAGGACCACTGGGGCCAGCACACGGCGCTGCCATGGGCGGGGAGGCTGGGCCTCCAGTGCGTCTCTTCCTCCCGCCCGGTTCTCTGGCTCCCAGCCTTTGGCGACCAGCCACGGCAAGACCTTTCCACTGCCACCATTAACCGGCTGGTAGGATAGGCTCGTCCCTCACGGAACCCTGTCCAGATAGCACACGTCTGAGAAGTCACCTCGAGCACGAACGTGCAGAGAGGCCCGCCGTGGGCTCCGAGTGATGGCCGGGCTCGAAGGGGTCTCAGCAGCCAGCCACACAGGACAG
>NW_006159653.1:1493216-1496219 GCF_000334495.1 Tupaia belangeri chinensis | reverse complement strand
AGCCACACAGGACAGAGGGGAGCGGGTACCAGCCAGTGCTGAGCTGGTCGGGCCTCGCAGGCCCCTTGCACCTGCAGACTCCTCGCGTGCACCACCTCACTCAGCTACGACCGCACACACGGGCACGTGTGCACCAACGAATGGTGCTGACGGCGGACAGCGAGCTGCGGCCGACTCGACCGTCAGAGGTAGGCGTGCACACGGACGAGTGGGAGGCAGCGTGGGCCGCAGAACACGGAGCCGTGGGAACGGGGTCCTTCCTGAGTGAGAGCTGTCCCCGGTGATCACACGGACATGGGGGCGCCATAGCCAATAGAGCACGGCCACTTCGCAGGGCAGCAGGCAGGGCTCCCCCTCAGGGTGCCCATCCTGCCCCAGGCTGGCCGCAGCACCCTCGGGGTGTCGCTGGCCACCCTGGTGGAGATGAGAGGGCCCTGCACCCTCTCCTGCTCGGACCAGTCCACTCAGCTGCAAGGGGAGGGCCCAGAGAGAAGGTGACCCTCCACCACAGACATGCGGGACACGACGGACGAGAGCCCGGGGATGGAGAGAGAAGTCAGGCGTGGAGCACAACCCAGTAGCGCCTCCCGCACAGCCAAGTCCCCGCGAGGAGACGGAAGCCAAGGTCAGAGGCGAGGCCGGGCTTGGGAGGACCCACAGCTACACGGCCACTTTGGGGCTCCCTCCAGGACTTGCCGCTCTAGTGGCCATGTGACTACGGGACACCATAGAGAACGCAGCTGGGAGGGGCACGAGTCTGAGGACACGCCCACACCTCACCTCGTACAGCCCCTCGAAGAAGGTGTTCTTGTCCTCGGTGCTCCAGGACTCCCACTGCCGCCGCGCCTTCTTGCCCTCTTCCTTCTCGCCACCTGAGGACCCTAAGCTCCGGGAGGAGGCGCGCGAGCCCCCTGCAGCGGCAGTGGGGCCGACCCCAGGCACGTTTCCAGATGACGATCCACCACCATCAGCTCCTTGGAGAGAAGAGTGTACAGTGAGCGGCCCCGTAGTGGGGAGTGGGCAGGGCTGGGCAGGGGCTGGCTCCTTCTCCAGGTCCCAGTCTGGGCTCAACAGATGGTTTGCAGGACAGCCCCACACGCCACTGCGCACCAGCGAGGCTGGCCCGCGATGACACGGTCCCGACCTGACCAGGTGGCTCTTCCAAAGGCATTATGGCACGTCCAGGAGATCCCAGGACTGACCCACGCCCTGGCGGGTCAAGGCACACCATGCCATCCCGGGATGGGGTCTCGGCCACTCTGGAAACCGAAGCTGCGAGTGGCTTCACTGTCTCTTCCTCAAATGAGGTTCCGGCTGGACGGTCTCAAATACACAAGCTGAACTTGACACTCGAGAGGACGCTGCAGTGTGTGCAGAACACCGCCTCCCTCAACGCACTCCACACTTCCCGAAAGGAGCCATCTCAGCCTGAGATTCCGTGCCCCGCAGCTTCTCGGCCCGAGACCCAGTCACTGAGCAAACCCTGGCAGTGCCGGCTCCCCGTCCTGAGCTGAGCCCCAGAAAGCGCCAGCAGCAGGGAGTGCGACAGCCCCAGGCAGGCTGCAGTGGGAGCCGGACACAGGTTCTGGGCTCCTGGGAGTAGAGGCAATCGGGAGTCCAAGTCACAGGAAAACCTTCACAAAACTGAACGCCACGGCGCCGAGAGCCCTTCGGAGTCAGAGACAGCCTATGAAGAAGGCTGAAGAGAGGGCAGAGCTAAGAACGCCGCAGAGGCGAAAGCGGAGGTCGGCGCATGGCGTAATGGCCGCGTCACTGGCCTGCCTGCACGGTCGGCCGCGGTCGGAGTCCCAGACCTGGTGGCTTGAAACACGTCGGGTGCATGTGCATGCGTGCCCAAGATCCAGAGGGCAGAATGCAGAAGGGACTGTAGCGTGGCCGTCCCCCCGGGGATGATTTCACTTTCTGTCTTTCCAGTGAACAAACATTCACTATAGCAAAAAACTCTCAAAGAAAAGCAAAAGTCAAACACGTGGATTGTTCAAATGCGTTCCTGGCGGGACACCTGTGGCCTCCGTCAGAGACCCACTTCCTGGGGGCTTATGGGCTGCCTCCAGGAGGAAGAGAGGCACTGCAGGGGAAAGGCCGCCTGGGGGTCACCCTGAGTGGTGTGGGCTGGGCTGCGTGGGGAGCGCGGCCCGGCCCCACCTGTGCAATGCGTGGCCTTCCCGTGTGGCCACGGGGCCAAGATAGAGAGCTTTCTGAGGCGGCACCTCGCTTCCTCACGCCGAGCCTGGCGCTGGGACTCGCGCAATGACAGCCCCGCTCAGCCCCCGGGCCCGCTGCTTCCCAGACCGAAGCCCTCTTCCATCACGGCCTGCCTCCCTGCCACAGGCCCAGCACCTGCTGTGGCTGGGGTGTCCCTGAAGGCTCACGTGCCGGCACCTGGCTCTATCATAAAGGTGCCAGGTGGAAACGTCACCTCTTCATAGTGTCCCCAGACAGGGCCTTCGGATGTGACAGGGCCATTAGGCAGGGCCCCTGCGATTGTGTTCAGGTGCGTTTACAAGAGGGGAGAGGTGGGCCAGCAGGGTCACGGGAGTCAAGGTGCTGGATCCCACAGGGCACCTCTGCAGTTTGAGCCCTGGACCAGTGGCTTGAAAGTCACGCTGTGTGTGTGTGTGTGTGTGTGTGTGTGTGTGTGTGCCCAAGACCCCAGGAGAAGAGTAAAGAAGGGACTGCACCATGGCCAACCCCCGGGGGCTGCTTTCTCACCCCCTGCCCCATCTCTCTCCAGTGAGCACATGTGCCCTATAGCAAAAAATAAAAAGCAAAGTTCAAAAAAAAAAACAAAGAGAGGAGACAGGAGACCAGAGTCTGCAGCCACACAGGGACAGCAGACCTCGTGCGCTGAGCTGGCCTCTTCTCCCCGGCAAATCACCGACCTCCCGTGTGTGTGTGCGACGCTCTGTAACAGACCATGTCATGGACCTGCTGCCACTGGCTTTTCCTCCCCCATCCTCTGGCTGCGGCCGGCCCTCTTGC
>NW_006159653.1:1490987-1492902 GCF_000334495.1 Tupaia belangeri chinensis | reverse complement strand
CCCCCCTGCCACTGGCTTCTCCTGCCCCATGCTCTGGCTGCGGCCAGCCCTGTTGCTCAGGTCTCCTCACCACAGAGCTGCGTGGTGGGAGCAGGACCTGCCACACCCTGCACCACCTGAATGAGTGGCGATCAGCCCTCTCTCTAATTTTACCTCTTCCACGAACAAGAAAGAGACGGCACCCCCAATGGCCCGACGCTGCGATCCACTCCCAGTCTCAGCTGGCCTCTGGTCACAGGCTAGCACACCAGCGAGGGCCAGACACAAACCCAAGCCCTCCAAAGCTGAGGGCCCAGTGGCGTGGCTTCCCCAAACCGCATCGTGGGCCTGGTCTCAACCGCACGCTCACGTGGGCAGCAGCTGCGAAGCAAGTCCAGACGCACTGCAGGTCTAATGCCTGCCACCGAGCTCAGGGAGCGGGAGGGGTGCAAGAGCAAGACGACGGAGGCCACCAGGCAGCCGGGCCCCAGCCGGACCCTCCCTCTCGCCCCAAACTTGGGTGTCTTCTCTCGCTGCGTGACTCCACTCCGAGCAGCCCCAGCCTGACCCGCTCTGCCAAAAAAACACACCCTGCCCGAGAGGAGGCCTGTGACAGCCAAGCTCACCCAGGCTGAGGCCGCCAGCTGGGGACGGCAGGAGTCAGGCCCAGGCAATGCGCACCGCTCACGCAGAACATGCTTAGCGCGAACAAGAACTTCGAGCCCTAACTCGGGAAGGGACGGGCCTACCCGCCGCACCGTGCTCTCCGGCAGGAACGCGCTGTCCTGGAGCTTCCTTCCTGTGGCCTGCTGACTTCCTTCCCAGAGGGACGAGCGTCCCCCGGGGAAGCCGACTTTCCCCGCCCCAGCGCACGGCAAGGTCCTCGTGGCCTCCCCATCGCCAGGGGGCAGGAACCCGAGCGGGGGCTGTGGACGGCAAACTGCTGAGGCCCCACACGCTGCCTCGGCTCCCGCTACAGGACGTCTCACTAGATGCTGCAGCAGCTGGCCCTGCTCTTGGAGGTCCAGACACGACAGTGCGGACCAGGCTTCCACCAAGGTCACAAGGAGGGCGCCTGCAAGCATGCCCGTCCCCAGTAAGGGTTGCCTCCACAGCCATAGGCCGTCCCCACACTCAGTGCCACCGCCCCTCGCGGCTGGATAGCCTGGGCTCGGGGCTCCATCGGCCTCTGAAGATCCAATCGGTACATCCGGGCCGCAGCCTGCCCACGTAAGCCCAGGGCCCTCCCAGGCGTCATGCGTGCTGTGTCCTCTGCTCCACACCTGTGCATGGGACCCGCAGGGCTTGGCCTCCCGTGCTCGCTCTGACCCGCGCTGCTCCCCACGCTGTCCCCCAGAGCACCTGGGGAGAGCGTGGCTCAGCCCCCACGCTTCCATTGAAGCACAGTCCTCTTCACGCGGCGACAACTGCCTGGACTTCCCTGAAGAGACGTCTCTTTTCAGTGTGTGCACTGGGGGGATGCACCCCGGCAGGGCCCGGCAGCCACTGCAGACGCGGGCTCTTATCCCCACGCTACGCACTGCCAGCACCCGGGAAGGCGGCCACCGGCACCTCCCACAGGGGCTCCTTGGTGCCAAGAACGCCGTGTCGCCGCGATGGGACACTTGTGTGTGCCACTGCCCGTGACCGCACGGCTGCCACCTCAACACTGCCTCACAGTCCAAAACAAAGCACAGGCACGGGCGACCCAAAGCACACGCCACTGGCAAGACACCCCGCCAGGACAGCTGCACAGGGGCCACATGTGGTCTTCTCCCTTTTTTTTTGAGAGAGATTTTTGCTATAGGCTGCATGCGCTCTCTGCAGAGACAGAGAGGGGAAGAGAGGAGAAAGTGAGGGATCACCTCCAAGGGGAGGACGGCCACACCACAATCCCTTCTCCTCCACCCTCCTCTCGGGATTTTGGGCACACACG
>NW_006159653.1:1486337-1488444 GCF_000334495.1 Tupaia belangeri chinensis | reverse complement strand
GCTCATGGCCCCCGGAAGGGTGGCCCCCGGCCCCTCCCACAGGGGCTCCTTGGTGCCAAGAACGCCGTGTCGCCGCGATGGGACACTTGTGTGTGCCACTGCCCGTGACCGCACGGCTGCCACCTCAACACTGCCTCACAGTCCAAAACAAAGCACAGGCACGGGCGACCCAAAGCACACGCCACTTGCAAGACACCCCGCCAGGAACGCCTCTGCAGAGACAGAGAGGGGAAGAGAGGAGAAAGTGAGGGATCACCTCCAAGGGGAGGACGGCCACACCACAATCCCTTCTCCTCCACCCTCCTCTCGGGATTTTGGGCACACACGTGCACACACCCAGCATGCATTTTAAGCTGCCTGGCCCGGGACTCGAACTGCAGTCAATACATGGGAGTCCAGCGCCTTAACCATTACGCACCTGCTGGTCCCAGTCGCATTCGTTTTCACACTGAAAGTAAGCCAGATGCTCAAAAGTCAGCCCAGCCTTCAAATCCACATTCAAAGGTCTGCTCATCACTTCCTTTCGACCTAACATCCAGCCTGCTGACTCGCCAGGAGCCTGGGGCTGGCAGACGCCCTCCCCCCCAATCAGTTCACAGTCCCAGCGCGACGGGCCTGACCTGCAGAGCCCGGGCATGTCTGATCCCACGGCTGGGCCGTATGTCTGGCTGGCCTGCCTTCCACGGGACAGACCCGACGGTGTGCAGCTGTGCACAAGACAGCCAGCTGGACAGCCCTTCCCCTGCTCCTCAGCTAGCACTCAGGCCTGACGTCACTGGACGGCCTGAACTGGGGAGCTCCCAGGGGCCTCAGCTCGTCACATCCATGCCTTGTGGTATGGGCCGGGCACAGGAACCCCGGCGGCAGCCCAGTGGTTTTGTGAGGGTCGACGCGCCTCTGCTCTGGGGCAGCGTGGAGGAAAGGGCTTCACAGACCCAAACCGCCAGCCCAGGCCGGGTTAGGTGCTGACGAGCGATAAGAGGCAGGGCCGGCACCAGGACTGACCCACGGCACCTGCCCGACCAGTGAGCAGCACCACCAGGCCCTGCCCAGGGCTCTTTTGGGGGCCAGGGCCGAAGAAGGCCCACCAGACAGAGTGCTGACCCCACGATGCTGCCTTCCACAGCGCTCTTGGAAACACAGCTCCCAGGCCTCTGCAGCGGGGCCTCCTCCCTGGGAGCTGGGGCAGCTCTCGGGCACTCACCCGACCTGCCCGAGAGCTAGGAGCCCTGCCAGGTCCACCGGAGAGTGTGTGCAAACGCCATCCCTGGCTCCTCTGAGAAGACCAGTCCCCGCCTGGCAGTGTTGGCCTCTCCCCCGATGGCACCAGCCCTCCAAAGACTGGCCGCACCAGGTGATGTCTTGTCGGCAGCGTCCCCAGCGCCGAGGAGCTACGAGCAGCTCAGGGACTAGGCGAACGTGACCCCACGCATGGCACCTGCCGATTGCCTGGTCAGAGCGACCCATTCCCAGGCGGCACCAGCAGCAGTGGAGACGGTGCATCTTCCGTGCTCCTGGTGGGCAGATAAACCGAAGGGTCTCTCCCCACCCCGCCTGCAGGGTACCAGGTCAGGTATGTCCCTGAGACCCTGTGGTCCCCACCAGTTCCCCACCCGCTGCGGCCCTGTGCACACCCTACCTGCAGCCCCACAGTCTGCAAGCGGTGACATTTTCCACAGTGGAAGCACTGTGGGAGCCACCTTCCGGGCAGGCTTGGCTAGGTGACGCCAAGGGAAGCAGGCACTCACATGACCTGCTGTGCAAAGAAACACGGCCATGAGGTTTGGGCAGTGGGAGGGAGGGCTGCTGTGGAGGGAAGCTGTCAGGTGTCCCGCAGTGACCCTGGGCTGGGGTGAGCGTGGGCGAGCAGCACCAAGCCCTGTGCCCACTGCAGGCGGTTAGAGCGGTGCGGATGCCTGGCCCGGGCACCAGCCTCAGCTGCCCTCCCTGCAACAGCGAGCAAAGAACACGTCTGGGATTGTATAAGAATGACAACCTTCCTCCGAGGGTCACAGAAGGGTCCACCCTCGTGGAAGAAGACCGTGCAGAGAAAAGCTGGACCTGGAGGACAGCCCTTCCCCGGCATCCTTTCCTCTAGCCCCACGAC
>NW_006159653.1:1484403-1486275 GCF_000334495.1 Tupaia belangeri chinensis | reverse complement strand
ACGACGCTCCAGTCCAGGAGCCTGGCTGGCAGGAGCGGTGGGCGCCGAGAGGACTGAGGACCACAGCTGTGTGGCTCCTCACGCGGGGTGGAAAGCGCACGCTCTCCAGGGACAACCTGACACACACGGCCTGCCATCTCCTCGCCGATGAGCCATTAACGGGTAACCCATCTGCACTGGAAACGCGACGTCAAGGCTGACTCTGGCCGCCGCACGTGCTCGACCATGCTGAGGTCCCCTGCAGCGTGAGGACAGCACATCCAGGGCGCAGTGACGTACACTAGAGGACCCACACAGGCCGGGGGCAGAGCAGCCGGCTGAGCCTCTGCAGGAAGCTCAGGGCAGAAACCGAGAGGCAAACACACCGGCTCCCTCTGCTCTCCCGGGCCCCCATCGCGGCCCACGTGCAACCCACAAGCAGAGCCGGGTGTCGGCCAGCGACCGTCCACCAAAGCCACTGATATGGCCAAGCCTCCGTCTGCAACATGCACTGGGAAGGCATGGCCAACCTTGGGTGTGCGGACACCAGCGTTCCCGTCAGCCAGGGAGGCCAGGCTCCGCACTAGAAACATTTCCTCCTTAAACTACCAGGAACGCTGAATTAGGTTAATGCAGCACTTCCTGGGGCCAGCAGGTGGTGTAGTGATTAAGGCGCGGACTCCCACATGGCCGACCACATTTCAAGTCCTGGACCTGGTGGCTTGAAACTCACACTGTACCCGCATGTGTGCATGCCCCAAATCCAGAGAGAATGGAGAAGGGACTGCGGCGTGGCCATCCCCCCAGAGGAGGATCTCTCACTTTCTGTCTCTGTCCGTCTCTGGTGAGCACATGCACCCTACAGCAACAATGTCTCAGAATAAAAAGTAGCACTTCCAAAGATCTAAGTGAAAGATCTCCTTCCTAGAAACCCACTGGACTGGGGTGCTATGTGTGCTATTTATAGAAAGGCTGCAAACCTGCTCTGGGATGGAAAGAATGCAGGAGCCACCAGCCCGCAGGAGGCAGGAGGGCACAGGGAGAGAGCACTGCGGGCGGCACCTATGGGGCAAGGCGGGTGTGCTCCTGCTATGCTGCACCTCAGGGTCGCCTTTTCGCCAGCTCTGGAGGTGGCTGCGGGTCCCTCCCTACTGGCCACAACGGAGCCCAGCTGCAGATGAAAGGACGGCAGCCCTGTGCCCTCAGGGCCTTCAGGCCACGAACCCTTGAAGCACAGGACAGCTGCCCACCAGAGCCCTGAAAGCTGGTCCCAGTGTGGCATGTCCCCCACCTGACACCTGGGGGAAAGACCCAGCAGGTATTTTCTCTCTTCCCAGTTCTTCTGTCTGCTGTTTCAAACAGCCAACGGCTGAAACTCGCCAAGGACCTGCTGGGAAGAACTCGGCCCCTGCCCAGACAGCGGGCGCAGGGGAGAGCTCTGCCCTGTGCGGGAGGGAAGGAGCTGCCTCCCAGGACATGGGACGCGGCTGCCCCCAAGCGCCTCCCGGCGTGCAGGCCGCAGGATGGGTGGTCTGGGGGCTCGCCTGCAGGGGCTGGGGTCTGGGGTCTCCGCGCCGTGGGCCCCTACCTTTTCCGCGAGGTCCTGAGCCGCCGGCGCCGCTCCCCACGGCGCAGGGCGGCTCCTTCCTGGGCCTCTTGCTCTGCGGCCTGACCCTGGACCGGAGGAAGTGGTGCTGGTCCTGGGGGCTGCCCTGCGGCGGGGAGGGCGCCTGCGGGCCGGCGGGCGCGGGGGTGCCGTCGGCGCGGGGGCTCTGCGCCGCCCTCTTTGTGCCGCTGCTCTCGTCCGCCGCGTCCGCGTCCGCGTCCGCGCCGCCGGCCCCTTCTCCGTCCAGGGACTCCTCATCGGCCGACCTCTTGCCCCGCTTCTTTACG
>NW_006159653.1:1482572-1483818 GCF_000334495.1 Tupaia belangeri chinensis | reverse complement strand
ATGCCGCAGGGTGGCCGGCTTGCTTTCAAACAGCTCCGGGTCCCTGGGATCCCCTTCCCAGGTGGGAGACTGCTGCTGCCACTTTACCAATTAAAAGTGCTTTTGCAACAAAGGAGCCTGTTGCATGGGCCACGTTGGAGCCCCCAGGGAAAACGACAGCACAGTTATGTCCTGGCCCAGGTGCAAGAACCGGACCAAGAGCATTGTATTTAAACTCTCGGTAATAATTTTTAAAATTCTTGCGTGAGGCTTTGTTACCCAGTGTCATGTGAAACGTCTACACCACATGCTTGCAGTGGAGGAAGCAAGAGCCACTAGAGGAGAAGCAGGCCCTGCCAGCTGGCACAGGCCTAGGCTCCACACAGGCTCCGCTAGCTCAGCTGTGGGGGGCGCTTCCCGCTGGAAAGGCAGCCAGGGCGCACCAGCACTAGGGTGAGAGGCTGGGACAGGTGGTCCCGAGGCTGGCTAAAGGACCAGGAAAGCCGTAATACTAGCACCGCTCTGAGGGGTCCCGCGCTAGATGGCCTGCAGCCTTTCGCTGGCTGACAGCGGTCCTCGAGGGTGGGGTCTGAGACCCGTCCAGAGACGCCTGCTGAAGAACAGAACCCAGCCTGGAGGACTTGTGCAGGGCAGCACTCTGCACTCCTCCGGCAGCCCGCTCCACTAGACGAGCCCGAGCCCGAAACTGTGCGGTAAGGCCGTTCTCTGGGCTCAGAAGTGGGCAATCCCACTTACCAGAGCGCTGTCCGCCAAAGCTACCCACAAGCCACCCCCGAACCCGAGTGAAACACAGAATAAACCAGCCGGTTCATCAGGCCGAGGCTGGAAGGCCTGAAAGGAGCGCAGAGCTAGATCTTCCGAACTGGAAAGATACTGGCACCGCCCGCACTTTTCCCTTGGAGCAAAGGAGAAAGCCGGGATGGAGCCCACTAAGCGAAAACCTGCACTACTTCCTGACCGTTCCCAGAGCCGCGGCCACCTCAAGTCCACGCCCTGCGTCATGTTTCGGGACAGGAAAGCAAAACCTCCTGTGGGGAGGATTCAGGCTGCGCGCAGCGCGTTTTAACAAGGTCCCTTCGTCCAGGCCGGCTAAGGCCCCAACGAAGCCGCCTGTGTGCAGCCCGAGGCCTCCGGTTAGCCTGGGACTCGCCCAGACAGCCTGCCGGGAAGGCCGACCCCCGAGCGCCCAGCCTGCGATCACCTTTTTCATCCACGCCTCGCGGCAGCCTGGCTCCCCGGGTGCCCC
>NW_006159653.1:1478367-1479331 GCF_000334495.1 Tupaia belangeri chinensis | reverse complement strand
GGGGCACCCGCCAGCCAATAGATGGGGCTGCCGGGCTGTGATTGGTCACGGCGGTGTTGACGGATGCGTGAGAAGAAAACGCCGCGGCGGCCCGGGGTCTGGAATCCCGCGGTAACGCGGGTTGTGGCAACGGCGTGCAGGGGCGCGCCCTTTCGGACTGGCGTGTTTCCGAAGCTCCCCCGCGCTGCAGACGACCTGGGCGCACAGGTCGTTTTGGCCCCAGGTGGCCTGGTTGTGTTTAGGTAGCTAGCGTTTGCCCCAGGGGTTCGAGACGCGATCTTCCCTACGCGCCGCCTCAGCTGCGGCTCGCCAGCTCAGCGACTCGGGCGTCCTGCAACCTTGCGCTACTCCGTGCGCTTCGCAGCCGCCGCGCACACCTTCCCGGCCCTGCTGCTGGGGCGAGTCACCGCCGAGCCCGCACCCTGGCCCCTGGAGTGCTGGACACTCGGCGTAAACTGCTAGTGCTCCAGGACGCTCCGTGGGGTCGTCTGCGTTTCCCAGAAACGCCGTTGAGCCTGCTGTCCTGCTCAGACCGGGTAGAGCTCAGCACAGCGAGCGTCGGGTCCTGGCTGTTCGTTAGGAAGGACCCGAGAGGAAGGGGCGCCCTGCTTTCTGCTGCTCTCCCGCGGGGACGGCGAGGCAAGGCTTGGGCGCCCTCCGGATCGAAGGGTTGGCCCGCCATCACCCGACACACTCCCGCGCACGGAGCCTCAAGCCTTTTCGGGGCGGGCCCCGCGGGGGCCCTGTGCAGCCGCACGGACACTCCCGAGCGCTTTCGGCTCTTTCCGCCGCTTCGGGCGGCCTCGGCGCACGCGCGGCTCACCTTCGGCTGTTTCCGCGTTCCCGCGCGGCGTTGTCCCGGCAACAGGCGGCGGCGTAGCGGCCGGGCCCAGGTGAGTGCCCTCCCGGGCTCTGGGGCCGGATCTGAGAGCTAGCCGGGACGCGGGGTGAGATGGGAAGGGGG
>NW_006159653.1:1467161-1476824 GCF_000334495.1 Tupaia belangeri chinensis | reverse complement strand
CCCCGCGCGCCGGGACCCCAGGCCCCGCCCTCGCCCCCCCGACGCAGCCAGGATCGTTAGTTTCACAGCCGAGCAGGACCCGCGGCGGGCCTTTGCAGCCGCACGCGCCCCGCCCAGCGGGTTCGGGCGGCCTCGGCGCACGCGCGGCTCACCTTCGGCTGTTTCCGCGTTCCCGCGCGGCGTTGTCCCGGCAACAGGCGGCGGCGTAGCGGCCGGGCCCAGGTGAGTGCCCTCCCGGGCTCTGGGGCCGGATCTGAGAGCTAGCCGGGACGCGGGATGAGATGGGAAGGGGAGTCGGGCCTGCCGGACCCTCTCGAGGGTCTCATCGTGGCCAGGACGTGCTTGGCACGGTGTCCGGGTAGCTGGCGGGGGTCCGCCCGCGGCGCAGCCCCAGGTCCCAGGGTGCCAATGGACGCGGTGGGGAGGGCAGCGCCGCCAGCCTCCGCTCACAGCAGGGCAGGGAGCGATGGCAGGACGCGCGTTCTACTCGGTCAGGCGTCTCCTGGCTTCTCGGTAACGTGCCCTCTTAAAACCGGTGACGTTGCGCTGGCGGGAGACTAGGGCCTGGGGCTCAGACCGTGCAGGGTGACCACAGACACCCCTGAAAGTCCTCCTCTGGAGTCCCAGGTCCGGGCTTTGCGGCCAGCCTGGTGAGCTAGGGTCTTCACCCTGAGCGGTGAGTGGGGCAGGAGCCTGAGACCCCGGAGGCGGAGGCGAGGGTCCCTCCAGCTCCTTTCTCCTAAAATCCGTTGGCCCGTTTTGTGTTCTAGAGCCCAGGAGTTTTGTTGTTGTTGTTTTTAAGAGTTCTTTTGTTTTTTACTCTAGGGCCCACGCGTTCCCAGAGAGACAGGGAGAGACAGAGAGACAAAAACTGAGAAATTCCCTCCCCCACCCCCCACCTCGGGAATGGCCACCTTGGCAATCCCTTCTCCTCCATTCTCTCCGTATTTTGGGCAGGCACCTGGCGTGAGTTTCAAACCTCCAAGTCTGGGACTCAAACCATAGTCCTGCATGTGGGAGCCCGGCCGAGGAGTTTGTTTTAAGAAGTGTGTGTTGGTGGCGTTAAGTCACGTGTTCTCTGCCCGCTCATTTGTGTACTTCGAAACCTTTTCATCGTGCAGTTGATGCTCGTCCATGGTGGAATGTGTTCTAACACAGGCCCGGGCGCTCGCTTCAGAGGCACCTGTGCTAGGATTCGAACGGCACAGAGATTAGCGCTGGCCCCTACGAGGTGACGCACAAATTCATGAAGCGTGTTAGGTGGCTTATTGTGCCACAAGTAAAACTGTTAGAAAACAGTAAAGGGAACCAGCGGTTGGCGTAATGGCTATGTCGCTGGACTCCCACATAGTCGACTGCGGTTCGTGTCCCGGACCCGGTGGCTTAAAACTCACGCCGGGCGCGTGTGCGTGCGCGTGCGTGCCCAAGATCCCGAGAGGAGAATGGAGGAGAAGGGTTTGCGGCGTGACCATCCCCCCGGGGGGTGATTTCTTGCTTTCTGTCTCTATGTCTCTCTCTGTCTGTCTGGCGAGCGCAGGCGCCCTACAGTGAAAATCTCTCAAAAAAAAAAAAAAAAAGAAAACAGTAAAAAGTGTTTAAAATGCAGGCGAGGGGCCGGCAGGTGGTGTGCTAGTTAAGGCTGGACTCCCCCACATGCCGACCACGGTTTGAGCCCCAGACCTGACGGCTTGCTTTCTCACTTTCCCTTTCCTTCTCTCTTTCTCTGTCCCTCTATCAAGTTAAAAAATAATAATAACAACAAATGCAATTAAATAAATAATTCCAAACCAAAAACGCAGGTGAAAAGAATGACGAACAGGGACTCTTTCCTTGCCACTAAGCATCTCCTCCAACTTCCGTGTGGGAGGCTCTGTCCTCAGGGCTGGGTACTGGGCCGTCCCCCCTGAGGGGCAGTACGTGACTGGGGTGGGGCCTAAACCCCCCCCAGGGCTAAGTGGACCTTGGCAGAAGTATAGGGCAGCCTCGGAGAGGTCAGGCCCTGAGTGTGCCCTGGAGCAAAGAGGTGTCCTGGAGCCCACCCACAGGAGGGAGTGGGGGTAACGAGCCCCAGGGACGCCCTGGAAGGAAGGCAGACACTGCGGAATACAGGGAAAACCAGGTTTAATTTATTTAGAGCTATTTTAATTCTTTCTTATCACTACAGTGTAATTAGTGTTTGGCTGGGTTTTCATAGAAAAATTTTCACAAAGTAAACTTGTCAGATACAAATTTCCTTAGCCCAGAATGTAGACCTTAGCGGCTGCAACATGTTAAAACAGCTTAGGGACCAGCAGTTGGCCTAATGGCTTTGTCGCTGGACTCCCACATAGTCTGCGGTTTGAGTCCCAGACCCGGTGGCTTAAACTCACACCGGGCGCGTGCACTTTCTGTCTCTCTGGCGAGCATATGCGCCCTATAGCAAAAACCTTTGAAAACGAAAAACAACAAAAAGAGCTCAGCTTGAAGGTTTCCTGTGCTGTTTCTAATTGCCCAGGTCTGCTGCATTCGCGTCTTCAGTGGTTGCTTGAAGGCTCACATAAGGTCCTTGCTCAGAGAGGAGGGCCCTGACCAGTGCAGCTGCACCCAGCGTGGCGATGTGCAGGAGCCCTGGGGCTCTGTGCAGCCCTGGCACCACCGGCCTGTCTCCCACAGTCAGGGGAGGGGCTGCAGGCCAGGGCCGGCCACTCCACCAGGAGTGGGGCGGATGCTTTTCAGTCCAAGGTGGAGAGGTGCAACTTCAAAAATCAGCACTTTGGGGACTGGCAGATGGCATGGTGGTTACATCACTGGACTCCCATATAGTTGACTGCAGTTCGAGTCCCCAACCCAGTGGCTTGAAACTCACACTAGGCACGTGTGCGTGTATGCCCAAAATCCCAAGAGGAGAATGGAGGCGAAGGGGTTGTAGTGAGGCCATCCACCCCAGGGGGTGATTTCTCACTTTCTGTCTCTCTGTCTCTCTCTCTGGCAAGAGCACACACCCTATAGCAAAAGTCTCAAGAAAGGAAGGAAAGGGACTGCCACGTCGTTTGGCACTGGGGTGTATGTTGACAGGAAGAAGGTGTAAGCATTTGAAACGTGTGCCTAGGTGTCCCCGGGTCCTCACTGAAGAGCCCAGCTGCCAGCTCCCTGTCGTACAGCGGGCCCGTCTGCGCCCACTGCCGTGATAGATAGCAGGTCTGAGCCACGGCTGTCCGTCAGTGCATAGTGCCGTAGCATTGAGGCAGCCCACAGAGCTGGACACCGTTACCAACATCTGTCTCCACAGGGAAGCTCCGTCCCCTCACATGCCATCTCCCCAGGCCCCTCTACCCATTCCCTGGGAGCCACTGTTTTGTTTTTGTTTTTTTAAGAATGATTTAATTTTTTTCCCTTGACTTTTTTTTGGGGGGGAGGGGGGAGATTTTCACTGTAGGGCGCGTGCGCTCGCCAGACAGACAGAGAGAGACATAGAGACAGAAAGTGAGAAATTACCCCCCAGGGGGGATGGTCACGCCGCAATCCCTTCTCCTCCATTCTCCTCTCGGGATCTTGGGCACGCACGCACACGCGCCTGGCGTGAGTTTTAAGCCACCGGGTCCGGGACACGAACCGCGGTCGACTACGTGGGAGTCCAGCGACATAGCCATTACGCTAACTGCTGGTTCCCAAGAATGATTTAATTTTATTATTACTTTTTTTTTTAAATTTTTCTTCTTTAGGGTGCATGCACTCACCAGAGAGAGAGAAAGACAGACAGACACAGTGAGAGGGAAAGTGAGAAATCACCTCCCATGGGGGATGGCCCCACCGCAATCCCTTCTCCTCCTGGGATCTTGGGCACGCACGCACATGTGCCCTGTGTGAGTTTATAGCCACCAGGTCCAGGCTTCGAACCGCAGTCAGCCTTGTGGGAATCCAGGTACGTAACCGCGACGCCATGGTGGCTAGCCGCAGCGTTCTCTTCGCCCTCATGACTACCTGGGAGTCTCGTAGAAGGGAGTCACATGTGACCCGTGCTTTCGTGACCGGCTCATTTCGCTGGCGTGGCAGTTCATCCATGTTACAGCATATACTAGAATTTCCTTCCATTTCTGGAACACAGGTTCAAAGCCAGCCTGAGCAACAGCCTGAAATACACACTCTTTTTTTCCAGAGAGGTTTTTGCTATAGGGCGCGTGTGCTCGCCAGACAGACAGAGAGACATAGAGACAGAAAGTGAGAAATCACCCCCCAGGGGGGATGGTCACGCCGCAATCCCTTCTCCTCCATTCTCCTCTTGGGATCTTGAGCACGCAAGCACACGCGCCCAGCGTGAGTTTTAAGCCACCGGGTCCAGGATGCGAACCGCAGTCGACTACGCGAGAGTCCAGCGACATAGCCATTACGCTAACTGCTGGTTCCCTGAAGTACACACTCTTGTTCCTTTCCCGCCCTTCACGGCTAGAGAGAGCACGTGCCATGTACCCATCATCTGCCAGCAGATGCTCGGATGTCTCCGCTGTGCAGGCTCAGCGGTGCTCGCCTGTGGACACACGCCTGTTCGGGCCTGCTCTCTGCTCTTGGGTACACCCAGAAGTGGAATCGCTGGATCCAGTGGCAGTTCTGTGTGATTCTTTTTGAGGACTTGCCAAACTTTTTTTTTTTAAGATTCCTTTTTTCAAATAATTTTAACTTTATCCATTTTAATTTGACCAGAGAAGGCCTGGAGTCAGGGGAGAAAGCAAGCCCCCTGGCCTGGGACTTGAACTGCAGTTGGCTGTGTGGGAATCCAGTGCCCTTTATATTTTTAATTCTTTTTTTATTTTATTTTATTTTTTTTTTTGAGAAAGAGGTTTTTTTGCTATAGGGCGTGTGCACTCTCCAGAAAGTCAGAGAGAGACAGAAAGCGAGAAATCAGCCCCCCAGGGGGGATGGCCACACCACAATCCTTTCTCCTCCATTCTCCTCTCGAGATCTTGGGCACGCACGCACACGTGCGTGGTGTGAGTTTTAGCCACCGGGTCCGGGATGCGAACCGCGGTTGACTACATGGGAGTCCAGTGACATAGCCATTATGCTAACTCCTGGTCCCGAGAGTCCAGCACCCTTAACCACTGCGCCACCTGCCGACCCTAGGGACTTGCCAGACTAACCTGGGACAGCCACACCAGTTCCATCCCCACCCGTGGGCCCACGTCCCAGTTACTGTAGCGTTCGCCAACACACGTTTTCTGTTTCTCTGGTGGAGCCCTCATCTCGGCGTGAAGCCGGGTCATCGGAACGATGGCCGAGCAGCCCACACCTGCTCCCTGTGCCAGTCCGCTTCTCCAGACTGGACACTAGTCCAGCTGCCATCTCTCTCACCGTCCTGTCCCTCCAGAGAAGGCACCGTACACATTCCCTCCCCAGGTCCGAAAGGAAGAGAGAGGGGAGGGCAAGGAGGAGACCGGCCCCGACGCTGGCTGGCACCCTGTAACGGCCGCGGCCTCGCAGGCCTGGCTTCCATGGAGGGGTCCCGCCTGCCCCCCACCCGTCTCGGGTGTACGTCTTCCCAGAAACCAGGCCCTGGCTGTCCCACTCTGCTCTCTGGCGCATCTGTGGGTGTCTGTCTTCTTTGGGGGTTTACTTGCGACGTGCCCTGGAGCTTGAGCTGCCCGGGTGGGGGTGGGGGGTCGGAACGCCACAGGGTGCGGTGTGGCCGGGCCGGGCTCTTTGCAGCCCTCTTGGTGACTGGGTTTGCTCTTCGCGTTGGGCATGGGTCACCCCGGGTCTAGCCCCAGCTGCCATCAGACCTTCCCTGCGCAGGCGTTTGCCCGCAGCCCTGCGTCGGCCCAGGCGTGCCCAGCGAGGGTGGTGGTGCTCTTCTCCTCAGGTCCACGCCGTGGCCGTCTCTGCCGTGTTCGGAACCACCTGTGCAGTCTCGGCCCTGGCCAGGGTGTGCTCGTCATGGCCCTCTATTTTGACCACCGCATAGAAGCTCCAGACTCGGTGGGGTCGCCGTCCCACATTGGCTGGCACCCCGTGCACCCGTTCCTGGCCGTCGCCTCGATTAGCCCCGCCTCGGGCGGCAGCGTGGACATATATCTGGAACAGGTGAGTGTTCGGGAGGCGGTGGAGCTGCGGCCCGTGTTTCTGGGTATTTTTGAGAGGTTTTTGCTCTAGGGCGCGTGCACTCGCCAGAAAGACGGAGAGAGACAAAGTGAGACAAAGTGAGAAATCCCCCCCCAGTGGGGATGGTCATGCCGCAATCCCTTCTCTTCCATTCTCCTCTCGGAATCTTGGGCACACGCGCACTTGTGCACGGCGCGAGTTTAAGCCACCGAGTTTGGGACTTGAACCGCAGTCGACTACATGGGAGTCCAACAACGTAGCCATTACGCCAACTGCTGGTCCTATGTGGCCCATGTTTGTGTTTTGTCCTCGTACATGTGAGAGGAAACAGGCAGAGAGAGGAAGAGGCTGCGCTGGCTCCGCTCTGGGTCTCTGAGGAAGAACGCGCAGTAATGCCCATGAGCCGCCCCGGGGGTGGGGGTCAGGGTACAGAGAGTGGGGTGGAGCTTTGTGAGTTCAAGGCGCTCAGAGGAAGTCTCCCGTGGTCAACGACGTGTCCAGACACACGTGCACACGCACACACAGGTGCTGCCCGGCCTGGTGCGGCCACGTGGCTGTGCACCACGGTCCCCCACCCTGCACCGCGGCCCCCACAGCACCACGGTCCCACCCCTACCCCAGTCCCCCCAGCACCGCTGTCTCCCCCCACACACCAGAGTCTCCCCCACATCGTGGCCCCCCACTGTGGTCCCTCCACACCACGGCCGCCCACACCAAGCCCGGCTTTGCTCGGCCTGTCTGGAGCAGGTCCTCCCTCGCATGAGCCCAAGAACCCCCGTGTGTGTTGTAAGTGGGATCTTCCGAGCACAAACATCAAGTTCCAGAATTATATACGAAATTTCAAAATCCAGAAAACTTAAAACATGCTATTTATTAGAAACAGGTCAACACAGAACTTTCCGTGACTCCCATGGGCACAAAGGAGACTTTGGCTCTCCAAATGATGGCTTTTCAGACAGCCATGATGCGGGAGTGGGGCAGGGGAGGGCCCACGACTGCTGGAACGCTGGGGGGCACTGAGCGGGTTCTCGGCCAGGCCGCGCGGAGGACACAAGCGCAGGCCTGGGCTGCCGGCCGGCCTGCGGGACCCGCTGTGTGCTCGTGAGAGGAGCAGACGGCAGTCACTCCTAGTACCCTTCCGAAAGCAGCCTCCAGAGACATCGGGGAGTCTCGGTGACAGACACCCCTCCTTCCTGTTTGTTAGAACCGGGCCGTGTGCGTGAAGGTACGTGCTGGCCATGGCGGGCGCTGTGAGCTGGAGCTCAGCAGTGGCACTCACGGCCGCTCACCTGCTTCGGGCGCTCGGCTGGGGGCCAGTCGTGTGTGTTTTTGAACATTAAAGCACCTGGCCGGCAGTCAGTGAGGTGGTTAGGGAGGCTGGGTCCCGTGTGGCCAGCGGTTTGACTCCCACGCCGGGCAGCTTGACGCTGGGCCGGACTCGTGTGTCATGTGCCCAGAACCTTGCCAGGAGAATGGAGAAGGGGCTGTGATGTGGCCGTCCCCTCGGGGACCATTTCTCACCCTTCTCTGGAAACGTGCCCTGTGGCAAATTCTGAAAATGGAAAAGAAAAGAGCAGAGCGTGGCAAGGGCTTCTGAGTCTTCCGTCTGCAGGCGTGTGCGCTCCGCATCGACAGGGAGAGCAGAGAGCGCCCCTGCAGGCCACGGTGCACCGCTGTCCCTGCTCCGCCAGACTCACACCACGTGCACCCCAGCCGCTTGGGCCCCAGCTCCTTTGAGTGCCAGGCCATGGGGCAGGCCCAGGACATCTGGGTGGCTGCTCTTTTTTTTTTTTGAGAGGCTTTCGCTATAGGGTGCGTACGCTCACCAGACAGAGAGAGACAGCGAGACAGCGAGAAATCACGCTCCAGGGGGGATGGTCACGCTGCAATCCCTTCTCCTCCATTCTCCTCTCGGGATCTTGGGCATGCACGCACACGCGCCCGGCGTGAGTTTTAAGCCACCAGGTCTGGGACGCGAACCGCGGTTGACTACGTGGGAGTCCAGCGACATAGCCATTACACTAACTGCTGGTTCCCTGGGTGGCTGCTCTTGATGTCCTCCAGCTGACGTCAAGTCCAGGGGCCAGCCAGTCTGTAACACAGGGTCCTACCCTTCTCACACAGGGTGAGCCTGTGTCTGACACTCACATCGAGAGGCCCTTCCGGGTCACCTGCCTGTGCTGGCACCCGACACGCCTGGTTCTCGCCATCGGCTGGGAGGCTGGAGAAGTGACGGCGTTCAACAAGCAGGACAGGGAGCAGCACACGGTGCCCCCAACGCACACCGCCGACATCACCGTCCTCAGCTGGAGCCCCAACGGGAGCTGCCTGGCGTCCGGGGACAAGGTGCGTGACCTCGGATCTCGGCAGGTCCTGGCCATGCTCTGGGCTCACTCAGCAGGGTGGTCCAGGTCAGACGCTGGCTCACCCTGCGGGCGGGAATGGCACATCTTGCTCTATGTTAGGAGCGAGGCGCGAGGCTTCCGGTCCATCCTGAGACCCAATTCCCGGGCAGAGGCACGCCTATGATTTTAAGAAAGCATTTGTAGAGCTGGGGCGAACGCCTCAGTTACTGTCACTGTCACAGCCCTCTAGGAGCACCAGCCTCCGAGAACACATCTTCCTGGGAGGCCCTGGTCCCGCTTCCCAGCTCAGGGCTTGCACCCAGGTTGGCTTCTGCTCCACAGCAGACATCGGCAGTGCCCGGAGACATCTGCATGGTTACCGCTTGGAGGGAGGATGCTCTTGGTGTCTGGGGGCTGGTAGAAGCCGGGTTGCCCCTCAGCACACCGCCTCGCTGGGGGGCCAGGTATCGAGGTTGAAACCCTGGCGTGGGCTGGATGGGAGCCACAGGTGTGCGGCAGAGGTTGCAGCACGTGCTGGGTACTCCATAGGTTCTGTGTCGGCATGCTTCCAGGCTCAGCAGTGCCAGAGGCACCCAGGCCAGGCTGTCGGCCGGGCTCCCTGCCACTCCCACGCTGCCTTTGCGCACAGCGGGCAAGCCTCTCCCGGGCTCCTTCCAGCACGCACGGTGAGGCAGGCTCGCCGTCTTCAACTCTGGGCTTCGAGGTTTTCCCACTGGAGGAGTTGAAAGAATCCAACGGGAAACACCTATCGCCCTTGACACGGACCTGCCAGCTCCCCCACTGAGAGCGCGTGCTTTCTCTGTGAGCGTGTTCTCTGACTGCGAGCTGGTCACCAACGCTGTGCTACTCCACCTCGGAGCACCCGGGAGCCGGCATTCTGTGACCTCAGCGTGGTCGTCACGCTCAGGAGACTGAATGGCGACCCAGGGCTGTCCCCCGTGTGCAGTCCGCCATGCTCTTACCCCACGTGCAGGCAGCTGCGCTGTCACCCGGCGCGTGGTGGTGCCTGTACCCGGTGTGGGGTTGGCGTGCAGTTGCCCAGCATGTGGCATTGATGCCGGTACCCGGCGCACAGCCGGCGGTGCTGTTGGCCAGCGCGTGGTAGTGCTGGTACGCGGTCGGCGGTGCCGGTGCCTGGTGCGCGGTCGGCGGGGCTGTTCCCCGGCGCGCGGTCTGAAGTCGGACTCTTCCAGCCGTCCCCATGGTGCCCCGGGGAGCTAAGTCT
>NW_006159653.1:1465430-1467110 GCF_000334495.1 Tupaia belangeri chinensis | reverse complement strand
CGGTCTGAAGTCGGACTCTTCCAGCGGTCCCCATGGTGCCCCGTGGAGCTAAGTCTCTCCTACCCCAGGACGCAGTGGAGGGTACACAGTGCACGTAACTCTCATTTCTCGTCCTCGTGTACTCGCCACAGAGACAGACAGACAGCGAGAAATCAATCCCTGGGGAGATGGCCACGCTGCAGTCCCTCTTTCTGAATCTGACACGGGATTGCAGCATGGCTATTCCTCCTGGGGAGGGTGATTTCTCAATTTCTGTCTCCCTGTCTCTCCAGAGAGCGTATATGCCCGATAGCAAAAGTCTCTTTCTCAAAAAAGAAAAAAGAAATATCACATAGAGGGACCAGGAGATGGCACAGTGGTTGTGTTACTGGACTCCCACATAGTTGACCACGGTTTGAGTCCTGGACCAGGTGACTTAAAACTCAGGCTGGGCGCACATGCGTGCCCAAAATCCCAAGAGGAGAACGGAGGAGAAGGGATTGCTGTGCGGCCATCCCCCCGGGGGCAGGTGATTTCTCACTTTCTGTCCCTCTGTCTTGGGCAAGTGTACACACCCTATAGCCAAAGTCTCTCTTTAAAAAAAAAAAAAAAAAAAAAAAGGAAAGAAATGTCACGTAGAGGATTTTTTTGTTTGTTTTTTGAAGAGGTTTTTACTATAGGGTGCGTGCGCTTGCCAGACAGACAGAGAGAGAGAGACAGAAAGTGAGAAATCACCCCCCAGGGGGGATGGCCATGCCATAATCCCTTCTCCATTCTCCTCTCGGGATCTTGGGCCCACGTGCCTGGCGTAAATTTAAGCCACCGGGTCCGGGACTTGAACCGCGGTCGACTACATGGGAGTCCAGTGACTTAGCCATTACGCCAACTGCTGGTCCCCACATAGAGGATATTTATTGTTTTTCTTTTTCTCATTTTTCTCCTGCCAGAGTGCACGTGTGCTCATCAGAGAGAGCCTGCCAGCAGCAGGGCACGGCCACACCACACCGTGCCCCCGCCTGACTCCACCCAGACGTGGGCACACGCACACGGCCCAGCGTGGTCCCTGGCCGCCGTCGCTGTGTGGGTTCTGGCTCCCACGTGCCGCGCTGCCGCAATGGCCTTCTTTACTCTTTAAATGGGCACACACCTTTTTTAGCATGTCACACGCGGGTTTTAGCATGTCACACACGGTTGTGTGTGTGTTCTGCTGTTCCCTTTTCATGGCGTGTCTCAGCTTTCCCATACGGCATCCCATGGACCCCTTTCTCTTTCCATAGCTTTGTCACATGAGCGTCTTCCGGCTGAGCCCTGGCCTCCTGCCCACCAGGCATCAGCACAGCTGTTGGCCCTGCGCAACCGTGGTGCACGTGGGCACTTCAGGGGGTGGGGGCTGGGGCGTCCCAGGGCACCTGCGTGTGTGTGTCACAGGGCGTGGGTTTGCCTCTGTGTGTGTGTGTGTGTGTCACGGGGCGTGCACTCACCTGTGTGTGTGTGTGTCACGGGGCGTGCACTCACCTGTGTGTGTGTGTGTCACGGGGCGTGCACTCACCTGTGTGTGTGTGTGTCACGGGGCGTGCACTCACCTGTGTGTGTGTGTGTGTGTGTGTGACGGGGTGTGCACTCACCTGTGTGTGTGTGTGTGTCACGGGGCGTGCACTCACCTGTGTGTGTGTGTGTGTGTGTGGGTGTGCGCGATGGAGT
>NW_006159653.1:1460661-1465212 GCF_000334495.1 Tupaia belangeri chinensis | reverse complement strand
TGTGCGCTCTCCTGTGTGTCTGTGTGTGTGATGGGGTGTGCGCTCACCTGTGTCTGTGTGTGTGTCACTGGGTGTGCGCTCACCTGTGTCTGTGTGTGTGTGTCACCGTATGTGTTCGTTTGCCCCTGTGTGTGTGTCACAGGGTATGTGCATGTGTGTGTGCATCGTGGGGTGTGCGCTTGCCAGGGAGGGGAGAGGCAGAGAGATTCAGACAGAGGAAGCGAGAAATCACCCCCAAGGGGCTGGCCACACTGCAGTCCCTTCTCCATTCTCCTGGGATTTGGGCACACACACGTGGGCCCCACGTGGTTTTCAAGCCTCCAGGTCCAGAGCTAGAACCACGGTCAGCCATGTGGGATTCCAGCACCATGACACCCACTGCCGGTCCCCAGAGCCATTTCCACTCACTCGTCCTCCACACCGCCTGCTCCGTGTCCCCCCGTGCTGCCCCTTCATCCTGATGGTCCCCCATTTTCCCGCCCAGTCCCTGCCGGCCCACCCCGGCCTGCCCGCAGAGCCCTGCCCCTCCTGCGAGCTCCTGCCTGTGCTGCAGGCAGTCCGCTGACCACTCGGGCTCGGAGCTCGGCCCCATAGAGGAGCATCTAATAACATCGATTCCTCCAGCACAGAACGGAACCTGGGCAGGGCCGGCCATGCCCCGTGACTCAGAGTGCTTTGGGGCAGGGCACCGGGCCAACGGCGGCTAGTGGTCAGGTGCTGGACTCCCCACCCGACCAGAGCCACGTCTGGACCTGGAGGCTTGACGATCACGCCAGGTGCCCGGAATCCAAGTGGGGAGGGGGCAGAGTGGCTCCCCGGGCGGCTCTCGGTCCCCTCCACTCTCTCTCCCTCTTTTCTGGCGAGTGCACATACCATGTGACCGTTCAAAATAAGAGAGAGAGAAGCACCTGCTCCTCGCGAGAGAGCCGAGACCGCCGGGCCGGCCCCACCGCCAGCTCAGGCAGGAGTGAGCACGAGGCCACCAGCGCTTGGCGCCGTCTGCTGCACGGAGACACCTCCTCCAGGCTGGTGCTCTTGCTCCAGAGGCCCTGCGTGGCCTCGGGAGCCGGCCAGACCAGCTGAAGCCAGAGGTGCACTATGGCAAGGCCACCGGGCGTCCCTGGGGCTCTGACAGGAGCACGCTAGCTTCTGGAAGACCCGCTCCTTCCTCCATCCCAAGTCAGCCTCCAGGACGGGCCCCCCATGGTCCAGCTGGCGCACCTTCACGGGTGCCCGGAGGCAGGTGACCCTATGTAGGGACGCCAGGCAGACATCCCAGCAGGTGTCCCCTGGAGGCTCTGGCTGCACGGGGGGAGCAGCACCCGGCAGGGCCTTCCGTATGCTCCGGGTGCTCCCACAGAGCCACGTGAGGTCAGCCAGCCTCCGCCCCGACAGGACAGGGCTCCTCAGCAACAGGCCCTGCACAGACATGGAAGCCTGCCCTGGGCCCGAGCTCGCCCCACCCCACGGCCTCGGCATATAGCTCTTACTCCTCCCGAGGGCGGCTCTCACCTGGGGAAGAGCCCCACGCACAGTGGACGGTCCAGCCGCCTGGATCAGGCTCCACACAGCTCTACGTGTGGAATCACTTGGAGGCACTCACAGACCGCTAGGGACTGCCCTGGACCCAGAGCCCCTCCGGAGTGGGAGAGGTGTGGAGGCTGAGGCGTGAAGGCCTGGCAGCGGACCCTGGCCCACACGACCTGCAGTCCTAGGGCCGAGGAGCAGAGCGGAGAGCCCCTGCCGCTGTTCCCAGGTCGCCCATGTCCTGATCCACCTCCCTGGCTTGTTGGCAGAAGCCCAGCTCAGAGCACCAGGCTGGCTGGCCAGAGTAGCCTAGCGTCCATGGCCCTGGTGTCGGGAGCATGCTGGGCCGTCTGCCTGCTGAGCACGGGCTGTGGTCCCCGTGGTCCCTGTGCTCCCTCGGGCAGCGCGGGTGCTCAGGTGCTGGCGCCCACAGCTCCTGCCCCATGGACACACCAGGCTTGTTGGGATCCTGCCCGAGCTGCCAGCTAGCCCCACATGTGCCCACTGGGTTCCAGCGGGGAGGGTCCCGAAGGCGCATTGACCAGCAGCAGGACAGCAGCGCAGCCCTGGGGGCTCTGGCGTGGGCTGCGCTCGGCCCCTTTCCCGAGCCGAACTGCATGGAGAGGGGAAAGGGTCCCCTCCAGCAGAGGGCCCGGAGCACCACTTAGACTGGGTGCTCATGTGGACAAGGCCCATTGGTGCAGGGAGACCGCCATGCCCTCTCGTCTGAAGCCTGCAACCCCGGCCAGCGCTGAGACGCCATCGGCAAATCTCAGTGGTAACCTGTGGCACACCAAGCAGCCTGCCTCCGGCTGCCGGGTCACAGAAATGAGCAAGGCCTGAGGGACAGTCACAGCCACAGGGGCGTCAGAGCTGGGCAGCATGCGGGCCCGGGTGGGGCGGGTGTCGGGAGGTCCAGGGAGACCCCAGGCAGTGGCGGGCTCTGCTCCCTGTCACACAGCGGGGTGAGGTCGCTGCTTCTGAGAATCGTGCTTGCCGACGGGCCTGAGCTCCCACGACGGGGAAATGAGGTCAGACCCGGGTGTGGGGGGCACACCGGCCCGCACCTGCCCTCTGGGAGGTAGGCGTGTCAGACGCATCAGTGCCCTGAGGGGCACGGGGCGCCGCCCTCACCTGGGAGGAGGGCTGGTGGCAGACCTGGCTCTCCCACGACATCTTCACGACATGGGTGTTAAGTTTGTGATTACAAGAAAAGGAGGGTCAGCGGGTGGCTCAGTGGTTAAGGCACTAGACTCCCATGTGTCTGCAGTTCGAGTCTTGGACCCAGCGCTCGACACTCAGGGTGCGTGTACATCCATGCTTTCTTACTTTCCTGCCTGCCTCTCCAGTGAGCATGCACACCCTGTAGCAGAAGTCCCTCAGACCCAGAGGGCTCTGGCTGTCTCACGGGGAGCTGGGTGAACCTGTGCCTGCCCGTCACCTGTGGCTGTGTGTTCCCTGCCCACAGCTGGGCGTGCTGCTGCTGTGGAGGCTGGACCAGAGGGGCCGAGCGCAAGGGACACCCCTGCTGAGACACGCATACGGGAGGCACCTTACTCACTGCGTCTTCCGGCCACCACCTCCCGGCGAGTGAGTGTGAAGCCTGCAGGGGCCTGAGCAAGTGTCTCTGCCGGGGCAGGGGGGAACGGGAGGGCCACAGCCTGTCACTCTGGGGCAGCAGGAAACCTTGCCTTTTGCACCTCCTGCTCCAGGGACCTGGCTCAGCTGGCAAAGGCGGCCGTGAGTGGCGACGAGAAAGCCCTGGACATGTTCAACTGGAGGAAAAGCAGCTCCGGGGGCTCCCTGAAGACGGGCTCTCCGGAGGGACTGTCCCTCTTCGTCAGCCTGGCCGACGGTGAGGCTTTCACAGTGGTGGGAGGGCTTTCTGGCTGAGGCAAAACGGGCATGAAGCACCCCATCACCGGCTGCTGCAGGCCCCCGGCATTCAGCGTGGCTTCGATGGGTCCCCACACAGCCAGCCACATCCCTGCTGGTGTTCTGGGCGTTTCCGCAGGGAGGCTTTTAGTCCCCATGCACACACTGCATGGCACCTGAGACAGCAGGGTGGTTTGGGAGAGACCTTTCCAGGATCCCCCATCACAGGCTGCGAAATCAGCGGGCCCCTCTGTGCGCCAGGTCCCCCATCACAGGCTGCGAGATCAGCGGGCCCCTCTGTGCGCCGGGTCCCCCATCACGGGCTGCGAGATCAGCGGGCCCCTCTGTACGCTGCGTCCTTGGGTCAAACCTGGGCAAAGCATGAGCAGCATTGACCGTGGTCCATGGAAGGCTGTGGACCCCTGACCTCGGTGGTGTGACTGTCCCCAGCTCCCACTTGATGTCCGCAGGGAGGCCGGCTGCCTGTGATGGCCACTCTGCGCTGTTGCAGGGATCTCTTGGCGGAGAGAGAGGACAGCCCTGCTGCCGGCCCTGCCCAGAAGCTCAGTCCTGAAGGGAGGAGGGAACCAGGCGGCAGCAGATGGAGTCTTGGGCTTCAGTTTTTAAATAACAGAGGCCTTTCGTTTCAGAGGGGAGGGAGGGCCAGCTGGTGAGTTGGTGGCTAGGGTTGCCTACTAAGGAGTTGGAGTCCTGGGTGTGGCGGCTTGGAGGACATGCCAGGCACATGTGTGTGCCCGCGGCTTGGAGGACATGCCAGGCACATGTGTGTGCCCGAAATCCCAAATGGAGAGGGGGATGGGGCAGGGGTTGAGCACGGCCGTCCTCCGTGGGGAGCGCCCTCACTCCCCACCGCCCAGGGAGCACACGCTCCCTCTAACACATGGTTCCCATTCATTCACTAAAGAAAGCGATTGCAAAGAGAATCTAATAGAATGCTGATACAGCTCTCAGGAGGCAGTGGAGAGGTGGAGCTGCAGAGAGGGACTGAGGCGTCCCGGAGTAGGGGAGGACTGGTCCCAGGGGGCTCGCCGAGCACGTGCTGTCCGGGAGGCCGGGGCACCGCTCGGGAAACTCCTTCACCGGAGGGGTCGTGGCCGTGAGCGCTGACAACCAGGCCCGCCGTGGGGG
>NW_006159653.1:1457062-1458799 GCF_000334495.1 Tupaia belangeri chinensis | reverse complement strand
CTCTGCGCTGTTGCAGGGATCTCTTGGCGGAGAGAGAGGACAGCCCTGCTGCCGGCCCTGCCCAGAAGCTCAGTCCTGAAGGGAGGAGGGAACCAGGCGGCAGCAGATGGAGTCTTGGGCTTCAGTTTTTAAATAACAGAGGCCTTTCGTTTCAGAGGGGAGGGAGGGCCAGCTGGTGAGTTGGTGGCTAGGGTTGCCTACTAAGGAGTTGGAGTCCTGGGTGTGGCGGCTTGGAGGA
The DNA here is from genome assembly GCF_000334495.1 of Tupaia belangeri chinensis. Classification (NCBI taxonomy): domain Eukaryota; kingdom Metazoa; phylum Chordata; class Mammalia; order Scandentia; family Tupaiidae; genus Tupaia; species Tupaia belangeri. Next base: position 1,458,561 of record NW_006159653.1, on the reverse strand, counting down.
CATGCCAGGCACATGTGTGTGCCCGCGGCTTGGAGGACATGCCAGGCACATGTGTGTGCCCGAAATCCCAAATGGAGAGGGGGATGGGGCAGGGGTTGAGCACGGCCGTCCTCCGTGGGGAGCGCCCTCACTCCCCACCGCCCAGGGAGCACACGCTCCCTCTAACACATGGTTCCCATTCATTCACTAAAGAAAGCGATTGCAAAGAGAATCTAATAGAATGCTGATACAGCTCTCAGGAGGCAGTGGAGAGGTGGAGCTGCAGAGAGGGACTGAGGCGTCCCGGAGTAGGGGAGGACTGGTCCCAGGGGGCTCGCCGAGCACGTGCTGTCCGGGAGGCCGGGGCACCGCTCGGGAAACTCCTTCACCGGAGGGGTCGTGGCCGTGAGCGCTGACAACCACGCCCGCCGTGGGGAGCGTGCCGATTGCACTGGGTCCTGTCAGGTCATGATCTTTTCAGGTTAATAAGAGCTCAGGGGCCAAACGGGTGTGGTGTGAAGGCAGCTAGATCCCATGTAGCTGACTGCGGTTCAAGTCTCAGACCTGGCTGCTCAAGAAACATGCTAGGCGCATGTTCATGTGTGCCCAAAATCCCAAGAGGAGAGTGGGGGAAAGAGGGGGACCTGGAGGAGAGAAGGCTCCCTAGGAGGGCCCTACCGAGCAGCAGGGAGGAACCAGGCCTCAGGAACCCACAGGACTTCCCAAGCTCAGACCTTGACCAGGAGTGACAGCAAGGGAGGCCAGCACAGGCGGGCTGTGACTGGCAGGTGTGGCCGGCAGGAGGGTGCGCCCCAGGCTGGGAGAGGGCACTGCTTTGGTAGAGCCGACCCTGCAGCTTTGACCGGGGCGGGTCCCTCGGGTTGAGAGAGAGAGCCTGGCAAGATGGTGCAGGGGACAAGAGGGCCAGAGCAGCCTTCAGGGCCGTCATTCAGGGCCTCGGGATGGAGGTGTTGACAGGTGTGCACCTGGCGTTGGCGGACGGGGGGGAGCATAGGCCTGCAGCTGCGAGACCACAGACTCAGCTGTGTGGCTGCTGAATCCTCCAAAGGGTGCTGGCCAGCAGGCAGCATCGTGGTTAAAGCTCTGGGCTCCCACCTGGCCAACTGGGGTTTGAAGACCAGACCCCGTGGCTTAAAAATCACTCTGGGTACATGTATGTGCATGCCCCACAACCCTGAGAGGATAGAGGAGAAAGGACCGCACCATGACCACCGCATCCAGGAAGTGATTTCTCACCTTCCCTGTCTCTCTGGCAAGTGCACACACCCTATGGCAGAGACCTAAAGCGAAAAACCCTCCGGAGGGTGGTGGAGAAAGAATAGACCAGGCCGGCTCAAGGGGAGGCCAAACCATCCTGGTAAAACAGGCCGTTCCCGAGGACGGCAGTGAGGTTGTGGGCACGCATCCTGGTGAAGGTCCTGTGAGGAGGCCCTGTGAGACGACCTGGAGCAGGTGGGAGTATGCAGCGTGTCACGGAGCTGCGCAGAGCACGTGCAATG
>NW_006159653.1:1456820-1457049 GCF_000334495.1 Tupaia belangeri chinensis | reverse complement strand
GGACGGCCCGCTCCGGGCGCTGTTCTGCATCGAGAAGAGAGAAGCTCTGGTGGTGGTCACGGAGAGCCTCCTGCTGTCCCTGTACGCGGTAACTGCCGAGGGCGAAGCCAGAGAGGTGATGAAGGTAGGGACAGGCTGCGGGGAGCCCCGGGACCCTGCGCCACGGGCCCCCCTCCCGCCACGTCCACTGCCCTGCATTGTGAGCAGCAGGACTGAAGCCGCACCCCGC
>NW_006159653.1:1453850-1455273 GCF_000334495.1 Tupaia belangeri chinensis | reverse complement strand
TCAGCTGTGTGGCGGCTGAATCCGCCAAAGGGTGCTGGCCAGCAGGCAGCATCGTGGTTAAAGCTCTGGGCTCCCACCTGGCCAACTGGGGTTTGAAGACCAGACCCCGTGGCTTAAAAATCACTCTGGGTACATGTATGTGCATGCCCCACAACCCTGAGAGGATAGAGGAGAAAGGACCGCACCATGACCACCGCATCCAGGAAGTGATTTCTCACCTTCCCTGTCTCTCTGGCAAGTGCACACACCCTATGGCAGAGACCTAAAGCGAAAAACCCTCCGGAGGGTGGTGGAGAAAGAATAGACCAGGCCGGCTCAAGGGGAGGCCAAACCATCCTGGTAAAACAGGCCGTTCCCGAGGACGGCAGTGAGGTTGTGGGCACGCATCCTGGTGAAGGTCCTGTGAGGAGGCCCTGTGAGACGACCTGGAGCAGGTGGGAGTATGCAGCGTGTCACGGAGCTGCGCAGAGCACGTGCAATGACCTGCCTCCCCCAGGGACAGTGCACTCCGTGGACGAGAAGGGCAGGACCAGCCCGCTGGCGTCCGTGGACGGCCCGCTCCAGGCGCTGTTCTGCATCGAGAAGAGAGAAGCTCTGGTGGTGGTCACGGAGAGCCTCCTGCTGTCCCTGTACGCGGTAACTGCCGAGGGCGAAGCCAGAGAGGTGATGAAGGTAGGGACAGGCTGCGGGGAGCCCCGGGACCCTGCGCCAAGGGCCCCCCTCCAGCCACGTCCACTGCCCTGCATTGTGAGCAGCAGGACTGAAGCCGCACCTCACAGGGTCGTTGGCAACGGCAGCCCTTGCGTCCCTATGCACTCAAGTAGCCCTGGGGTGGGTAGGAGAGGAGGCTGCCGGCTGTAGCTATGGGCAAGAGCCTGGCCTGCTTGCAGGAGCCTCTGGGCGGGCCGCCCAGGAGCCGGCAGACCCCACCACATGGCAGCCTCGCTGGTGCAGGTGGCCTGGCCCCTCCCGACTGTCCAGGGGCTACTTTCTCGCCGCTGGGTCTCAGCCCGCTGCTCATCCCTCCTGCACACTGTCGCACCTGCTGGGTAGGAGCTTGGCCTCCCTGGGCAGTGGGCAAGTATTAACAGAGCTCTGGAAAGATGCCATGATGCCCTCCAGAGCCCCTCGTGGCAGCCTCGGCTCTGGGCCCTCATGGTGGCCACTGGTCCCTGAGGAAGAAGCCTCGCTGTCCTCCCATCAGCTTATGGTTGTGCGGGGAACCCAGGCTCCTTGGAGGCGGTAGGGCTGTCCCTGCTGACCTCCCCAGTGACAGGCTGAGCCCTCTCTAAGTTGGTGCATCTGGTCGTAGGTGCATCCTGTGATGGCGTCAAAAGCTTGGCCCTGGGCCATGGGGACTGGCCACCCAGTCATGCTGCCGTCACACGCTGCCACTCCCAGGGGCTCAGCGGCAGGGCGGGGC
>NW_006159653.1:1451140-1453719 GCF_000334495.1 Tupaia belangeri chinensis | reverse complement strand
CCCCCTGCCACTCCCAGGGGCTCAGCGGCAGGCAGTGCTTGTCTGGTTCTGGGGCTCGAAGAAGCAGAACCAGAAGTCAGGCTGCCGGGAGACAGCTCTCTTCCTGTCCTCACCAGGCAGGGGTGTGCTGGGCTCTGCCTCTTCTGCTGTGGCCACAGCTCTGCAAACCGAGGCCCTGCTCAGACCCCGTTGAGCCCTAACCCCTGATGGCCCCGGTCCCCAAGGCAGCCCACTTGGGGGCAGGGCTTCAGCGTGGGAATGTGGGGAGGGCCGGGCCAGCCTGTAGCTCCCAGCTCCCAGCACCCCACTTCGCTTCTCACCGCAGTGGCCCTGGAGGGCCTGTCCTGCCAATGGGGGATGGTTAGAGCTGCCAGGGTCTGGCACAAACACGCATCGGCTGGTGGCCTTGGCCAGTGCATAAGTCATTTGCTTGGCCGGGCCCCTTGGAGGTGCCCCTTGGACTCCACTGGACCGCCCTCCACATCCCCACACAGCAGGTCCCTCAATGTCACCGAAGGCTAGAGACCACAGGTGTGAGGACTCCGAGGAGGTGGGCTGGGCAGGAGCACTGGCTGATTACGGGTGCTCTCTCGTGTCCAGGTGAAGCTGAGTGGGAAGCCAGGCCGCCGGGCGGACATCGCTTTGATTGAAGACAGCCTTCTGGTGACGGCCACCGGGGAGGCGGTCCTCAGGTGAGAGCGCCCCTCCAGGCTGCAGCCTGTGCTGGCTCCAGTGGGGCAGGCTCACCCAGGCGACTGCCGTGCCCTCCGGGGAGGGACTTAAAGAAGTTGGGCATCTCCCATGGTAGGGACCCCTGCGGGTTACCCCGCCTCCTCCACTGGCAAGCGGCCCATGCGGGCCGCGGAGGCCATCCTGGTTCTGAGCGAACACATGAAGCCGTGCGTGGCCTCTGGCGCCAGCCGTGTGCCCCTCTGCAGCTGCTGTGGTGGGTGACCTGTGCCCACACCCCGCTTGGTATGCGCCACAGCTCGTGAACACGGTGAGCTGGTCGAGATGTCGGCACAGCGCCCTTTCCGGGCAGCTGTCTGCAGGGTTCTTCCCGAGTGGCAGCGTTTGCTCTGCGGGACGGACCATGCCACCACAGGCCCCCAGCAGCCTTCTGCCCCGGGTCCTAGGTTCTGGGACTTAGAACGCGGGGAGAATTACGTGCTGAGTCCAGAGGAGAAGTTCGGCTTTGAAAAAGGGGAAAATATCAACTGTCTCAGTTACTGTAAGGTCAAAGGTGAGCCCTCTGCAGTGCAAGAGCACAACACCCAGGCCGCGGGTGGGGGCCCCCGAGCACAGTGGCCTGGACAGGGCACAGGAGAGCTTGCACATCCCGCATGGCACGTGGGCAGCTTGGGCACAGAACACGGCTGCACGCTGGCCTGCTCTCCATGCCCTCACCCCACGGGAATGCAGCAGGTGTGAGCACGTCCGTGTGCACAAGCATGGGGGTGCAGCTGCGTGTGCCTGAGCTGGCACGCATGAGCGGGAGGCCAGACGAGCCTAGCCGTGTTGGTCTGGTGTCTGCAAGAGCTTAGCGTGCTGAGCCTGGGAGCCAGCCGGCGGGGTGGGGCAGGGTGGGATGGTCTCCGCCTGCGGCTCCTCCATCTACACCTCCTGCCCCTCCGCCTCCTCCTCCTCCCCCACCACCTTCTCCCCTCCTCCGCCTCCTGCTTGTGGTTAGCTGGCACCGACAAGGGGCGGGTGGCTGTGTGGAGGAGAGTGCCACAGCCCCTGGGCAGCCGAGAGCCGGAGGGCAGCGACCGCTGGGCCCTGCAGACGCCCACCGAGCTGGGGGGGAACGTCACACAGATCAAGGTAGCCGTGCTGGACGCACACTCTGCTGCGCGCTCAGGGCCTGGGCGCTTCGGGCCGTTTTCCTCAGGGGCTCGCCACCACGTCAGTGACAGCTCCGGAACAGCCGCGGAGGTCTTTGTGTTGCAGGGCTGCGGATTTGGGGTGTGAGTCTGTGCAGCTGCCCCCGTCTGCCGGCCGCGCAGGGCTGTGCTGAGAGGGGCTCCTGGGCCAGACAGTGGTAGGATGTGCAGAGAGGCTGCAGCCGCCCCACATGAGCTGTAGGGTCTCGGTCAGCCCGGACAGGACCCGCCCCAGCCCTCCTGCCCCTGTGGATGTGCCAGTTCCTGCCGTTCACGTGAACGGAGTCCCGCGCCCTGTGGTCTGCGTGACCACCTTTCTGCACCCGCGTGGCGTCCCCCAGCGAGCACGTACGCCGTGTCAGAGCAGCACCCTGGCCAAGCGCCGTTCTGCCGTGCGGCCGGACCACGTGTGCGTCATCTGCCCGTCGGCTCTTGACGCCTGGCCTCTTCCCCCTCTTGGGCGTTACGAGTGGTGCTGCTGTGCACGCTGGGCTGGCGTCCACGTGGGCGCACATGTGCCGCCCCGGGCACTGCCCCGACCGTCTCTCCTGTCTGTCCTTACCCCCTTCTCCGGCTCCCTGGTGTGTCTGGCGGCTGCTCCAGGCCTGGCCGTGTCCAGCACCTGGCACTTCCCGCTGCCCTCCTCCCATGTGGCCCTTGATGTTCTGCTGGACACCAAATGTGCTGTGTGGGTCT
>NW_006159653.1:1444843-1451123 GCF_000334495.1 Tupaia belangeri chinensis | reverse complement strand
GGCATTCCTCCTCTGCCGAGGAAGGTGGGTCGTGTCACCCACGGCGCGTTTATAAAAATGAGCCTCCCAGTCATGCCCAAGAGGCCAGTCCTAGGTGCCTGCCCAGTCAGAGACACCGGTGGGTGGAGCGTGGCGGGCGTTCTGCGGCTCACAGCCCCTGAGTGTCAGAAGTGGGCATGGGAAGTGGCAGAGGGCCTCGCGTGGTCAGTGTGCCTGACAGGCCCACGGGCCCTGGTGCAAGTGAGCTCTCCACCTTCTCACACGTGCTTCTTCCTCCCACACGCACCGCAAGTGGGCTTCCAGGAAGGGCCTCCTGGCAGTGAACACCACCAGCTCCGTGGCAGTCCTCAGCGAGCGGGCCGTGGCGTCACACTTCCACCAGCAAGTGGCCGTCGTGCAGGTGTCCCCCAGCTTGCTCAGCGTGTCCTTCCTGTCCTCGGGGACAACACACAGCCTGCGCACAGACATGCACGTCAGCGGGGTGTTCGCCACCAAGGTGCTGCTGAGTGGATGCGGGGGGTTTCTGCCTGGTCGCGGGACGGTCGGGGGCAAGTGCCTGGAGGGCCGTGGGCCTCCTGCCCTCCCTGGCTCCCTCACTTCCTGCACTGCATCCACATTACACATGTAACAGAAATAATTATGACCCCTCGCAGGGCTTTGTTTAATTTACCGGAGGACAGGTGTGCTTACCGGAGAGCGACTGAGGGCGAGGGAGGGAGCCCCACAGTGGGGGCCACGCCAGTGCCCTGCTCTCAGTAGGCACACGCACCTGGTGTCGTTTCCAGTCCGCCAGAGCTGGGACTCCGACTGTGGCTAGCCACGATGGGACCTGGCTCCCTTAACCACTAGGCAGCAGGAACAGCCCCAGCCTAGCGATTTGGGTGTGGGGGATTTTTTGGGTTTTGTTTTTGAGAGATTTTTGCTATAGGGCACGTACACTTGCCAGAAAGACAGAGAGAGACAGAGAGACAGAAAGCGAGAAATCACCCCCAGGGGGGATGGCCACGCCGCAATCCCTTCTCCTCCATTCTCCTCTTGGGATCTTGGGCACACACGCACACACGCCCAGTGTGAGTGTAAGCCACCGAGTCCAGGACACGAATTGTAGTCAACTACGTGGGAGTCCAGTGACATAGCCATTGTGCCAGTGGCTGGTCCCGGTCTTTTGGGTTTTTTTAAGAGTTACTTACTTAATTGTATTTATTTATTCATTTATTTTAATTTGATCAAAAAGAGCGTCACCGTGAGAGACAGAGGGAAAGTGAGATAGCAAGCCACCAGGTCTGGGACTGAAACCGCGGTCGGCCATGTGGGAGTGCCCCCCACGCCCCGTGCTGGTCCCGTTCTGGGGTCTCGTAGCAGAATGTGGACCCGTGTCTGTGGAGGACACAGTGACTGGGGCGAGGGCGTGGCAGTGCTCAGGCAGGGGAGGGGAGGCCTCGGAGCGCGGAGCCCCTCCACCAAGCCTGCCCTCAGCCTCTACTTTCCGACACCCGCCGGCGTCATCCCAGGATGCCGTCGCTGTCTGGAGTGGGAAGCAGGTGGCCATCTTCGAGCCCTCCGGAGCCACGTTCCGCAGTGCAGGTGAGGTCCTCGGCGCAGCCCCACGGCATCCCTGACAAGGCGCTGTCCTCACCGTGCGCTCGGGCCACACCGTTCTCCGCCTACCCGTGCCCATCGGCCCATCGGAAGGCAGCATGGCTGCTGGGCCTCCCAGGCCGCCGCGAGGCCCTCAGGTGGCCGAGGGGCCGGCCAGGGCCAGGGCCTGCCACGCCCAGCCACTGAGCAGCCCAGATGTAAACGCCCGAGTGCTTTCCTGAGGCCCTCCTGGGCGGGGCCCAGCCTGTTCCGGGACCCTCGGGATTGCGTTTGGGGCCCAGTGGGCTTGTCCGGGGTGGTGTCCCCCCACGAGACCTGCACAACTGCCACCTTCTGAGGTAGCACAGGTGACAGGGGGCAGCAGCCCCGCCAACAGGGCCCTTCCCATCCTCTTGCTGCCCACCCCACCCCACCCCCGACCCCCAGGCTCATGCAGTGCCCAGGGCTGTTGTTGGGGCAGCTCCTTCCTCTCAGAAGCCCGGGGTGCCCTGCCCTCCACTGAGCATTGTGGCCAGGAGCCCTGTCATTCCCTCCAGGCCCTCGCGTGTCCTGGTGACCCGTCTCCTGCGTAGACTGCCCAGGGGCCTGCAGGGCAGAGGCTGGGGGCTCTGGTTGATTTGCTCCTGCTAGAGGGCGCACACACACGTCGGGGAGGACGCCCTGTGGGCCATGGCCACGGCCACAGCCATCCTGCTCCCCCACCCCTCCCGCTGTTTCTTAAGCTGCCAGGACGGGCTGGAAAAGCACACCCCGCCACATGGGATCCAGCTGCCTTAACCACCAGGCCAGGGAGCTGGCCCTGCTGCTGGTGTGCGTCTCCCGACCTAGCTCCTACCTCCAAGGGCACCTCGAGGGCCGGCTCAGCAGCAGCACAACAAGGGGAAGTGCCCCACCCACACGGGAGACCCAGGGTCGTGTCCGAGGCCTCCCCGTACGTGTTCAGCACGTCTGTGCCTGGGATCTGGGCCAGCTGAGGCTGGGTGTGGACCGAGGCACGAAGACTGTGTTAGGGGCACCTCCCTCTCAGATAAACAGAAGGACTTTACAGCAAACAAAAAGCCAGCCTTAAACACGGGCTTCCTGAGAGCTGGAGACAGTCCGCGCCCCAAAGTCCCACACGTGCCGCAGACCCTGGTCGAGCGCCATGCTGGCGGCCCGCGACTAAGCAGGAGGATGGTGAGGGCCGGCAGGAGCCCCACTCGGCCGCCCAAGCCCACCTGCACGGCCAGCACGCTGGCCCTGGCCCCGGCCTCAGCCTCACTTTCCTGGTCTGCAGAGAGCAGGCAGCTCATCCCGCAGTGAGCTGGGGGCAAGGGGCCGGCTGCTGCCACCTGACGCCTGTCCCCGTCTCAGGTACCTTTCTGTGCGAGTCTCCCGTGCTGGCACTGCACGAAGAAAACGTGTACACGGTGGAGCCCAACCGAGTCCAGGTTCGCACCTGGCAGGTGAGTGGCCCCGTGGCGCTGCAGAACCGGGCGTGGTCGGCACCCTCCGTCTCAGTGTGACTCCATGTCGCCACTGCAGCGCGGCAGCGGAGGCCAGGGGACTGGTGGGCCTTCTGCGGGAAGGACCCCTCACCCCCCCACGCACGTGGAACGGGGCACCACGGGGTGCTTGCTGGCAACCATCCCTGAGCCGAGTGGCCCCAGCCCCAGGTGTCCGTCTCAGTGTGGGCTGACGGTGGGGCCGGGGTGGGAGCAGCAACGTGGTACCCGGCCAGGCATGCAGGGCCGGGCAGCCCTGTCCTGTCTGCACCCCACACGTGGACTAGAGCCGGGGGCTGATGCCTCGCCTGCACTTCTCGCAGCCCCCCCCAGCAAGTCGCTGAGCTTGCAGCGAGGGCGTGGGGGCAGAAACATCCTCCTGGCATTTGGGGTCGGGGCATGTGGTCTGGCGGTGCTGGGCTGGGCCCTCTGGAGACTGAGCCGGGGCTGACTCTGAGTGTGCCTTGGCCGTGGTCCCATTGCGCCACCTCTGCCCCGTCGGAGGGCACGTGTGAGGCAGACTGGGAGAGCAAGAGGGGAAAGCGACCCCTGGGGGACGGTCACGTGGCAGTCCCTCCTGTCTCCCCTGCTTTGGGATTTGAGGGATGCCCACACGCACTCCCAGCATGTTTTCCAGCCGCTGGGTCCGGGACTTGAACTGCACTGGCAGGCCTCTGCCTTTCCTCAGGAGGCCTTTCTCTGTCATCTGTGTCTGATGACACCACATGTCACTGAGCTCAGGCCTGGCCTACACCAGCGTGACCAGCTCTGGAGTCTGGATCTTCAGTACACTGCGAGGAAGGCCCAGCCCGGGTTGCAGGGGCGGCCTCTAGGGCGGCGTGCAGCAGGAGCCCGCGGTGGGGAAGAGCCCCGGAGGCCGAGAGTCACTGGTGTGGCTCCCCCCCCTCAGGCTCTTGCCCGGCCAGCACCCGACTCCGGGTCTGTCACTCGCAGCTGTTGATGGGACAGTGAGCAATACTGTGTTGGTGCTAAGGAGTAGCCAGGGTGGGAGGGACTGGGAGTCTGGTGACCGGCAACCAGGGTCAGAAAGCCCAGGAGGAACCACAGCCCACACCCTCCTGAGGTGTGGGCACCATGAGCAAGCGGCTGGTGTGCTTTCCTGCAGCCTGCCGGGTCCAGCGGGGTGGCAGGGAGGCTGGAGGAACTGAGGTCAGTGCCTGCTCGGCACCTGTGGCCGGGACAGCCTGGAAACTGCTGTCCCCTGCTGGCCAGGCCTGTCCCACGCATACCTGCTGTCTGCATTCTGCAGCTGTGTCAGGCTCCCGTAGCGCAGAGGGGCAGTGTCAGGGCCATGGTGTTGGGGGTGGAGCAGAGTCAGGCGTGTGATGTGGACATGTGTCCCTGTGTCCTCCCTGACCACTGTCCCTTGGGACATGGACGAGCAGTTACTGGCGGCATGCATGTACTCCTGGGTACTGGCGCCTGGCCGGGGCGGAGGCCCGGCTCGGTGCTCGCTGTGCCTGTGTCCGAGCCTGGCCTTGCAGAGCTCCCAAGGCTACCAAGCCTCAGCAGTGCACAGAAGCAGGGCGGCAGGAGAGCAGCCGCGGCTCCCTACAGGTGGGAGGCAGTATGATTCGGGCGACCACAAATGCTTTGGTCTTGGCTTTCTGTTGTGTCCTCCCTGGAGGGGGACTTCTGAGCAGAGTCCTGAGTGGAGGAGACCACGGGCAGTCAGAGGCAGGCCCCACGGGGACAGCGAGCACTGCAGAGAGGCCCTCATTGGCAGGCCTTTGTGAGGGGCGCGCGGGGCAGAGCAGGGCTCTCTGCAGGGGCCAGCCTGACACGCCCACAGCAGTGGGACGCTGGTTCTGCCAGCAGCGGGGCTGTGCTGTGAGGGGAGTAGTTGGGAATCAAACACTCTGACACAGAGGTGGTAGTTGAAGCAACTTGGGGCCAGGTGAGGCAGGGTCAGGCTGAACGGGGGCCAAGATGCACCAAGCGTGCTTCATGGAGTCCAAACCCACCCATCCTCTGAGCTTGGCCCTCACTGCAAGGCCCAGCCGCAGCCCAGCCTGCTGCGTCCATGTTCACAGGACCGTCCGCTCAGGGCACGTGCACCTGCTAGGGCCCTGCTAGACACGTCAGAGTGAAGACGAGCTTCCTCGCCTCAGCCTCCCTGCCCCGTCTCTTCGCCCTCGCCCCCATTTCCCTGGAGACAGCATGCTCCTCCTTGCCTGCTGTGGGGCTTCTGCTTGGAACCCGGGGCTCTCGCACTGGAACGCACTCGTCCAGCGCCCCTCAGACGCCTTCCACGCGGCTCCCACCTCTCACACTTGCCTTCCTGCTGCCAGTGCTGGCCCTGGGGTCACGCCCCGTGCTTGTGACTCCCCTCTGTGGGAGCCCCTGCCCCTGGGAGTTCACACACTCCACTGGCCGCGTGGGCACAGGCGTCATTGAGCCGACTGCCAGAGCCAGGGCCACCTGGGGGGCTTGGGGACAAGGCCAGGCTAGAGGCACGGGCAGAGGCTGCTGTCTGCCAGGCGTGGCCACGCTACCAGGGAGGTGAAAGGGATGCTTGAAGGGTGTACGTGAGGAGGGCCTGCAGGTGGCACAAGGGTTAAGGTGCTGGACTCCCATGTAGTGAACCATGGTTCAAGTCCCAGGCCGGGCTGGCAACTCGAAAATCCAGGTTGGTGCATGGGCACACATGCCCACGGTCCTGAGCGGAGAGTGGGGGGAAGGGGTTGCCGTGTGGCCACCCGGCAGTGATTCCCATCATGTCTCTTCCCTGTCTCTCTGGCGAGTGCACGTGCCCTGTGGCAGAGAGCTTTCAGGAAAAGCGGCCAGAAGTACTGGCGTGCGGCCTGCTGATCGAGGTCGCTGCGCCCCGTGTGGGCTGCACCGCCGTCCAAGTCTTGGGCCCAGTGGCTTGGAAACCCCCGAGTGCGTGTGCGTGTGCGCCCCAGTCTGAGAGGAGGATGGAGGAGGGGTGCCACATGTCCCCACCCCAGGGTGGCTTCTCACTCTCCTCTGTCTCTCTTTCTGTCTCTGGTGAGCACACACAACCGACAGCAAAAACTAGAAACAAGCAAAACATACGCGAGAAAAGGAAACCAGCGTGGGCGGGGAGGGCCTCAGCCTGGACCTCAGCATCCTCAGCGTCTCCCAGCAGGGTCTGGGCCGCGCCTTGGCCTGCGGTTACGGCTGGGGCCCCGCCCCCCTTCCCCCATCCCTGC
>NW_006159653.1:1441817-1444787 GCF_000334495.1 Tupaia belangeri chinensis | reverse complement strand
TAGCCTGTGCCACCACCTTCCCTCGGGTCGCTACGGGAGAGGGAGAGCTGGGGAGGCGGCTGTGCCGGGCCCTGTCTCCCCTCGCCCAGCAGGTGCCACCGCACGAGTCCTAGTGGGCCTTTGCCGTCACATCTACCAGCAGGCCTCCCCGGCCGCCAGCTGCACCTCCCACCGGGCTGTGTGAGCTGCCCAGCGCCTCCTTCCCTCCGCCCGCTGCCCCTCGCAGACGCAGTGCTGGTTCCTCAGGCCCACGCAAGCCTGCGTGCACATGCGCGTGCTCGAGGTGGGAAGTGGCCAGCAGGGCGCTGTCGGTGAGAGCAGTCGGTGACCCGCGGAGCGCCGGAGCCGCCGCACTCCTGAGTGCTTGTCCTTTTCTGCTCAGGGGACTGTCAAACAGCTCCTGCTGTTCTCCGAGACCGAGGGCAACCCGTGCTTCCTGGATATCTGCGGGAATTTCCTGGTTGTAGGGACAGACGCGGCTCACTTTAAAAGCTTCGATCTTTCCCGAAGGTATGGTCTTGTCTGGGTACAAGAACTGTGATGTGGGAGTTAATGAGGGGACACTGTTGGGGGAGCAGAAAATCAGACAGAAGCCAGAGCTCCCGGTCTGGCAGGGACTTGCCACTGGACCCTGGGGACTGCCCTGCGGCTCGGCCTGTCCGTCTCTGCGTGCTGGCGGAGCAGCGGGAGGAGGGGGCCAGTGTGAGGCGAGCGTGGCACTACACGCCGCAGACTCCTGTCCAACCGCACGGGCGTGAGCCTCAGCAAGGACAGCTGCCGAGTCCAGTGGGCTGTCAGGGACCCCAGGGTGGAAACGAGGTGGAGGCCAGGGAGCAGTGTGTCACTGATGTGTAAAACCGCCTCCTGGTGTGGTGACCTCAGTAACTGTGGGACGCGGCCGTCTCCTGCACCCTGTGCCCTGGGACGTACAGGCGGCCCCACAGGGCACGTGTGCAGAAGTCAGACGGCCATGCAGCAGGTGGCAGCGTGGGAGCCAGGGACGTCGGTGTGAGCTCAGGACTGGCCTCACGTGGCCCGCCACGGGTGGCTGCGGGCACAGCAGGGCTGAGGTCTGTCTGCTCCGTCAGTGTACCCGTGTCCTCCCCTTGGCCGAGCAGGCCTGGCAGCAGCCGCCCAGGAGCACAAGCCCCCCGGGTGCAGGCTGGGTTTCTCATCCCGTAGCCAGGGAAGCAGGTAGGGCTCGCGGGACAAGCAGCCGATGGCTCCATGGAGACATTTTGTGATGGCTGGGGCAGAGAACCCGCACAAGCCTGTAACTTCATCGTCCAGAACAGAAGTGCTCATGCTGGAATGACCACATCAAAACCCTCACACGGGAGTGGTCGGAGGCACAGCGCCCATGGGACGCTGGTCCCAGTGGCCAGAGGTGGAGCTGTTTGAGCAACGGAGTAAATGACACAGCGCCGAAGTGCAGCCCAAGGCTGAGGGTGCTTATCTGTGAGTCCACGCTGATGTGGATGACGCTCAGGACGGGGACGGTCTCCTCTCCACGCTGACGCGGGTGACGCTCAGGACGGGGACGGTCTCCTCTCCACGCTGATGTGGGTGACGCTCAGGACGGGGACGGTCTCCTCTCCACGCTGACGCGGGTGACGCTCAGGACGGGGACGGTCTCCTCTCCACGCTGACGCAGGTGACGCTCAGGACGGGGACGGTCTCCCCTCCACGCTGACACGGGTGACGCTCAGGACGGGGGACATGGGCTCCGTTCGGTGGCTTGTTCAGAGAGCGGGCACTGGGAGGGGCCTGCGAACTTGACCTCTGCTTGTGGCTGGGGCGAGGCCAACATGTGTCCTCCAGATGTGACAGGCACTCGGCTGCCCTCCCCCTCCCCCGTTGTGTCATGAGAAGGACACGCTCAGCCCTGGCCGGCATCCTGCAGTGTACCTAACTGGTGCCCCTCAAACCACCAACGCCACGAGCCTGAGGGGACGTGACCACTGACTATCTCGTGGGATCCTGGGACCCGAAAGAGACAGGAAGGGCAAGCTGAGGAGGTGGAGAGGAGAGACCCCCGTCGAGCTGCCCCTGCAGCCTGGCAGGGCCAGATACGGCCTCGGCGGGTCCATGTGCAGCCAGGGGCCTAGGTGGTGCCGAGCAGCCCGTTCTGCATGCACCGAGGGGCAGAGCTGTGGTGACAGGAGGAGCCCTCTGGGTGTGGCCCCCACCTGCGGGACTTTCCCACGTGCACCCGTGCCTGGTGGGATGACTTGTTGCTGTTGCTGAAGGGCACTTGTGCTCACCAGAGAGAGACGGAGAGAGAGAGAGTGCTGCCCCGGGGAACGGTCCCACTGCAGTCCCTTCTCCCATTCCTCCCTCCCCTGGAGATGAGGGAAGTGTGCAAGGAGCCTGGCCTGTCCACGTCAGTGGGGCTGGGACCTGAGCTCCGCAGTTGCCCACGTGTGGTCCCACTGCCTTAGCCGGCGTGCCGCTGGCCTCCCATCGCAGTGTTAGGAAGTGGCTCCCTGCGTAACGAGAGGAAGGCTGAGGCCGGCAGGCAGCACGCTGGGTAAGATGCCGCACTCCCACACCTGTTTGAGTCCTGGGCCCAGCCATGTCTTCATGCCCAAAACCCCAGGAGGAGAGTGGAGAAGGGATTATGGTACAGTCATTCTTCCTGGGGGTGATTTCTCACTTTCTCTCTCTCTGTCTCTCCAGTGAGCACACATGCCTTATGGGGAAAAAAATCTTAACAATGAAAAAGAAAAGAGAACTAAGCACACACGTCCACATCTGTCCCTAAAGATATACGGGCTTTAAAAGCTCACCATGTGGGTCAGCTAGCTGGTGGTGTGGAGGTTAAGGTGGCTGGATCCTAGAAGGCTGCGTGCACTGTTCAAGTCCTAGACCCTGCAGCTTGAGAAGCACCCCAGGGGCGTGCGCATACGTGCGCATACATGCCCAGCACCCTGGAGGGCAGACCCGCCACTCTCTCTTGCTCTCCCCTCA
>NW_006159653.1:1434226-1440477 GCF_000334495.1 Tupaia belangeri chinensis | reverse complement strand
GGCCCCCCGCCGGGCTGCCCCTGCAGCCTGGCAGGGCCAGATACGGCCTCGGCGGGTCCATGTGCAGCCAGGGGCCTAGGTGGTGCCGAGCAGCCCGTTCTGCATGCACCGAGGGGCAGAGCTGTGGTGACAGGAGGAGCCCTCTGGGTGTGGCCCCCACCTGCGGGACTTTCCCACGTGCACCCGTGCCTGGTGGGATGACTTGTTGCTGTTGCTGAAGGGCACTTGTGCTCACCAGAGAGAGACGGAGAGAGAGAGAGTGCTGCCCCGGGGAACGGTCCCACTGCAGTCCCTTCTCCCATTCCTCCCTCCCCTGGAGATGAGGGAAGTGTGCAAGGAGCCTGGCCTGTCCACGTCAGTGGGGCTGGGACCTGAGCTCCGCAGTTGCCCACGTGTGGTCCCACTGCCTTAGCCGGCGTGCCGCTGGCCTCCCATCGCAGTGTTAGGAAGTGGCTCCCTGCGTAACGAGAGGAAGGCTGAGGCCGGCAGGCAGCACGCTGGGTAAGATGCCGCACTCCCACACCTGTTTGAGTCCTGGGCCCAGCCATGTCTTCATGCCCAAAACCCCAGGAGGAGAGTGGAGAAGGGATTATGGTACAGTCATTCTTCCTGGGGGTGATTTCTCACTTTCTCTCTCTCTGTCTCTCCAGTGAGCACACATGCCTTATGGGGAAAAAAATCTTAACAATGAAAAAGAAAAGAGAACTAAGCACACACGTCCACATCTGTCCCTAAAGATATACGGGCTTTAAAAGCTCACCATGTGGGTCAGCTAGCTGGTGGTGTGGAGGTTAAGGTGGCTGGATCCTAGAAGGCTGCGTGCACTGTTCAAGTCCTAGACCCTGCAGCTTGAGAAGCACCCCAGGGGCGTGCGCATACGTGCGCATACATGCCCAGCACCCTGGAGGGCAGACCCGCCACTCTCTCTTGCTCTCCCCCCACTCCCTCCCTCCCCCTCTCTCGCTCTCGCTCTCTTTCCCACTCCCTCCCTCTCTCCCTCCCTCTCTCCCTCCCTCTGCTCTCTGTCTCCAGCTAGCAAATTGTAAATGAGTGTGAGCCAGGGGACTCAGCATCCTGAGCCCGGCCATGTAGGGCTGCATGGCCTGCGTAGGAAGTCCAGGCTGAGAAGCAGAGAAGCAGCTGACGCCCTGTGAACAGAGGCCTCAGGGTGCCCAGAAGGAGTCCTGGCTCTGCCCTGCCAAGAGGGATAGAGGACAGTCAGCTTGGGGAGGTGTGCACTGGCCCTTCCTTCTCTTCCTCCCTGCAGAGAGGCGAAGGTGCACTGCAGCTGCAAGAACCTGGCCGAGCTGGTCCCCGGCGGGGGTGGCCTCACGTCTCTCAGGTGCAACGCCAGTGGGAACAAGATCAGCATCCTCCTCAGCAAGGTGCATGCGTGGTGGGGCGGCGCGTGCATGGCGGGTCCTGCTGCCTGTTCAAGCCGGCGGGCCTACAGGGAACGCGTTCACACCACGGCCTCTGGGCCTCCTGTTCTTGCAGCGAAATCGCCCTCAGTTTTTGTAAGGTTTTGTTTTAAGAGGTTTTTGCCTTGGGACCAGCAGTTAGCGTAATGGCTATGTCGCTGGACTCCCATGTAGTCGACCAGGGTTCGCGTCCCAGACCCAGTGGCTTAAACTCACACCGGGCACGTGTGCGTGTGTGCCCAAGATCCCGGGAGGAGAATGGAGGAGAAGGGAATGTGGCATGACCATCCCCCCGGGGGGGTGATTTCTCGCTTTCTGTCTCTCTGTCTCTGTCTTTCTGGCGAGTGCATGCGCCCTATAGCAAAAACTTCTCAAAAAAAAAATAAATAAATAAATACAAAGAAATGTAATATAATGTAAAGTTGTATGTGACTTAATATAATATAAACAAGATTATGATGATAATAAATTTTTGAAAAACAGGTTTTTCCTTAGGGTGCATGCACTTTCCCCGGACAGAAGCAGTGAGAGGGAAGGTGAGAAATCACCCCGGGGAGATGCCACCCCACAGTCCCGTCACTCTCCTTCCGGGATCATGGGCACACACGCATATGCCTGGCGTGAGTCTCGAGCACAGGTGGCCGTGTGGGAGTGCAGTGACGTGCTACACCACCTGCTGCCCCCTTGTGTTAAGTTTTACCCATTTCTCCCACAAACGAGACAGAGAGGCAGCACCCGGCAGGGTCCTGACACAGCAGTCCCCCAGCTCCTCCCGGCACGGGCAGCCCCGGGCCTTGCGTGCACAGGGAGGGCTGCGACTTGAGCCGGGAACCTTCCCGTATCCAGCATGACCACCGCCGAGCCCGTACGCTTTTCAGTGCCAGGATGTTTGCTACTTTCTGTACCCGTTTAGGTGGTTTCTGCCCTCAGCGTGGGCAGTGCAGCCCTGCCACTCCCCTGCCCTGCAGTGCGGTCCCCACACCCCACCCCTCCATCAGCCTCCTTCCTCTGTCCCTGTCCTACGTCTCCCGCCTCGTCCTTGGACCTCCCTGCTAGTCCAGCCGTGCCTTGCCCTCAGCTCTTCCCGCCTGGTGTCTCATGTCCTCGGAAATGGTTCCTTCGAGCAGGCCCTCCCCGCTTTCTGGCTTTTTCCTTCACTACCTACTAAGTGCCTTTTGGCAGGACAGGGGAGCGAGGCCTGCCAAAGGGTTGCCTTTAGCACCTTGCGTAGAGAAATGTGGAGGGGGCTGGGGAGACCCCGGGAGGGTGTGGAAGGAAGCAGCGGGTGGGCTGGTGGCCTTCGCTCACGCTCTCCCGTGTGGGATGAGTGCCCACTGCCCTGCAGTGGCGCTGCCATGGCACAAGCTCAGCCAGGCAGCTGAGGTGGTGCCAGTGCTTGGTGAGCCCCTGAACCGGTGAGAGCTGGGAAGGAGAGCCTTGGGGGGCAGGGAGGCCTCCTGGGGAGGCCAGGGCAGAGACCGGCACGGTGGGAGGGTCCCAGGCTGTGGACTTGCAGGTTCAGGACCCGTGCTGGCTGGGCATGGCAGGACCAGGAAGGGCCCACAGAGGAGCATGGCGTCCGGATCTCCCTCCCAGAGGGGCCCCCACATGTGCCGAGTGGCCCCGGCAGCGTCTGCGACCACTGACCCTCCTGGTACCTTCTCTCTCCTCTAGGCCGATGATAGCCCCGATTCCAGAGTCTGCATCTATGACGTTGAAACGGACACAGCAGCTGTCCTGGACCTCCAGACGGGGCACGTTGACCAGGGAGAGGCCCTGTCTCTCAGTGGGCAGGAGGCCGATAGGTGAGGTGGCGGTTCGGGGGCTTTGGGGAGCGGTGCTCAGCACTTCCGTGTGTAGGCAGCCCCTCTGCGTTAGCCGTCACGGCGCCAGGGCAGCAGGGGCAGCGGGGGTGGGCCTGCATCCCGGCACTGCTCTGCAGTTAGTTGGGCAGGGACATGGCGATCTGGGAGGGCTGTCGTCAGAGCAGCTGTGCCCACCTCTCTGCCGGCACGAAGGCACGTGTCCCTGTAGAGAGCACTGTCCAGAAAAGCCGACGTGCAGCTGTGACACGCAGTAGGGCCATCCGAGCGCCCACGCGCTGACCTCTGCTCCCGAGGCGTGGTCAGAGGGCTGTCAGGGCTCACGCTGCCCGCGGATCAGAGCCCAGCGCACGGTGAGCGGCCTTCGGAGGGACGCTGCAGCAGGGCGGACATGGGGCAGGGAGGCCAGCCTTACCCGCAGCCCACGAAGCGAGGGAGCAGCTAGTGCTGGCTCGGGCCTGTTCCTCCGCCACCCGCTCTCGCTTTCCTCACTGCCTGCCTCTCAACCAACCCCTTCCTGGACTCCCCCACCTCCCTCTGCCACACCCCTTCCTCCGCTGATCCTTTCCGGAACGTTCTTTCCCCCAGGGCTTTCCTTGCAGCGCCTCACCTCCTCAGCGCCGCTGTCCAGCTGCAATGGTCACCAGGACTGTGGCAGCTGCGGCCCCGTTTCCCAGGGTCTGGTTCTCAGGGGCGCCTCCGCCTGGGCTTCTAGGTCCGACACCTGGTAACCCACCCTACCCTAACTCGCTGCCCTTCTCCACCTGTCTGTGTCCCCTGCCAGGCCAGCCTGACTTCCAAGGGGCCACCTTGTGCCTGGGGTGAGGCTCTCAGTGAGCACCTCCCCGCGAGCCCACCGCCAGCCTGGGAGCCCCTGGTGTCCCCTGCCAGGACTAGGCCTTGCCCCACATGGCCACCGTGGTCAGGGAGCCCCAGGAGGGCTGTGCTGCCCTAGGACAGCAGGCAAGGCCACCGTCGTCCTCCCCCAGGCACCTGCCCATGGGGGGTCTTAGCCACTCTGCCCGCGGCTCAGCTTGTCTCGTGCTCATGGGGTCCTGGGCCCATGAAACGTGGGAGGTGTAGAGAAGGGGGCACGACACACCCAGGTCCTGACGCACCAGGTGGTGGCGTCCATGCCATCAGCAGGCGTGCCTCCCACCGTGGGGCCTGCCTCCAGCCTTGGAAAGGCAGGGCTGCCACCGGAGCCCAGGACCCACCCAGGACCTGGGTCTGAGCACCATGTCCTTCACCCTCCAGCTGGCTGTGACCTGCGTCCCGAGTGGGCCCCACGGGTGCTCGACAGTGGGGGGCAAAGGTCCTGTGGGCACTGAGCCCCACCTAGTCGGGGCCTCACTGTGACCAGCAGGAGCCCGCTTGGCCAGACGGAGGCAGCCGGAGCCCTGCCCAATGGTGGCACCACACCCTCTCTTCCAGGAGCCTCGTCTTGGCGGAGGAAAGGCTGGTGGGCCGTGTGCCCGTGAGCCACTGCTGGGATCGGGGCGAGCCCCGACTCTTCGTGTGCGAGGCCGTGCGGGAGGTACCGGGTGCCCCGCCACAGTGTACAGACAAGAGGCCCGCCAGGGACAGCGCCAGCTCCACGGTACTGTTGCACCACGTCACGGTGATGTGGCTCCTGCAGGGCTTACAGCCTCCAGGGCATGTCTGCGGAGTGTTCCGGGGAAAACCTCGCCTTCACCAAGGCGCTTCCTACTGGGCACCCCCCTTCCTCCTGTGCTCCTGGACCTGGCCCTCCCCGCTGAGTGCACCACCTCCTGGGGCCTCCCACCTCCAAGCCAGTGAGCTCATGGGGCCTGCTCTGCCCGGAGCCTCCCTCTGCCCGGGCCTCGCTCTGCCCGGAGCCCTGGCCCCTTCCATAGAGCTGGGAGCTGACACTTTCTGGGTCCTGTACCTCATGGGCATCCCCCGGGAAGCTGGTGGTCTGTGCATACCCCATAGCCTGGCGAGCAGTTTCAGTGCAGAGCCCTGGGCAGGTCAGCGAAGGGTACACAGCCCAGCCGCAGGCCCTCTGCGAAGGTGTTCCTCCCAGGCCAGGGGCTCTGCCACTGTCCAGAGGCAGACCCCATTCTCGGGTCCGGAACGCCAAGTGGGCATGTGTATTCAGATGGCATCTCTGTCCCTGGGACCAGGGGTCTTCTCGCAGAGAGCGAGTCTGGTGCCCGCCCAGGCCAGCAGGGCGGACGGGGTCTGCGATGGTGGCGGTGCCGATCTGACCGAGGCTGCATCGTCCTCCTGAGGACGATGCGGAGGGTGAGCACGATGCTCAGTGTAGCAAGGGCTCTGCCTCTGTGGACCCCGCATTGTGTCTGGGAGCCGCGCAGGTGATGCACACCCCGAATTGCGATGACAAAGCCCCATACGCAGTCCTGGCCGTGCAGAGCTTGTGCCTGGAGAGCAGAGGTCCCTGGTCGTTATCGCCCTTGGGTTGTTTTGTTTTTTTTTTTTGGAGAGGTTTTCGCTATAGGGCGCGTGCGCTCACCAGACAGACAGACAGAGACAGAGAGACAGAAAGTGAGAAATCACCCCCCATGGGGGATGGTCACACCGCAATCCCTTCTCCTCCATTCTCCTCTCGGGATCTTGGGCACGCACGCACACGCACCCGGCGTGAGTTTTAAGCCACCGGTCTGGGACGCGAACCGCGGTCGACTACGTGGGAATCCAGTGACATAGTCATTACGCTAACTACTGGTCCCCATCCCTTGGGGTTTTTAAATCAGCTCAGGGCGGGGTGGTCACTGGGCAGCCTGGTGGTGACAGACCGAGGAGTCGCCTCCTTCCGGAAGGTGCTGGGCTCTCCCCGGCAGCTGCCTTGGCCCTGCCAGGGAAGGCCGTCTGTCCGCGTGTGGGCGCGCCTCCCTCTGCCTGCGCTGCACGCCGTGGCCGTGAGGACAGGAACTGGAAGCCCCGTGGGGACACTGGCCGCTGAACTGAAGAGTGCTTTCCTCACCCCAGGAGGAGGTTTTGGTTCTCTCTTTCTTTGTCTCGG
>NW_006159653.1:1425954-1434140 GCF_000334495.1 Tupaia belangeri chinensis | reverse complement strand
GGTGTCCCAGGCAGCTGCACAGCCCCAGGCTGGCCTCACGGGCAGGCCTGGCTTCCGCCGTGGTTGTCCAGCAAGCGCTGGGCCTGCAGGCGCCACCGTGAGGGGGGCTCTGCCCTAGCACAGACGGGCAGGGGCTGGGTACAGACCCAGGCTGGGACCCCTCACCTTCCTTCTTGGCGTTTGCCCTGCAGACGGCACCTCTTAGCTCCTGTCCTTTTCCACCCTCCTTCTCTAGCTGCTTCCTGACAAGAAGGCGGTCCTGTGTCACTGTAGGGAGCTCGGTGTTAGTGCAGATGAGGAAGTAGAGACCAGGGCCAGCAGGTGGCGTGGAGATTAAGGCAGGGGGACCCCACATGGCCAGCTTCGCAGTTCGAGTCCTAGACCTGCCTGAGAAACCCAGTAGGCGAGAGTGTGTGTGACAGAACCCAGGAGGAGGGGGGAGAGGGGACTGCCACGTGGCCGCCCCCCGGGTGATTTCGCACTTTCCCTCTCTTTGGCAAGTGCATGCACCTTATTGCAAAATTGAAAAGACAAAAACCCAACAAGAAGTAAAGGCGGAAGACAAACCGTAGTCCCACCTGGGAAGGGCGCAGGGCAGGTGGCGCCCCTGCTGGCCTCGCTCGCCTCGCGGAGCCACGCCCCTCTGCTCTCACTTCTCCGTGCTGACACGCGCGTTGTACACGCGTCTCGTTTCTCACGGCTTGGAGGTTTCTCCAGCTGGATGGCTCTAAACGAGTGCCCACCTTCCTGGGGCCCGGGGCCCTCTCCCTGACATCTGGCCAGGCTCACGTCTGGGGCGCCACACCGACTCTTCTGCGTGAGGCGTGTCTCTGCATGCCCTCAGGTCGGGCAGGTTGTGCAGTGTCACCGGCCAGCCATTCTCAAGCTCTGGGACTTCCAGCAAGGCGTGGGCATTTCCACAGAAGTCCCCCCACGCCACCGGAGCCTGCCGGGGCGTCCCTACTCCGGGTCGACAGCTGCAGCGGCCGTCACCGCTTCTGTCCCCACGTGCTAAGCGTCACGCGTGTAGCTCTCCCTGCCATTCCTTTTTATCTTCTTCACTGCGCCTCCTTCACTGCGTCGGAAGGGCCAAACCGTGAGGCTCTTACCGGGTCTTCGTTGGCTCTTCATGTAAGGCGACTTAGAGCCGACCTTGCAGACGACCACGTTCAAGAGTTCTCTGCAGCCGGCGCGTGACTTCTGCGACCGCAGCGAGGCCCAAGCTGGGGAAGGAGGGCCCGGGTGCTCCTGTGTCGGCCGCACACCACAGCCCAGGGACACGGCATACCCCTGGAGCTGGGGCCTCCCGTGACCAGGCGTGTACCAGTCTAGGCGCTGGGGCTCCACTGGAAGCCTCCATAGAATCAGGGCACATTTGAGCTGAGAGCGAGTCCGGGGGTCTGGGAGCGGCCGGCTCCAGCTCCCCCACATGCCATACCAGTCCTGGGGAGCGTGGGGAGCGCGCCCTGCCAGACTCCGGGGCTCTGCCCACCATCAGAGCGGGCTCACGTGAAGCCCATCAGCCCGCGTCGTGCTGAGTGTCGCTCATGGCTGTGTGTGCGCACTCCCTCTGAGGGCTGGCGCGGGGCTGCAAGGGGTCTGCTGCTCCCCCGTGGTTTCCCGCCGACCCCACACGCATCATTCCTGTTCTCTCACCTCCCGCTGCCTTCCCGCAGCTGCTGTTCCAGAGAGGAGGCGCGTACCACATAGCCGTAAGTACAGCCCGTTCTGGCTGTGTCCTCACCTGCGTAGTTTCCCGAGACCTTTCTCTGTGTGACGTCACGCTGCTGTGGCCTGTGCCGACACTGTCGAGGAGGGTCATCGGGAAGCCCGAGGTGGTCAGAGAGGGCCGCACCAGCTCCAGACCTGCCAGGGTGCAGGACGCTGGCAGCTGGCCCACCTGGCACTTGGTTGGCCCCTTGCCGTGTGGAGCAGCACAGACTCGGCCTTCCCCTGCTGGAGGGTGGCTTCCAGGCTGCCCGGTGCGGGGGTCTGTCCCACCTAACCCTCAGCCCTCGTCTCCAAGACGACCAGTGAGGAGGGACGTGGCCTGCCAAGTCTGCTGTCGGGGGATACAGGCCCTCCCTCAGCCTGACGAGGGCAGGGCAGGGTGAATGAGAGCACTCCCACTGTGCTCACGTGGCCAGTGGGTCTCGTGGATCTGGTCCACGCGAGGCTGGCGCTGTGGCCGATGGACAGTCCGGCCACTTCCTTGCAGTTGCCCAGCAGAGCAGGCGGGCATGCCCTGGAGCTTGTGTGTGCACTTCCCGACGCTCCCCTGCGGTGCAGGGTCAGTTCAGGCTACCCACTCAGCCCCAGCCGCTGCGGTCCATGGGCAGCCGCGGGGACTCGGCGCTCCGCTCTGTCTGGAGGGCCACTCGCCACAACCAGTCTGATGACTCCCATGGGTGTCCAAAGTCCCAAGTCATGTGTGACCTCCATGAGGCCTGCCCAGCTGACCTGCTGCAGGTCAACCTGGGAGGGAGTGGGAGTGGAGGATGGGAGCTGATGGGACAGACCCGTAGAGGCTGGGGCTGAGCCAGCCTTTAGACAGTCCCAGGTTGACTTTAGGTGCAGGAGCCGTGACATGCGGGCCCAGCTGAGGGCGGGCGTGGCGGGGGGCCCGGGGGGGGGGGCTAGGGGCCCCCGGGAGGCGGGGCTGCGTGTGGAGGGGCAGGCTCGCCGTGCACCCCGAGCGTTCACATCACACAGCGGCGGCCCTCCTGTGCGCTGTTCTGGGTGGCACCGTTCTTGTCTGGCCTCAGGAGCATCACAGGAAGATGCCACCTGAGACGCAGCCGCGTCGGGTCCGAGCCCGTGCCGACGGCACGTCTGCCTTGATGGCACTGAGCCAGAAGTCTCCGTGGCTGGCGGCACAGTAGTGGGGGCTGGGCCGCACTGCACTCAGCACTGGCCGTGGCGAACTTGCAGTGGGCAGCTTTGCGCCTCCTCAGCTGAAGCTGTTAGGCAGAGCTCTCCTAATTGCAGGGGTCCTGGAGGCCGTTGCAGGAGGCAGAGACGGCTCGGCCTGCTGCTGAGACCTACGTCCCTGCGCAGACAGGCCCCGCCCCCACCCCCGGCCCCTGGCCCCCAGTAGATGTAGGTGCAGGCCCTGAGCGTACATGCGAGCTGACAGACACGTGGCCTCTGTCCTCCAGCCCGGAGAAGCCGACGGAGAGGACAAGGTAGATGCTGGCTGCCTGCACGTCCCCCAGATGGTGGCCAGGAGGCCCCTCCGCGACTTTGCTGGGCTGGAGGACTGTGACGAGCCCACTCGAGACGCCATGCTCAACTTCAGTTTCTTCGTCGCCGTCGGGGACATGGATGAAGCCTTCAAGTCCATTAAGCTCATCAAAAGGTGAGTCACCGGCTCGTGGCTGCCATGGTGAAGCCGCTCACCGCCGTGTGCCGAGCATGCAGGAGCTGGGATGTGCCCGGGTGTCGTGCGCACCACGGTGCTGGTGCAGCACGGCTGGGCATGGGCACGGTGAGCCCAGTGGCCTCTGGTGGCCTTTCAGACTGCCGCGTAACTGTCCTGGCTTGTCCAGCACGCCCTGGACTCTTCCCAGTTGAAGGCCTCGCAGTTCCTAGCCATGTGGTGTGCCTGTCCCTCTGGAGATAGCTGTTACAAAAGAGAAAAGGTTTTGCTACGTGAAGGCGTAGAGTGGCAGGTGGAGGAGGCTGGGGTTGCTCTGAGCAAACCCACCGTTGGGGCTGCCCACAGCCCCTCCCTCCACTCCCGAGAGGGCTCCGAGCCCTTCACAAGAGCACTAGAAGTGCCGGCTTCCCGAGGTGGGCGACCACTGGGGGGAGCCCGGAGTGGGAAAGGGACGGCGTGGACGTAGGTGGTCTGGGGCGGGCCTGCCATCTTGCGGGGGTGCTTCTGTAGCACAGGGCGTTCTAGAGGCCACGGCCCCCCTCACCTTCCTGAAACAGTGGGAGCCTCTCCATGCTGGCCTCCCGGAGAGGAGGCCCCCCTCTTGAGAGTGGACCACACGGGCGAGCGGCCCGACCCGGGCTCTCCTGACGGCTGTCGCTGATGCAGACATGCTCACAGACGCAGCGTGCTACGCGGCCAAGTCTGGGCCCCGGTGCATTCACGGTCACATGGGACCGGCAGTACGCAGTGTCCTGAGTGTCCCGTTCCTGTGTGTGCACGTGCACGCGTGCCCCAGAGACCTGGCAAGAGTGGGAGGGGATAAAGCACCCCTGGGGGCGTCACACCACAATCCCTCCTCCCACTCCTCCCTCCCTTTGGGATTTCAGCCACTCGGACCCGGCGGGGGGGCTCTCCAGCTGCCAAGGCCAGGCCTCAGACCGTGCAGTCAGCTGTGTGGGCCAGCCACCACGGGCCGGCCTCCGTTCCTTGTCTTCTCTGTTTTAGGGTTCTCTATAGGGCATGACCTGCCAGAGACAGGCGGCAAAGGAACCCCCACCCCGAGGGGGTGGCCATGCCACAGTCCCTTCTCCGTCATCCTGTCAGGGTGTGGGGCACACACATGTGTGCCTGGCGTGTTTTCCAGGCTGCCGGATCCAGGATTCAAGTGTGTCCGCTCTGTGGGATCCACAACCTTGGCCCTCCATCATGCTTTTGAAGAGCAGCCATTTTTAGCATATGGTTGGAAGTACTGGCCCTTTATGGGACGACGTGGCCCACGGCCGTTGGCGGTGTGCTGCATGTGAACCACGGTCTGCTTTGCACCCGGCTGCGTGACACATAGCCCGCCACACACGCCTTCCGGTCTTGGCAGTCACTCTGTGCGTTAGGTTTTTAAAGTGCCAGCTCCAAAGACAGATTCTCTGAGCAATCCGGGCCTCAAACTCCAGACCCATCCCGTCCCTTGCTGGGGGGCAGAAAGCAGCCTGGGAGACACTTGGAGGACAGTCTGAGGCCCAGGGCTCCCCCTGCAGTGTCAGGCTCCTTCCAGCAGGTGGTGCCAGGGAGCTCCATCTCCCAGTGCCACGGGGCCAGGCCTTGTGGAGCACAGCCCTGGGAGCTGCAGGTCAGGGCACACGGCGGGCACCATGCAGACATCCGGGAGCCCCGCCAGCCCTTGGGGAAGAGAGGGTGGAGATGATTCTTGGAAAAAACAGCGAGCAGTGAACCAGTCTCTTAGGGGTTTTCTTAAAGCCAACCGATGTCATGCCTCTGCCCCACTGGCTGTTGACGACCAGCCCACGACCGTGGTCTGCAGAGGCCACCTGGAGCACGTGGCCTGGGGCTCTGTGTCTTTTCACCCCCGCGGCAGGAAAGATGGAGAAAACACAACATCCGCAGTTAGTGCTCGCGTTTATTTTAACTTAGATAAGTACTCGGGGCAGAGCCTGCACTGCGGACACGACCCTGCCCCACGGCCAGAGATCGGCCTGGCCCCAGGGACGTTGCATTATTCCGAGGTCCCCTTAGCATCTGTCTCCCAGCGCGACGCTTGCTCGGGCTGCCCCAGAGCAGATGTGCCTCGACATGTCCCCACCGAGCCTCGCGGCCTCCGCCCCAGTGCGGCCTGCCTGGGAGCTGTGTGGTGCCGACCAGGACTGTTAGACTGAGGGCACGTGGTGTGGACGCGTGGCAGGCATTTACAGCGTAGCAAGTGGCCGAGTGTGGGCCGGCATGGCCACCCCTGCCCGCACCCCGCAGGAGGAGTGCGGCTTCCCCGTCTCCAGACCCCCAGTCAGGCCCCAGGAGGGCCCTCAGCACGGGGACTCCACGTAGTCGTTGTCCGGTCCCCGGCGGAACCGCGCCGCCAGGGAGCGGCTGATGAGGATGACACGGGGTGCCGCGCAGTCCTCCCTTCTGTGGAGGACGTTCCAGCTGAGCATGGCGGCCGCCAGTGCGGCCGGGAGGCAGGCACCGATGTTCAGGTAGCAGGACCAGGACAGGCTGGTGTGCGGGCCGACCCTGTAGAAGGTCACCAGCCCGATGACCAGCACAAAACCTGTGGGCAAGAGAGGGCTTCAGGAGCCTGCGCCGACAGCCTGCGAGAGGCGGCCCGGGCTCCCCGCGGCCTCTGTCCTTGTGTGGCCCAGAGTGGCTCCCGGCCTGTGGCTCTGGTGGCTGCAAGGGGGGTGGTGTGTGTCCCTTAACCCAGCACGGATGGCTCCCAGAGGACCTTGGCCTGCCGTCCCTGTGACCTGGCCAGCAGCCAGCCTCTTCCCTAGAGTCAGCGTCAGTGCCAAGGCCCCGCATCGCACTGCATCCCCAGCCCTGGGACAGGCCCAGCAGGAACCGTGCTCCGTTGTGCTAAGTCCCTCTCACTTTCCTAAGTGTCTGGCGGGCTCCGAGTCAGAGCACAGGTCTCCCGCACTGCCCTGCACACAGCCTGGCCCACCTGTGCTGCTTTGGGTCCCCCCAGGTTTCCATTCTCAACTCAAGATGGCCTGAGTGCCCTGGGGAGGGGGCAGGCAGGACAGGCAGGTCCCGGAGACTGGTGCTCTGCCCCAGGGGCCCCAGCGGCTCTGCAGCCCCTGCCCATCCTAGTCTGTCCCACCCTCACCCTGCCGTGCTGGCCCGAGCTGGAGCTGTGGCTAATGCGTGACTCCCCCCAGCCCCCGGGCCACTTTAAGGGGCTCCAAAGACAGGACTTTGCGCACTCCCCAGCAGGAGTCCGCGTTTTACACTGAATCTGTTGGGTATTGAAGGCTAACAGGACCTGGTGTTAGCAAGAGGAGGCGGCTCTGGGAACCCAGACCCTGGGTTGCCTCCCCAGAAGCCGGGCCATGGCTGCCACCTCACGCCTGCCATAGCGTGGACATGCCCAGAAGGCTCCTAGGAGCCAGAGGCCCAGCAGGAGCGAGCAGGGTGGTCACGCACAGGCCTGGCTGTGCCGGGGTACTGGGGCAGTCTGTGTCAGGTGCCTCACTGCCAGAGCGCCAAACTGCTCTGGTCGGCATTGTGCTGTCCGGCCCGGCCTGGGCTCTGGCCATGCAGTCACCTGTCCCTGTCCCTGCACTTGGCCTGCGCCTCTGAGGCCCACACTCCCACCACTCCCAGGAGCCTGCCAGCCTTCCTCAGGAGACCAAGTCACACGGGGCTCCAGGGCAGAGAGTGGGATAGGGAGGGAGGGGACGGGACCACTTTGACATTGTCCCTTCCAGAAAACGTGAATGAACATGTCTGCCTCCTGTCTGTCCTGGACAGTGACAGTGACTGAGCACATTACTACTTCATTACACCCCACGGGGTGCTTCGTACATGGAAAACTCTTGGGTACTTCCTTCCCGTTAAAAGTGACATTCTAGGGACCAGCAGTTGCATAATGGCTATGTCGCTAGACTCGTGTATTACAGTCAACCGCGATTCGAGTCCCAAACCCGGCGGCTTAAACTCACGCTGAGCACGTGTGCATGCGTGCCCATGATCCCGAGAGGAGAATGGAGGAGAAGGGATTGCGGCGTGGCCATCCCCCTGGGGGGTGATTTCTCGCTTTCTGTCTCTCTGTCTCTGTCTGTCTGGCGAGCGCACACGCCCTGTAGCAAAAACCTCTCCAAAAAAACAAAAGCAGTGACTTGGTGGGCCGTGTGGTCTGGTAGTCAGGGTGGCTGGACCCCACGAGGCTGATGGTGGTTCACATTATGGACCTGACAGCTTGACACCCACCAGGCGCGTGTGCGTGTCCCCAAGTCCCGAGGAGACTGGCACGACTGTCCCCCGGGGGGTTCTTGCTTCCCCTGTCTCTCCCCAAGGAGTGCATGTGCCCTATAGCAAAAACCTAGACAAAGTGTTCTGCTTCTAAGACGTCCTGACCGAGGAGATGGGGTCCCCGTGTCCAGGGAAGGGCCTCCAGCACCCAGCGCCGACAGTGTGGGCGCCAAGTCTGCGTGGCAGCCCCCGGCTGTGCTTGTCCTGGCCTGCCTGGGTGCCTGCTTGTGTCGAGACCGCAGGTGAGCCAGGCGATAGCAGCGGGTGTCCGGGAGCTTGCCCAGGCAGGGGCAAGCACCCTCCCCCACTGCGCTTCCTTCATGCTGTACCCGCATGGCCGCCCTCCCGCCCTGCTGCATCACGGTGTGCGGTGGAGCCTGTGTGGACTGCGGCCCCTCCCGCCGTGGAGCTGCCCGAGGCCCGGCTTGGGTCGGTCTGTCACCGCTCACTTCACGGAACTTGAGCCACACAGTTGTGCATTATGAAGAGGTGCCAAGGGCTGCCCCGAGCCAGGAGGGTGGAGACTGCTCCCGGCCGGGGCTGGTGG
>NW_006159653.1:1416420-1421973 GCF_000334495.1 Tupaia belangeri chinensis | reverse complement strand
ACTCAAGAGGGCCGGAGTGCCCGGGGGAGGGGGCAGGCAGGACAGGCAGGTCCCGGAGACTGGTGCTCTGCCCCAGGGGCCCCAGCGGCTCTGCAGCCCCTGCCCATCCTAGTCTGTCCCACCCTCACCCTGCCGTGCTGGCCCGAGCTGGAGCTGTGGCTAATGCGTGACTCCCCCCAGCCCCCGGGCCACTTTAAGGGGCTCCAAAGACAGGACTTTGCGCACTCCCCAGCAGGAGTCCGCGTTTTACACTGAATCTGTTGGGTATTGAAGGCTAACAGGACCTGGTGTTAGCAAGAGGAGGCGGCTCTGGGAACCCAGACCCTGGGTTGCCTCCCCAGAAGCCGGGCCATGGCTGCCACCTCACGCCTGCCATAGCGTGGACATGCCCAGAAGGCTCCTAGGAGCCAGAGGCCCAGCAGGAGCGAGCAGGGTGGTCACGCACAGGCCTGGCTGTGCCGGGGTACTGGGGCAGTCTGTGTCAGGTGCCTCACTGCCAGAGCGCCAAACTGCTCTGGTCGGCATTGTGCTGTCCGGCCCGGCCTGGGCTCTGGCCATGCAGTCACCTGTCCCTGTCCCTGCACTTGGCCTGCGCCTCTGAGGCCCACACTCCCACCACTCCCAGGAGCCTGCCAGCCTTCCTCAGGAGACCAAGTCACACGGGGCTCCAGGGCAGAGAGTGGGATAGGGAGGGAGGGGACGGGACCACTTTGACATTGTCCCTTCCAGAAAACGTGAATGAACATGTCTGCCTCCTGTCTGTCCTGGACAGTGACAGTGACTGAGCACATTACTACTTCATTACACCCCACGGGGTGCTTCGTACATGGAAAACTCTTGGGTACTTCCTTCCCGTTAAAAGTGACATTCTAGGGACCAGCAGTTGCATAATGGCTATGTCGCTAGACTCGTGTATTACAGTCAACCGCGATTCGAGTCCCAAACCCGGCGGCCTAGCATCACGATGAGCACGTGTGCATGCGTGCCCATGATCCCGAGAGGAGAATGGAGGAGAAGGGATTGCGGCGTGGCCATCCCCCTGGGGGGTGATTTCTCGCTTTCTGTCTCTCTGTCTCTGTCTGTCTGGCGAGCGCACACGCCCTGTAGCAAAAACCTCTCCAAAAAAACAAAAGCAGTGACTTGGTGGGCCGTGTGGTCTGGTAGTCAGGGTGGCTGGACCCCACGAGGCTGATGGTGGTTCACATTATGGACCTGACAGCTTGACACCCACCAGGCGCGTGTGCGTGTCCCCAAGTCCCGAGGAGACTGGCACGACTGTCCCCCGGGGGGTTCTTGCTTCCCCTGTCTCTCCCCAAGGAGTGCATGTGCCCTATAGCAAAAACCTAGACAAAGTGTTCTGCTTCTAAGACGTCCTGACCGAGGAGATGGGGTCCCCGTGTCCAGGGAAGGGCCTCCAGCACCCAGCGCCGACAGTGTGGGCGCCAAGTCTGCGTGGCAGCCCCCGGCTGTGCTTGTCCTGGCCTGCCTGGGTGCCTGCTTGTGTCGAGACCGCAGGTGAGCCAGGCGATAGCAGCGGGTGTCCGGGAGCTTGCCCAGGCAGGGGCAAGCACCCTCCCCCACTGCGCTTCCTTCATGCTGTACCCGCATGGCCGCCCTCCCGCCCTGCTGCATCACGGTGTGCGGTGGAGCCTGTGTGGACTGCGGCCCCTCCCGCCGTGGAGCTGCCCGAGGCCCGGCTTGGGTCGGTCTGTCACCGCTCACTTCACGGAACTTGAGCCACACAGTTGTGCATTATGAAGAGGTGCCAAGGGCTGCCCCGAGCCAGGAGGGTGGAGACTGCTCCCGGCCGGGGCTGCTGGGGAAGGCGAAGGGTGCCAGGCAGGCCACAGCGAGCCGCGCAGGGACCCGTAGGAAGCCGTGTTGCCCTGGGACCCGCAGGCCCACTCCCATGCATGGGCCAGATAGAACACATGCGTGGTGGCCGCCCCGTGTTAGCCGCCTCAGAAATCCAGATGTGCCAGGGACCCATGAGCTACAGACAGCCCGGCAGTGACCAGGCGTGAGCCTCAGAGTTGGGGCCGCCCCGGGACGTGGTGAGGGATGGTCCCTCCGCACAGACTCAGTGAGCAAGCTACAACCCAGGCTGAGCCAGAGCGGGCACGGCCGTGGGGAAGGGCGGCCGTGAGTCCCGCTCAGGACCGCTCCTGAGGCTGCCCCAGCTCACCGGCACGGGCTCCCCTCGGTCCTGCACGCCCAGTCTGCCTCCCTGCCCTGCCCTCCCCAGCTGTGCCTCCACCTCGTGCTCTGCCTGCGGAGGGCAGGTCCCGTAGATGTGAGACAAGGTGGACAGGGCACGTCCCCACCCCCCAGCTCTCCAGTGGCCAGAGCCCAGCAGCAGGACGGGCCCCGGTGGCTCTGGGTGGTGCCATTCAGAGCTCATGGACGGAACCGGCAGGAGGACCCGTCGGTTCCCCAGGGCCAGCTCCCTTCATGACGCTCTCCTGAGTGCTCTCGCTCCCTCTCCGCTCCCAGAGGCACGTGTGCTCACAGGAGCACGCCGGGGCGTACGTGCGCACCAGCCCTCCCTCTGCCCCGCCCGGTAGGATTCTGCGCACACACGCATACGTGCCTCGCACGGTGTATAAGTCGCCGGGTCCAGGGGCCAGCAGGTAGCATCGTGGTTATGTCGCTGGGCTCCCACAACATGGTTCCAGTCCCAGACCCGGCAGCTTGAAATTCAGCGCTGAGTGCGTGTGTGTGCGTGCCCAAAATCCTGAGAGGAGCATGAGAGACGAGGGATTGCGGCGTGGCCGTCCCTCCCGGGAGGTGATTTCTCACTTTCTGTCCTTCTGTCTCTCCAGTGAGCACATGTGCCATATAACAAAAATCTCTTAAAAAATAAGAGCGTTACTGGGCCCAGGACTCAAACCATGTGGTCAGCCACGTGCGGTCCAGCCACCTTAGCCGTTAGGCCGTGGGCTGGCCTTCCTGTATGCTTTCTCTGCTGTTTATTTTCTCCATGAGCAAGAGAGACAGGGATGGCACCCCAGCAAGGTCCAGTGCCACAGCCCATCCCCACGCCCCGCCAGCCCCGACCCGTCCCGCCACACTGCTGTCCTGCCCGCGTCTGCCTGTGCTCAGCAGACCTGTTAGCGCTCTGACCCAGGCCTGGGCCACACCAGGCCACTGGTGGCGGAAGGTGGCTGTGGCACCTTGGGCTTATCTTTGGGGGCTGACACTATTTCAGGCCGTGAGGGTGAAATTAATCACAGCCCCGGAGAGTGGGGCTGGGCACACCTTCCCAGGTGGCGTCTGCCAGGGCCTTCCCCACCAGACGGGCCCAGACTGCGTGTTGCCAGTACGACGTTGCAGAGCGGAGCCGGGCGTGCGGCAAGGCCTGAGGCTGGCCCTGAGCCCAGGGCAGCTCCGTGCTGGGCTCCCCAGCCTGTCAGAGTGGAAGGCTGTCCAGCCAGCAGCCTGGGTCCCCAGGGCCATCGCGGGAGATTGGTGGCCGGTTCCGAGTCCCTTAGGTGTACGGCTGACCCGTCCTGGTGCTTCAAGTGCGTCTACGAGTGAGCGCTGCTGGTCTCACGGGCGCCATGTGTTTCGCAAGCAGGGCCGGCTGCGTTACTCCTTGTCCATCGCCGCAGTGAGGCACGCTTGCCTCCGGGAGCGCTGGCCTTCACACGGCAGGTGCATGAGCCCCCCGAGCAGCACACATTTACGGACGCGCAGACACGTGAACGTGAGCCGGGGGCAGCACAGGCGACAGCTCGGGTCCGGGTCGGGCCCGCGCACGGAGCCCAGCATGGGGACCCGGCTTGCAAAGCGGAGGAGCAAGCTGGGTCTCAGCTCTGTCATCGCTGCCTCGAAACTGCCCAGGGTGCAGCCCTGGGGGCTCCAGGCTGGTCCGGGCAGAGGAGACTGCGCCCTCGGCCGGGGAGGCTGCAGGCCAGGTCTGTGCCCCACGTCACGTCACCGTTCTGCGAGGACACTGCCGTTACTCTGATGCGACTTGAACACATCGAGACAGGAGGCTGATTTAAATCTCCACATGCTCACGGGCAGATTTACGAACCCAGCAGACTCGCGGTCCCAGGGACTCTCGCAGCTGCGCTCTTGTGGGCGGCGAAAGCCTGCGCCTGCGGCCCCTGGCAGTAGGCGGGAGTTCGCATTGTGCGGTCGCCAGGTGGGAAGTGGCAGGAGGCGGGGCCTCTCCCCAAGGACTAGGCGCAGAGCTCTCCGGGGGTGCCGCTGCTGCTAGAAGTGGGGCAGAGGCCTGGCCGGCTCGTGGGCTGCGTCTGGGAGTGCTGTGCGTTCCAGTTACCAGCCAGAGCCGACAGCCTCTTCCTGCGTGCTGGCCGCCGGTGTGACTGCCGGTGCGGCCAGCAGGGCCGGCCTTTCCCTCCCTCCTCCCTTCCTGCCCGCTTCCTGGCATCAGCTTCTGTCACACGCCGTCCTTTGGGCGTGACCATCACACAGCTGCAGGTGGCGTGAGCGGACAGAACCGGGGCTGACGCTGGTGCTCACGCACTGCGGGACCACCCATGCCAGCCTCGCCCCAGTGTCTGCAGAGCAGACGGAGCCGTGGCCGTCTTGCCGGCTGGCTTCCCGTGTTGTCAGCAGCGAGATGGTGGTGGTCCAGATCGTCTCCTCCAAAGGGAAGGGCCCGGTCCCGATAGTCGTGCTCCCGGGCTCAGGCCACGGCCGCGCACAGACTGAAGTGCCCCCGCCGTGGGGGAGGGGAAGGGATGAGGAGGCGTAGCCGGGACGTAGCCTGGACCGTGAGCCCTTGGCCAAGGACTGGTTTAGCGTGGGAGACCAACTTGTCTGTTCCCGGGAGGTGGTGGCTGCTGGGGTCGCCAGCTGACAGGACGTCAGAAGCCTCAGAGGTGCTTCTCGGTCCTGCTGGAACGCGCCCCGACTGCCCAGTGGAGCCAGCAGCCCTAGGCTGGACCCTGTGGCCTTAGCATGGCATGAGCCGCGCTCTTCTGAGACTGGGTCTCCGGCCCTCCGGAGGTGGACAGGGAGTCAGCAGACCAGTGTCCTGGCCGGTTTCTGCTGCACACCCCCTCACAGTCACCCTGCGAAAACATGGGAGGCTTGTGCTCACGCAGGGCTAGAGACGCCCAGAGCCCAGCCCCGGGGTGACCCCGCAGCCACAGCCGTCAGCTCCCAGGCGTGGTGGCGAGGCTCGTGTGTGCGGTGGCAGGCAGCAGAGCAGCTGAGCGTGGGGTCACCTCCCTGGAAGACCCAGTCGCCGGTGACAGCACAAGGCCTCGGGCTGCCAGCCAGCCTCCACGAAGGGGGTTAAGCCTGCTGCGTTTGTCCCCGGGAAACCCTAGCTGCCTGATGAAGCCACTTGGGGCACAGGACCGCTGATCCTGCCTGAACCGGGACCAGAGCAGGCCGGCCCTGCCAGGCCTCACTGCTGGGGTCCTCGGTGCCGTGCTTGGGCCTCGGGATTCCACCGCTTTCCAGGAAGGAAGCGGCTGTGAATTGCAGCAGTACAGGCTGGAGAGGGGCTTTCTCGGGAGGGAGCAGCTGAGGCCAGGCCCTTGGAGACTCTAGCCCACTGGTGCTGCCCTGCCC
>NW_006159653.1:1398604-1409331 GCF_000334495.1 Tupaia belangeri chinensis | reverse complement strand
CGCTGCTGCCCTGCCCACCCCCACACACACACCCCGTGCAGGCTGCGGCCACGTACAGCCACGTGTCATTAACCGCGCTCCGCTGGACGGACGGCAGCTGCCTCCCCCCCACTGGTGCTTTCTGCCTCAGCCATGAGACACTGGTCACGAGGGAACAGGGCAGAGGAGGACTTGAGAGAAAGCGGAGACAGAAGCCTGCAGGGTTAACTGCAGCCACACAGTGCCATGAGGGCCCGAGCCTGGCCACAGGGCAGAGCAAAGCGCCAGCCGCAGCCACACCACAGCACAGAGCTGGCGGCTCATCACAGACCCTCCCGACCACCCCACTGTGCCGGTTCCAGGGAGGAGGCTCCCGTGTGCTGCCATGTGACTGGTGCTCAGTCGCGGGCCGAGCAGGACCAGAAAGGCCTCCGGGAAGAGACCGAAACCTCCGATCTGCACAAGCCAGGGCCCATGGCAGCGGGGAGGTGGAGGCCCAGGGCAGATGCCCTGCCATCGCGGGTCTGGGCTGTCACCCGCCTCCGATCACGGGCAGAGTGGGGTTGGAGTCACCTTAGGGAGCCAGCGAGGTGCCAGTGACTGTGCAGGTGGCCGAGAGGTGGCCAGCCTCCGCGCGCTCGGCCAAGGGGACGCAGCCTCGTGTGGTTCCCCTCAGGGCCCTACTAAACATCCTTTGGGGCCATGGCCCTGAGGTGAGCGCAGACCTTTTGCCAAGCTGTGCCGGTGCCCTGCAGTGCCCGCATGGTGCAGAACCGTGGGCACCAGGCCCTCCTTCCTGGCCCTTCCTTTTTTTTTTTTGGAGAGGTTTTTCTTGCTATAGGCACGTGCGTTCCAGACTGACAGAGAGAGACATAGAGACAGAAAGCAAGAAATCATCCCCCAGGGGGAATGACCACGCCACAATCCCTCCTCCTCCATTCTCCTCTCGGGATCTTGGGCACGCACGCACATGCGCCTGGCGTGAGTTTAAGCCACCGGGTCTGGGACTCGAACTGCGGTTGACTACATGGGAGTCCAGCGACATAGCCATCACGCTAACTGCTGGTCCCTTCCTGGCCCTTTCTCATCGCTGGCCTGGAGCCTCCCGTCCATCCCACGGGCTTTCTCTGCTGCCTCTCCGCATCTCGGCCCCCTGCCGCCCCGCCTGGCTGGGCGCTGGGCCCGAGGCCTGCTCGCATGCGGGCAGCAGCAGGCGTTTCCCCGTCCTGTGACAGGACATCCTGGCGCCCCTTGGTCTCTCCCTGGCTGTTTAAAGCAGACCGAACACAGGAAGAAGCCTAGCTCTAAAATTAGCTGCGGACAGGACAGGACAGGCACAGGGCTGTCTCTGCAGTTGGCGGTGGATGAGTTCAGGCCGTGCTTCCTGCCTGGGCAGGACAGACCGGTGAGGTGGCAGTGCGGCCGAGCCGCCCAGGACACCCGGCCTGCTGTGGGGCTTCTGGCATTTTCCGCCTGACAGGGTTTGCACACAGCCCAACCCAGATGCACCAGAGGTGGGCCCTGCTGCCAGGAGACCGTGTCCCACGATGGCTACGAGGCCACGGGTCTTGTCAGGGACAGGTTCCCTCCTCGGGTCTCTTAAAACCTGGGGTTCGGGAAGTAAGCGTTTGGGGGAACCTGCTGTCCCCTTAGGTGCCCGATGCAAGCCGGTTCTGGCACCCCGGTGCGGGGCCTCCGGAGCGGCTGGGCATACAGGGCCCATCGTGTGTCCTGCTGGGCGTCGCAGTCGGAATGGGGAACTCTCGTCCGAGTCCTTCCTGCCACCAAATGTTTTAACCCGCTTTTCCAGTCACGTTTTCAAGGTCATCCCCTCCCTTCCCACAGGGTAGGCGTTCAGAGTCACACGTGGAGACTGAGGTCAGGGCCTTGGTGACGGGGAGCCTGCCTCTGCTCTGTGGCTGACGGTCAGCAAGGGGCACAGGCGACTGCCCTGAGCCGCCCCACCACCCGCAGTGGCATCTCACTGTCGCACTGGTCCTTGTCACTGGCTAGGGCTGGCGCAGAAGCTGCCCCATTTTGCAGTTGGATAAACCGAGACTCCTGGCCTGGGAGCCCACCCAAGTCCACTCTTCTGGCCATGGGGGGGCGGCTCCTCCCACACCTGCACCCCCCAGCCACCCTCCCCGCCTCTGCCCGGCCCGGGCGAAGCAACTTTCCCAGGGTACGCCGCCTGGTTGCTGACCGCGCACAGGGTGGCCACAGCCCGGTCTCTGGCACTTTCTCACGCGTGAGTCCCTGCCACGCCAGGTGCCTGGGAGTCGTGGCCCTCGTGAAAGACGCAGGCTGGACCCGTGCGTCTTACTTGAGGCCCCACGGTCCTCCTCCCGGTAAGGAAGGGAAGTGGCCGGCCAACAGACAGGCGCCCAGCGTCTCCGGAGCCCAGGGTCCTAGAGACCAGGCCAGCCCGAAGGAGCACCTGGGGGAGTGGGCTCAGCCCTCCAGGCCGTTGGGGGTCATGGTGGATGGCTGCCAGGGCTTCGGCCTCTCGCTGGGACCTCCCCGTGAGTGCCAGCACTCGCGCCCCGATGACAGGGGCCGTGGCATGTCGGGAGGCCCAGCTTGCTGGCACATAGGCTGACAGCGTGTTCCTGGCCCCCCAGCAGCCCAGGAGGGGTCCCACATCTGTATGTGTGCTGGAGCCTGGCCAGCAGGGCACGTGTGTGTGCACGTGTGTGCAGGCATCTTCCTGGTCGTGTGGCAGCCATGCATAGCGAGACCTCCCATTTGGGCTTGCACCGCCCGTGAAGGGCTGCATCTCTGCAGTGCCCTGGCCTCCCGTGGCTGGGCTGCGGTGGGCTCGGCCTGGAGGTGCCCCGCCCCTGTCCTGCAGTTGTGACAGCCTGAGGCAGGACTGGGACCCAGCCGCCCCACACGGCTACGGAAGGGTGATGAGGCTGGGTCCCACAGACCCAGGTACAGCGTGTTGCCCATGCCCACTGTATCTAACATGCCAAATGCAGGGCAGGCTCGAGGCGAGGCCATGACTGCGTTGTCTTGCCTTTGCCCCACGGGTGGGGCGGGGGCACGGGCGGCTGGGGCAGGGGTGGCGTCTGCTACTTACTCGCCAGCTGGAACGCAGCGGCCATGGCCTCCTCCCAGCACTGGGAGTCGGGCGACGCCGGGGGCAGGCCGGCCAGCCCCAGAACGAAGGTGAGCTGGCCCACGGCGAGGGCTGCCGAGGCTGCCAGGTTGCAGGCGCGCATCATGTCGAACTGCACTGTGGGCAAGAGGGGGAGAGGGGCGGTCAGCGGGCGCGGCAGCCTGTCCTGTCGTCGGTCCCTGGGAGCCCTCACCGCCTGGGGCTGCCCTGCGTACTGGGCTCCCTGAGGGCCAGTGCGTCACCGCCACGACCCCGGTTACGTTTCTGGTCCCAGAAGGTGAGGGGCTTCGGCCCCGTGACCATGTGTGACCTGTGGGGGCCACTGGCGGCTATCCACCCAAGAGGCCATCCCAGGCTTGTCACGCTCTAGGAGAGGCTGGCCCACCAGGGTGAGCCTTGTGCCCCGAGACCCAGCGCGGGGTCCTCTCGGGCAGGTTGTGGGAGCAGCAGACTGCTGGGCTTCAGAACTGGGCCGAAAACGTGCTCGTAAAGCTGCGACCTAGTGAGGACAGAGTCTCCGCGAGCCCTGTGCTCAGGGGCGGTTCGTAGTGGGAAGAGGAAGGAGCAGGGCTGGCCTGGCCTGGCCTGGCCTCCTGTGACCCAGGCTCGCTGCTGTGGTGGAGTGGCCAGCCTCGCCCGGTGACAGCGCCTGTGCCACGCAAGGGTGACAGCGTGCGTTTGTGGCATCACTCTGCCCCCGCTCGTGGGACTGCAGCTCCGAGATGCGGGATGTCGCCGCGCCACCCGCCGGCCCCGACCGCATCATTTCATCACTTCAAGCGCATCCCCGTGTGCCGTGCCCTGCGTGGTCTCCCCCGTGCCTGCATGGCCCTGCATGGCTACCTCTGCCCCCCAGGGTGGTGGCCTACTAGAGGACAGCAGCCGTGGGCTCTCGGGAGAGGCGCTCTGCACAGGCAGAACAGCCTCCCCACCCCGCGTGCTGTGCCCGGCCCTTAGTGGGAGGGAGCCAGGCTACAGTGGCTGACGGCCGGTTGAGCCGATGTGCCAGAACCTTCCTGGTCTTCACAGCCTGCCCTTCCTGAAGCACAAGCATCCCCAGGGTAGGCTTGGGCTGACCCCCGGGAGTGTAGTGTGCGTGCGCTAAGAACAGGCGCCATGAGGCTCCTCCCAGCAGGCGGTCTGCAGAACCCCACGGGGGTGCACTCATGGTGCCTCGCCTCCACACTGACCCCTCCCGTGACTGTCACCTGTCCTGTCGCCGCCCAGAAGGCTCCCTGACCCCAGGAGATTATAGGAACTGGGAGGGTTTCTTTTTAAGAATTATGTATTCATCTATTTTCAGTTTGATGAGAGAGGAAAAGAGCAGCGTCGCCGAGGGGCACGTGGCTCGGGCCTGGCCGGCCGCTGCTCATGCAGACCGTCGCCCTCCCTCAGGGGTCCACGATGGCTGCTGTCTGGCCGGCCTTGTTCCAGCTCCC
This sequence comes from Tupaia belangeri chinensis, assembly GCF_000334495.1. Taxonomy (NCBI): domain Eukaryota; kingdom Metazoa; phylum Chordata; class Mammalia; order Scandentia; family Tupaiidae; genus Tupaia; species Tupaia belangeri. The sequence goes on along the minus strand of NW_006159653.1, from coordinate 1,404,792 downwards.
TGGCACTCGCACTGCTCAGACGGGCCAGCCACCTGTGAGGGCGCGTCAGCTTCAGGATCGTCCTCAGAGCTCATCAGGCAGCAGACCCAGGGCAGGCGAGCAGGAGGCGCTGCCTGGTGCCCAGGGAGGAACGCCATGCTGGGCATGTGTGTGGTGGCATGAGGCGGCCCAACCTCAGCAGGGACAGCGGAGGAGGGGCTGGGCCGAGTCTGGGGGCTGCGGTGCCTGCCCTGCCCTGGCCACACCGTGTGGTGTGTGGGGCAGAGGCAGGGCGTATGTGGTTATGGAGGGGCCTTGCTCAGGGCAGGGGCCAGCAGGGGGCTTCCCCACGCCCACGTCCTGCAGGGCTAGGAGACCAGTGCTGCCCCAGAGGAAGGCAGGAGCTGGCACCAAGGACCCCGCCTGCCTCCCGGCCCGCCCTGCCCCCTGGAGACCTGGGCACAGTGCAGCTACAGAACGACCGCGGGGCCGGAAGGACGCAGACCCCATCCAGCCGTCCTCGCCTGCTCTAAGCACCCGAGTCTGAGGGTGCCAAGGCCTGGCGTCGCACGGGTGCTTCCGTTTCTTACGAAGGACCGTCACTCCCTGCCCTGGAGGGGTGCTGGGGGCACGTGGGTGCATCCCGTGAGATGGCCTGGCCGTGTGCTTCCGCCAGCCGAGTCTGCCATGAAGCGGGCAGTGTCCCCGCCCAAGCGCTGAGCCCAGGGCTGGTCGCTCACAGGGCACCTGCAGGCCGTGCGTCGGGACCCAGAGCTCGGAGACGGCCTGGCCTTCGTGTTTTCACCAAGGCCGTGTGTGGTGGGGCAGAGGGTCGCACAGACCGGCTGCGCTGGGCCCACACTAGGGAGCGAGCGTCACCCTGGGACACGTGTGGCCGAGCAGGGAAGTGGCGGCACGTGCCCTGCGGGCTCTCTTTGCCCCTGAACATGCCCCGCTCGTGGGCCCTGGGACGCAGCACCGCGCAGACGGGGCCAGCGCTCCAGCACGCGACGTGGGCCTGGCTGACCCCACTCACTGACGCTATTTCCAACCAGAGAAGTGTCTGCCTTTGACCCTGTTCCCGGCTCTCCCAGCTCTGCCTGTGGCAGGGCGGAGATGCTCTGCAAAGGGAGTTGGGGCCAGAGGGGCCTTTCCTGCGAGGCCGCCCTCCAGCAGGGCCGGGCCCAGCACAGCACAGCCTCCCTGCCCACACCTGTGCCCAGTGCACTCCCAAGCCCCAGCCACTCTGAAGGCGACAGAAAGCAAGGAGACTTACGTTTGACGGTGCCTCGAGACTCCTGGAAGCCGGGTGACTCAGAGCCCCAGCCCAGCGCCTCACAGTCCCGCGGGCTGGCCAGCCCTGCTCCAGCCACGGTGCTCAGGCCACCTCGGGCCCTGCCTGCCAGCCAGCAAGACCTCCACAGCCCCACGCTGCGTCTGCGGCCATCCTCCAGCGTCTGGCACACCCAGTTGGGGGTGAAGGCCGCCACGTTGTTGAGGACAAGAGAGACGAGGGCCGCCAGCACGGCTGTGGCCACCAGTTTCTGGACGGCCATAGCTGACCGCACACTGCTCGCGGACGTGAAGACCTGGGCCCCGGCCAGCTGCTGTGCCTCAGGGGAGCCGAGACCTGCCGGGACGGCTAGAGAACATCGCCACTCATTCTCCAAGGCAGCGTGGCGGCTCCAGCCGAGGGCACAGGAGTGTCAGGTGTCGGGAGAGACCCATAGGACAGGTCCCGGTGAGCCCACCTGGCGGCCCTGCCTTATCCCGCTTCCTGCACCTGGAGCAGGGCCAGGCCTGTGCTGAAGGCCGCTGCCGTGAAGCCCATCCCGGTGAGGGCGTGGGTACGAGCAAGAGCGGGGAGCCCCGAGTGCTGTCTTCTTGGGGAGCAGAGGCCAGGAGGCTGCCGTGCTCTTCCCCTGTGGCGTGGGGGCTGGAAAGACTGCCCAGGGCTCACCACACGGGCCGCCACGAGGTGGAGGAGGTGGAGGCTCCGCTGCAGGACGGCCTCCGCCTGGAAGGGCAGGTCCCGGAGAGCGCCCTGCGGCGAGGAAGTGCGTGCCGAGTGTCTGCGGGAGGAAACGGGCGAGTGGGAGGCTGTTTGGGGTGAGAGGCGGGCGTAGCCAGCTGCGGCAAATGGCTGCACTGAGGGCCCTGAGGACGAGGACGGGAAGGGGAAGCGATCGGGAAGCGCTTCCTGATGGGATGGAGCCCAGCGAGCTCCTCTCACCTGTTGCCCCTGAGCCTGGCTGGCTGCCCAGGTGGCCATCATGCTGGGACAGCCCAGAGGCACCCCAGACACCGGGCAAGTGTGCCCTGCGGGTCCAATGCCTGTGTGAGCAGCTGGGATCCAGCGGGCCTGCCCTCCCCACAGCCATCGAATGCCTTGGGATGGACGTGGGCGATGCAATGTGGGGGAGCGCCAGGAGGGCCAGGGTGGGAGGCGCCATCTCTGAGCGGAGACCTGCAGCCTCGGAGGGGGAGTGAGTGTGGCGCAGGCCCCTGTCGGAATTGCAGGCGGTGCCTCTGACCTCAGCCCCGTGGGTTCTCACCTCTGACCTCAGCCCGTGGGTTCTCACCTGCTCCATGCACTCGGCTTCCCGCTGCCGTCTGGACCTGCCGCTGCACTGGCCGAGCTGCCGTTTCTGCTCTGGCCCTCTCCTGGCATCTGTGGCCCCAGGTGGCGTCTGGGTGCTGCACACACCCCTTTTCTAAGGAGGGCTTGGGGGACAGCACCTCATACCTGACCTTCCAAGCAGGTGGGGCTGCAGGTTGCCTTGAACAGGAAGTTTTCTCAAGTTTCCATTAGAAGGTGTGGGGGGAGGGCACCAGCACGAGGCGTGGCGGTTAGGGTACTGGACGCTTCCATGTGGCTGACCACGGTTCAAGTCCCGGACCTGTGAGTTGCTTTCTTTCTTTCCCTCTCCTCTGTGTGTCTCAGGTCAAAAAAATAAATGAATGAAAGGATAAATTTTTTAATTTAAAAAGGAGGTAGGTTTCTTCCTGATTCAGCCTCATGCTTCGTGGAGCCGTCCGGCTTGGTTCCAGTTTCCCAGAGGAGCGGAGGAAGCACCCCATCAGGGACAGCCACCCCGCAACACCTCTGTCCCTCCTTCCGAGGTTTGGGCACGCACCCACCTGGTGTTTCTCGAGCCCCCAGGCCCAGACCCTGCACTGAGCTGGCCGTGCGGGGTCCCACCTCCTTTGCCACCACCGTGTGCTGGCTGGCTTCAGGTGGTCTTTCATTTTCTCTTTTTTTTTTTTTTTTTCTAAGAGAGATTTTTGCTTTAGGGTGCATGCGCTCACCGGAAAAGAGACAGTGAGAGGGAGGTGAGAGATCACCCCCAGGGGGATGGCCATGCCGCAATTCCTTCTCCTCCATTCTCTTCCTGGGATCTCGGGCACACGTGTATATGCACCCAATGATTTTCAAGCCACCTAGTTCGGGACTCAAACTGTGGTCAGCCATGCCGGAGTCCAGCAATGGCGCTCCTACGCCATCTGCTGACCCCTCAGGTGGTCTTGGGCTGGCTAGGGAAGGGCCAGGCCAAGCCTCCCCAGTGCACTCAGGCCTGGCCCTCCAGCACTCATGGGGGACTTCAGTGAGGCCACCAGTCCCTGCATCCCCAGCCCCTGTCCTAGCATCAAGCTCCTGGGGTACAGGAAGCTGGGTGAGGGGCAGGTCTGGGAGCAGTGTTTATGGTGGGAGTGACCCCAACCAGAGAGGACACTCCAGAGGGCCTGCGACCACACGGGGGCACCCTCCTTGGGCTGGAGGCCAAGCCACAGGCAGTCCGGCTGCAGCTGTTGCTCCACACCGGACAGCCAGGAGCAGGAGCCGAGCCAGGGCTGGGCCGAGCACTGAGCCGCGCCCTCCTTGCCTGCTGTCCAGACGGGCGGTCTCCAGCCCTGGGGCCATTCTGAGGCCAGCTTCCTCTGTCGTCCCATCTGGGCCCCTCCAGGCCAAGCTGATGAGGTGCAGATGTGAGAGGTTTCTCACAGACTGCCCAGTGGGCAGGAAGTGCTCAAGACGTGGACGGGGACTAAGAGGCTATTTGCTCGTTGGAATCCGCGGCCGCTGCACAGGCCACGGCCGGAGGAGAGGCTGCCCACAGACCCGCCAGCCATGCGGCCTCGGGACTCGTGGGCCGACGCGCTCCGGTGCCAAACCAGGAGGCACCAGAGTGTGGCTGTGCCCTTGGGTCTAGACTTCCTGCAGGTCTGAGTGCAGCAGGACAGAGGCCCACCCTCCCCGGAAAGTGACAGCCTCACCCAGCAGGGAGGGGCCTGTCCTGAGGCCACCTTTGAGGGGCATTTCCAGCCTCTGCCGCCTGGCCAGGTGCTATAGAAGTAGCCAGGCATGCTAGGGATACAGTGGGCGGATCTGGTCACACAGGTGCCCGGGGAGGCGCGTTAAGGCCAGGTCGGCGCTCCGGGCCTTTCTCCTCCCCCAGCGGCTGCTGCCCTGCAGGGGGAAGAGCCAGCCTGTGTGTCCTTTGTCCGGTTCCATCTGACTGGACACTGAGCGGACCATTCGCTCTCGAGCTGTGATGGAGGGAAGAGGGCCACCCCGGGCAGGGGAGGCACCCAGAGGACATGGCGGAGAGGAGACTCGAACATCTCTGAGAAGTGTGGTCATGTGGAATGGAGTCTGCGAAAGGCCCCGCGTCCACCTGGCGCTGCCTTTCAGAAGCATCCAGGCCCTGCCTGCCGGGCCGAGGGGACGCGGGGCTCGGACTTCCTGCAGAGTCTTTGTGTCCATGCAGGAATGGGGGGGACCTGTCAGGAAAGGCGGGTCGCCAGAGACACAGAAGCAAGAAATCACCCCCAGGGGATGACCACACCACACCCCTTCTCCGTTCTCCGGGTTTGGGGCACACACGCACACGTGGCCAGCATGAGTTCCAAGCTGCTAGGCCTGGGACTCGAACCATGGACGACTGCGGGAATCGAGCACCCTAATTATTGTGCTCCTTGCTGGTTCTGGTAGCCAGGTCCTTGAGCCCAGGGTCCAGGTCTGAGGACACGGCCAGGCAGCAACAGGGGCAGATGCACCGGGGCTGTCCGAGGAGGGTCAGGCTCCGATAGGGAGGCCAAAGTGCCTGTGCCCAGCACCTCCTCAAGAACTGGCCATCGACTGGAAGCGGAGCAGGAGCAGAGTGGGGGCGCACACTGGGGAGCTTGGAAAGGGCACTGCAGCACACTGAGCAGGGTGCCCTGCGCCTGCTGGCCCACACCCTCCCCAGGCTGTCTGATAGGAGGTGGTGTGGGCCGCCTCCCCCTTCCCCATGCAGGTCCCTGCTGCCAGGGGTGGACCTGGCTGTGCACACCCGCAGGGGGAGAGACCGGGAGTTTGGCCACAGAAGATAGGCGTCCTCGTGGGCTGTATCCCGGTCCCGGCCCCGGCCCTGCAGCACGGCCGAGCCCACGGGCACCCTGGCAGCCCCACCTCCGTGGCGGCCGAGCAGATGGGGCAGGGGTGAGGCTTGGGCTGGGATTGACGGCACCCCCTTCTGCCCTCAGCGAGGCAGTCTGGGAGAACATGGCACGCATGTGTGTGAAGACGCGGCGGCTGGACGTCGCCAAGGTGTGCCTGGGGAACATGGGCCACGCCCGCGGGGCCCGTGCGCTGCGCGAGGCTGAGCAGGAGCCGGAGGTGGAGGCCAGGGTGGCTGTTCTGGCCATCCAGCTGGGCATGTTGGTGAGTCCCGGACAGATGGACAGACAGACACCGTCCCCTGGGGGTAAGAAAGAACCTGCCCACCAGGCCCCTCAGAGGGGAGGCTGGCCTCTGGGTCTCAGGCCCTCCTCAGCCCTCAGAGGGGCGGTGCCCTGTTTGCTACCAGGCCACTTGGTGATCCGCAGAGCCCCCCTGAGCAGCTTGAGCCAAAGAGGAGGCACCTTGATCCCCTGAGAGTCTTACCACCCACCAGGCCTCAAAGCTGAAGCTCCTGGAGGCCGGTGGCATCTCCAGATTCATGGCTGCACGTGGGTGGGGGGCAGGCTGACCACACACACACCTGCCCTGAGGGAGGGGTGGGGGACTTCCAGGGAGACAGCCCCGCCCCTGCACTGCTCAGGCCTCCCCTGCTGCAGGGGCAAGAGCATCATGCGGGCGTCTCCACTGTGCGTGGCTCACACGTGTACCCTGCATTGCCCGTCTGCCACCTGCCACGGTGGGGAGTGGCGCTGTGGGTGTGCCCGTG
>NW_006159653.1:1396418-1398320 GCF_000334495.1 Tupaia belangeri chinensis | reverse complement strand
GGGGCTTTTCTCCGCCCCCAGCGGCGGCTGCCCTGTAGGGGGAAGAGCCAGCCTGTGTGTCCTTTGTCCGGTTCCATCTGACTGGACACTGAGCGGACCATTCGCTCTCGAGCTGTGATGGAGGGAAGAGGGCCACCCCGGGCAGGGGAGGCACCCAGAGGACATGGCGGAGAGGAGACTCGAACATCTCTGAGAAGTGTGGTCATGTGGAATGGAGTCTGCGAAAGGCCCCGCGTCCACCTGGCGCTGCCTTTCAGAAGCATCCAGGCCCTGCCTGCCGGGCCGAGGGGACGCGGGGCTCGGACTTCCTGCAGAGTCTTTGTGTCCATGCAGGAATGGGGGGGACCTGTCAGGAAAGGCGGGTCGCCAGAGACACAGAAGCAAGAAATCACCCCCAGGGGATGACCACACCACACCCCTTCTCCGTTCTCCGGGTTTGGGGCACACACGCACACGTGGCCAGCATGAGTTCCAAGCTGCTAGGCCTGGGACTCGAACCATGGACGACTGCGGGAATCGAGCACCCTAATTATTGTGCTCCTTGCTGGTTCTGGTAGCCAGGTCCTTGAGCCCAGGGTCCAGGTCTGAGGACACGGCCAGGCAGCAACAGGGGCAGATGCACCGGGGCTGTCCGAGGAGGGTCAGGCTCCGATAGGGAGGCCAAAGTGCCTGTGCCCAGCACCTCCTCAAGAACTGGCCATCGACTGGAAGCGGAGCAGGAGCAGAGTGGGGGCGCACACTGGGGAGCTTGGAAAGGGCACTGCAGCACACTGAGCAGGGTGCCCTGCGCCTGCTGGCCCACACCCTCCCCAGGCTGTCTGATAGGAGGTGGTGTGGGCCGCCTCCCCCTTCCCCATGCAGGTCCCTGCTGCCAGGGGTGGACCTGGCTGTGCACACCCGCAGGGGGAGAGACCGGGAGTTTGGCCACAGAAGATAGGCGTCCTCGTGGGCTGTATCCCGGTCCCGGCCCCGGCCCTGCAGCACGGCCGAGCCCACGGGCACCCTGGCAGCCCCACCTCCGTGGCGGCCGAGCAGATGGGGCAGGGGTGAGGCTTGGGCTGGGATTGACGGCACCCCCTTCTGCCCTCAGCGAGGCAGTCTGGGAGAACATGGCACGCATGTGTGTGAAGACGCGGCGGCTGGACGTCGCCAAGGTGTGCCTGGGGAACATGGGCCACGCCCGCGGGGCCCGTGCGCTGCGCGAGGCTGAGCAGGAGCCGGAGGTGGAGGCCAGGGTGGCTGTTCTGGCCATCCAGCTGGGCATGTTGGTGAGTCCCGGACAGATGGACAGACAGACACCGTCCCCTGGGGGTAAGAAAGAACCTGCCCACCAGGCCCCTCAGAGGGGAGGCTGGCCTCTGGGTCTCAGGCCCTCCTCAGCCCTCAGAGGGGCGGTGCCCTGTTTGCTACCAGGCCACTTGGTGATCCGCAGAGCCCCCCTGAGCAGCTTGAGCCAAAGAGGAGGCACCTTGATCCCCTGAGAGTCTTACCACCCACCAGGCCTCAAAGCTGAAGCTCCTGGAGGCCGGTGGCATCTCCAGATTCATGGCTGCACGTGGGTGGGGGGCAGGCTGACCACACACACACCTGCCCTGAGGGAGGGGTGGGGGACTTCCAGGGAGACAGCCCCGCCCCTGCACTGCTCAGGCCTCCCCTGCTGCAGGGGCAAGAGCATCATGCGGGCGTCTCCACTGTGCGTGGCTCACACGTGTACCCTGCATTGCCCGTCTGCCACCTGCCACGGTGGGGAGTGGCGCTGTGGGTGTGCCCGTGGAGCCGCAGCTGAGTGACGCCCAGCTCTCTGCCCAGGAGGACGCCGAGCGGCTGTACAGGAGCTGTGGGCGCCACGACCTCCTGAACAAGCTGTACCAGGCCGCAGGCCAGTGACAGGGGGGCGGGGGG
>NW_006159653.1:1391892-1396126 GCF_000334495.1 Tupaia belangeri chinensis | reverse complement strand
GCTGCACGGGGCCGCGGGCGGGTGGGGGGGAGCCGTGGAGGTGGCCGAGCTCCAGGACCGCGTCCACCTGCGCGCCACCTACTACAGCTACGCCAGGCACCTGGAGGCCAGTGCCGACTGCAGCCTGGCCCTCCTGTAGTGAGTGCCCGGTCGGGCAGGCCTGCTCCCTGGGGCCCCGCTGGCAGTGCTGGGTGGGCGCCACGGCTCTGGGTTCACCAGGAAGTCTACCGCAAGAGCCAGGCCCCTGCACAGGAGCTCCCCTCTCTCCTTGGCTTCAGTTCTGACCTGTGCCCATGTCCACTGCTGTGGCAGGGGTGAGCTGGGTGCCCCACAAGGACAGGTGGCCTGAGCAAGGCACCCTTTCCGAGACAGGACTTCTAGAGCACAGCCCCCATCCAGACCCTGCGGGGAGCTCCACGCCGCTCTGCCACTGCCTCCTCCCTGCCCACCTGGCCGGCATGGGGTGAGACGGACAGGCGTGAGGCGCTGTCTCCCTCCACAGCTACGAGAAGTCGGACACCCACCGCTTCGAGGTGCCCCGGATGCTCTCCCAGGACCTGCAGTCCCTGGAGCTTTACATCAACCAGCGGAAGGACAAGTGAGTCCCTGGGCCCGTACCTCCAGGGAACACTGGGATGCTGGGCTTCCTCCTCACCTCTGGCGCCCTGCCGGGTGGCGGTCACTCAGTGGACGTGGCCCTGACAGCCTGTGGTTTCTGGGGCCCCTGCAGGACCCTGTGGCGCTGGTGGGCGCAGCACCTGGAGAGCCAGGCAGAGATGGAGGCCGCGCTGCACTACTACGAGCTGGCCCAGGACCCCTTCTCCCTGGTGCGCGTCCACTGCTTCCAGGGCAACGTTCAGAAGGTGCGCGGGTGGGGCGGGGCGCGGTGCGGCGGGGCGGGGCGCAGCGCGGCCTGGCAGAAGGCAGAGCCGCTTAGGTTCTCGGGCGTCTCTCCAGGCTGCCGAGATCGCCAACGAGACCAGAAACTGGGCGGCGTCCTACCACCTTGCCCGCCAGTACGAGAGCCAGGAGGAGGTGCACCAGGCCGTACACTTCTACACGCGGGCGCAGGCCTTCAACAACGCCATCCGCCTATGCAAGGTAGCGCCGGGCAGCCGGGCACCTGGGTGCGGCGCGTCCTGGCTGTGGTCAAGGCCCCTGGGGAAGTGCACCCGGCCGGGCAGACCCCTGTGCCACTGTGCGCCTGTCTAGCTCAGTGCATCAGGCACACGCTTGCCCAGGGCTGGCGGGGGCCGTGGTGCGAACACCCCGTCGGGTACCGCCTGTCTTCCCACGTTCTCTGTCTCTTGCTCGTTGAGGGGGTACTAGCTCAGGTCTCCCTGACGGAAAAATGCGCACGTCAGGTGTTGCACTGTGCAGAACAGAGTAAGAGCATCTGAGGACCCCAACACAGGCCAGTGCGGGCAGGAGGGTTCCCGCATCGATTGAGCCATGACTCCGCAGACTCCCTAGTGACGTGAAACGAGGGGTGGATGCAGGCGGGCCACATCCCAAACACGCCTGGGCGTGGGGGCACCAGGCAGGAGCCGCTACCAGGCCGCCCAGCTCCCACAGGAGCACGGCCTGGACGAGCAGCTCATGCACCTGGCCCTGCGGAGCGGCCCGGAGGACATGGTCGAGGCAGCCCGCCACCACGAGGAGAAAGGCGAGCACATGGACCGGGCCGTCACGCTGTACCACAAGGTGAGGGGCGAGCCTGCTGTCCCGGCCGGGGCCTACGGGGCGCCGCTCACAGTCCCCTGCCACCCACAGGCCGGCCACTTCTCCAAAGCCCTCGAGCTGGCCTTCGCCACCCAGCAGCTCACGGCCCTGCAGGTCATCGCAGAGGACCTGGACGAGAAGGCGGACCCCGCGCTCCTGGCCCGCTGCTCGGACTTCTTCATTGAGCATGGCCAGCATGAGAGGGCGGTGGGGCTGCTGCTGGCTGCCAAGAAGGTAGGTATGGCTGCCTCGCACACCCGGCATGGCTCCCCGGCTGCGGCAGTGCTTCCTCGAGACAGCTGCAACTGCACACAGCTGGGGCCGTGCGGTCCCGAGAGCAGGACCCCGTGTCGAGCGCCCAGACCCTGCTCAGGCGGGACCCAGGCACACCCTCAAGGACCTGGGAGTCAGCTCACCTGTGCACACGGGCAGCACAGCTCCAACTCACAGGCTCAGCAGCACTCGGCGTGGTCCCCCACCAGCCTCCCAGATCGTTGTGTCTCACAAATGGAAACCCTGTCCCACTGCACATCTGACTGGGTGTCGTTTAGCACAAGGTCCTCAAGGGTACTGACGCGGTAACAGGTGCAACGCCAACCCTCCACGGCCAAAGGCACTCCCTCGTGCGGACAGACACGTCCGCTCATCCGCTCCCCTCAGTGGGTGTGGCACTGCTGTGAACAAGGTGTGCAGGTAGCCCTCGACGACCCCCTGCAGTGACTTTGGCTTTGACCCGAGAGGAGCTGCGTGCCTGTGGCCCTGCGTGGCCCGCGAGGAGCTGCCGGGCTGAGCGCTGTGCCTACGTCCATCCTCGCCAGCTGCCTGGTCTCCCGCCTCCCCACACCCGTTCTTTTCATTTTGTCTAAAAGGGGGAAGTCTTTTTTTTTTAATTAATTTAATTTTATTGATTGTTATTATTTCTAAATTTGATGCGAGAGAGAGAAAATGCGAAAGCAAGCCACTAGGTCTGGGACTCAAATCACAGTTGGCCATGTGGGAGGCCAGCGCCCCGACCACACCACCTGCCAGCTCCAAGGGGGCAGCGTAACGGGCGTGTGCACCGACCTCCGTGGGTAGGAGCGTGCCCCTTGCAGGAGCGCGAGTGGAGACGCAGAAAGTGGTCCTGCCGACGGTCGGCCTGTGCAGGCTGAAGCATCATGGTCTTGCGGCCCGGACTGCACACGGTGTTGTCCCTGCTCTTACCAGTAGAGTGATGCTTGAGCAGGAAAAAAGGACATTCCACTCACGGCTAGAAAGAGCTGACAGCAAGCCCAGGGCGTGGTCAGGGCGGCTAGATCCTGCATGGCCAACTGCGGTTTCAGTCCCAAACCTGTGCTTTGAAGACACACCAGGCGCGTGTGCATGCGTGCCCCATATCCAGAGAACAGAGGAGAAGGGACAGGGTGTGGCCATCCCTTTTTTATTTTTTTGGAGACGTTTTTGCTATAGGGCGCGTGCGCTTGCCAGAGAGACAGGAAGCGACAAATTACCCCCTGGGGGGATGGCCACGCCACAATCCCTTCTCCATTCTCCTCTTGGGATCTTGGGCACGCACGCACACGTGCCCGGCGTGAGTTTAAGCCACTGGGTCCGGGACTCGAACCGCAGTCGACTACATGGGAGTCCAGCGACATAGCCCTGGGAGACGCGGGGAGTCCCTCTCACCTCCTGCATCCGAAGGGTGGGTCTCAGTATAGTTGCGATCACCCTGTGCTGTCTTGTACAAGCTCATGGGAGGGGAGGCTTTTCCTAAGGACTCAGAACCCCAAAGCCACAACGGGAAGGAGTGGTGGATCCAGCCCTAGTACGAGTCGGAAAACCCCGCAGAAGCAAGCACGCAGCGAGGCAGAGATGGGGCGGCCACGCTGCCGCCCAGGGAACTCTGCACATGGCAGGCCCCCAGGAGCGTATAGCAGGAAACAGGTTGGCAGCTCGTGAATGTCAGATTCCACCGTGTTCGTAGCGAGAGGAATCCAGGTCAAACCCAGGAGCCGCCACGCAGCATGAGCCGGACGGAGTGGTGAGCAGTGGGGCAGCCCTCCAGGTGGGCACAGGGCGAGCCTTAGGCTGCTCCAGGGGAGCTCCACCCCAACTAGGCCACCCTTTCCTTGATCACATCTGGATGACCCGGCGGACAGGTACGAGTGCTGTGGGCACAGGACATGAGGTCGTGACAGCGAAGGCGGCAGCCTTGGGGGGCCGTCTCAGGAAGGGTCATGCCTGCAGGTGGGACGTAGGCCGGCCTCCCGGGCTCAGGTGGAGTGGCCCCCAGATAAGAGTCTGGCCAAGAGATTTGTGCTTAAGGAGAGACCGTAAAACTTTTCTTAACGTTTTCAGACGATGCCAACCGTGAGAGAAGGCCGCACGCGCGCACCTCGGCCCCACAGAGAGTGGGCATATGTGGCCGCACCACTCCTGCCGCCTCCTCAGCTGCCAGGAGTGGCGCGGGACGTGGCTTCCCGGAGGGCCTCGGCCTGAGTGGCACCCCGTAACGGCTGCCCTCGGCCTGTGT
>NW_006159653.1:1391339-1391672 GCF_000334495.1 Tupaia belangeri chinensis | reverse complement strand
CTCCACATCAGGCCTCGCCCGGGGGGCGCAAAGGGAAGCGGCTCCCGGGTTTGCCGGGCACCCACCATGCCCGGCTCGCCCAGGCCATGAGGGCGCTGCTCAAGTCGGGAGACACGGAGAAGATCGTGTTCTTCGCGGGCGTCTCGAGGCAGAAGGAGATCTACGTCATGGCTGCCAACTACCTGCAGTCCCTGGACTGGCGCAAGGAGCCCGAGATCATGAAGAGCATCATCAGCTTCTACACCAAGGGGCGGGCCCTGGGCCTCCTGGCCGGCTTCTACGACGCCTGCGCCCAGGTACCTCTGCCTCCCATCCCCGGGGGGCGCACGTGGC
>NW_006159653.1:1375795-1390256 GCF_000334495.1 Tupaia belangeri chinensis | reverse complement strand
CGGGACGTGGCTTCCCGGAGGGCCTCGGCGTGAGTGGCACCCCGTAACGGCTGCCCTCGGCCTGTGTCTCTGCAGTACCGCGAGGCCCTGCAGCTATGTGTCGAGCAGAACATGACCATCACAGAGGAGATGGCTGAGAGCATGACCGTGTCCAAGGGCTCCCAGGACCTGCCCGAGGAGACCCGGCGCGAGCTGCTGGAGCAGATCGCAGACTGCTGCATGCGCCAGGGCAGCTACCACCTGGCCACCAAGAAGTACACACAGGCAGGCCACAAGCTGAAGGTGAGCCCTGCCCCTGTGGCGCCAGGCGCCTGCCCACCCTCTCCCCACAGAGGGCCTGGGAGGGCCTGGCTCCACATCAGGCCTCGCCCGGGGGGCGCAAAGGGAAGCGGCTCCCGGGTTTGCCGGGCACCCACCATGCCCGGCTCGCCCAGGCCATGAGGGCGCTGCTCAAGTCGGGAGACACGGAGAAGATCGTGTTCTTCGCGGGCGTCTCGAGGCAGAAGGAGATCTACGTCATGGCTGCCAACTACCTGCAGTCCCTGGACTGGCGCAAGGAGCCCGAGATCATGAAGAGCATCATCAGCTTCTACACCAAGGGGCGGGCCCTGGGCCTCCTGGCCGGCTTCTACGACGCCTGCGCCCAGGTACCTCTGCCTCCCATCCCCGGGGGGCCGGCTGCGGCGGCCGCTGGCCCTGACACCCACATGGTGCAGGTGGAGATCGATGAGTACCAGAACTACGACAAGGCCCACGGGGCCCTGACCGAGGCCTACAAGTGCCTGTCCAAGGCTAAAGCCAAGAGCCCCCTGGACCACGAGGCCAAGCTGGCACAGCTGCAGAGCAAGATGGCGCTGGTGAAGAGGTTCATCCAGGCCCGCAGGTGAGCTGCATGGGGCCTCTGCACTGGCTGGCCGTGCTGAGCGCCAGGCCTGCGGCCAGGAGGGCCCTGGTTTTCACGTGCCCCTCCTCGTCTCTTCTGGCAGATGACACCCCACTCCCACCCCCATCCAAGAGCGACAGGGTCGACACAGCGCCAGCTCGGGCTGTGGCCCTGAGGCTCAGCTGCCCTCACGGCCACAGCGCTTTTCTTACCTGGGAACAGGTTTTCGGCAGATTTCCAAAGCACTCAGGGGCACTGTGCAAAAGGGGCTCCAGGGGACACAACTGAGGGGTTCTGGGCTGTCTGTGTCTAAGAGCTGGGCAGGATGGAGGGGTGTGGGCGACTGCCCAGGTCAGCTGTCTGCCGGGGCCCCAAGCCAGCACATGGCAGGTGGGCCCTGGCGCCCTCAGCCTGAGCCATCCGGCCTCGACAGGTCACATCCGCACCTCGCCCCCAGGCACGCATACCATCTGTGCTGGGCCCTCCCCTGCTCTTCCTGGCCCATGGCAGGCCTGGTGTGGCCTGGGGCAGGAAGCCGGGGGTGCACACAGGCGCTGCAGTCGGTCAGGAGTGGAGCTGCCAGGGGAGGAGGGCCAGTCGGCCCGGCCCACAGAAGCGGCTGTGCATGGCCGTCCCTGTGCTCATGTGTGAGACCCTGCTCCGGCCAGTGGGGAGGGCGCCTGCAGGATGGTCAGCACCGCAGGCCCCCCCGAGCCCAGCGGGTATCTGAGGGGCACACAGCGGAGGCCAGCCTGCTCCGCCCTCCACGCGAGACCACACCCAGATGTGGCCCTTGCACTCCAGTGGGCTCTGCTCGGCTTGGTCCCTGCCTGGTGTCCTCCATCACCCCACCTCTCGGTGTTCCCTCGGTCACGTACAGTGGATGCCGCTCTGCACCTCCCCAGAGCGGCCCCCCCCACGACTAGAGCGGGTTCACTGCCAGTGGATGCCTCTCGCCCCCCCCCCAGGCCGGCCCCCCACAGGACTAGAGCGTGTTCTGACCCGACACGGCAGCATGTGCTCTGAGGCCCGGGGCTCAGGCCTCGTCACTGCTCTCGGCAGGACCTACACGGAGGACCCGCAGGAGTCTGTCAGGCAGTGCCAGCTGCTCCTGGAGGAGCCGGACCTGGACGGCACCGTGCGCAGCGGGGATGTCTTCAGCCTCGTGGTGGAGCACTACCTTCAGGCGGGGGAGTTCCAGACGGTGAGCCGGGCCGCGCCCCAGACCCCCCGTGGGGAGCAGGGCCTCTCACCCCGAAGTCACAGGCTTAGTGTTCCCTTTTAAGAAAGTGTTCCCTGGGCTGGCAGGCGGCATGGAGGCTAAGATGCTGGATCCCATAAAGCCGACTGCGTGGTTCAAGTCCTGGACTCAGTACCAGGTGCTTGTGCATGCCCAAAATGCCAAGAGGAGAATGGAGAGGGGACTGCAGCACGGCCCCTGGGGCTTTCCCCTTCCTCCCCCTCTCCAGTGAGTGCACGTACCCTACGGCAGGAAAACGGACACAGCTCACCTACACACTACGCCGGGTCAGGGCCGTAGGATTTCGTAACTGGATGCAGAACCCCTGTGGGGGTCTCTTACCGTCTCCCTGGGCCCTGCTGCCAGTCCCTGGATGGGGAAGGGCCGAGGCCAATGTTCTGGCCCCCTGGCCTTCACCCCGTGCCTGGCTTTCTCTGGGACTGCCTCCTGGCATGGGCAAGCCCATGCTGCCACAGGGACACGTGCAGGGCACGGGCCTCGGCACACAGCTTGTCCTCTGCTGCTGACCACCCTCCTCTGCCCTCCCGCACTGGCTGCCCTCACGCTGCAGCTGCCGTGCCGAGTCCCCTGACCCAGCATGGCGCCTGGCGGGCTGTACACGCCATGGGAGCGCCTCTCCGTGGTGGGCATGGCGTGTACTCATGGCAGAGGCCTCCTGCGAGGGTGGCTGGAGCCCCGGGGTGCCAGCGAGCCTCCTAGACACCCCCCTCTGGTCTTAGTAAGTTCTTGCCTTCCTGTCATCGCTGTTCTACCCTAGCTTGTCTGTCCCAAGTAAGGATTCTTTCAAGAACGGGTACTGACACCTGGCCCAAGCCTGCAGTGCTGAGAAAACCCCGTAAGGGTACCTCACTCAGGCACTCCCCCTTTCCTGCCCCCCCTTCTAGAAAGAGAGAAGAAACAGTGATCATTGTTCCTCATAAAAGCTCTTAAAATTTGTCATTATTTAAATTTTATTGCATTGTTTAAATTTGACCAGAAAGAGAAAACAAGCCACCACGTCCAGGACTCGAACTGTGGTCAGCCATGTCGCAGTCCAGCACCCGTAACCACCATGCCACCTGCGGGTCCCCAGGTAGTGTGGTGTTTAAGGGCTCTGCACTTCCATGACCGACTACAGCTCAAATCCCGAACCTGGCCGCTTGCTTTCTCTCTCTCTCATCCTGTCCCTCTCTGGTCAAACTGAAATAAATAGACCTTTAAAGCTGCTAGGAACTTTGGTCGTAATCTGAATCACATGGGCCCTCCCGTGAGTGGCAGTGGCCCTCTGAGGCCACGTAGGTATCAGCTAGGCCTGCCCCTGAGCTGTTGTGACAGCCATGCCTCCCACGGCCCCGCTGGCGGGACCAGAAGAGGCCCACAGGAAACCTCATTCTGCACCTCACCGTCCCGGGGTCAAGGGCCAGCCCCGGGCTCAGACCCCATGTCGCCCGTGTCCAGCCAGCCCGCAGTCCGTGTGCCGGGGCGAGGAGGGCTCGGGGAGCTCAGCTCCAGAGCACACACAGGGTGCCCAGCAGACACAAGGAGGCCTAGGCCCCAGAGCCCATGCCTGCTGCAGAGAGGCCTTTTCCCTGGCTGACCTGCACACTCGGGGGGTACCTGTGGGAGTCAGTGAGTGGGACAGTCCTGCTGTGGACTGACGAGTGGCCGTCACCTCGGCCCCGGGCCTGTGAGTAACCGCCGCCCCTGTGCCCAGGCCTACAAGTACCTGGAGGAGATGCGGAAGAGGCTCCCCCCCGCCAGCGTGGTGTGCTATGTGAGCCAGCGGACCATAGACGCCGTGCACCGGGGCCTGGGCCTCCCTCTGACCCGCGTCGGGCCCGAGCAGGTGCACCACCGCAGTGTGGAGGACCACAGGGAGGTGGGCGAGGAGCTGGTGGAGGAGGTGGAAGACGAGCCCTGAGGGCTGCACCCCCGTCGCCCACAGCAAGAGATCTTGTGGGTGGGAAAAGGACTAGGGTCTACAGGCAGAGCTGGGCAGGGTGCAGGGCCCAGCAGTCAGCCCTGTTCACACCTGTGCCCCCAACCACGTTCCTGCCTAGACACTGGCCTCGTGCCTTTAGCGAGCTGGTGGTCTTTCCTAAGCCCCTCCGAACTGCAGGCCTCGGGAACCTTCAGGAATGAGGGGCCACTGTCCTGTCCCTGTGGCCTCTTCCTGTGCTCCTGGATGTTCACTAGCCGGTTCCCGCAAGGCCCCATTCCTGCCAGGGCTCCGACAGCCCCAGTAGTGTCACCGCACAGGTGGGCCAGGCCCCACCCAAGGAGCCAGTACTCTGACTGGTGATGGCAATAAAGCCTACTTGGTGAGACTGTGAGACAGTGAGACGGCGAGACATCTGCTTCACACGCAGAGCCACGGGGAAGCACTGGGCCGAGCCCTGCGGCTCCTTTTATTCCCACAGATGCCCCCGCCTGGGCTGTCCCCACACCTCCACAGTGGCCCCTGAAGTCCCTCTGGGCAAGCCAAGTGCCCTCAGGTGTTTTAGCAGTAGTCTCAGAGGTGACGGGCTCCAAGCAGCAGCTTCCTCTATCTGCACACACAGCTCTCACGCATCACACGTGCCTGCACACGCAGCACCCGCACACAGTGCCGAAAGGCTTCATGGAGCCAGGCAACACTGGCTCACTCAGGCCCAGGGCTGCGGCCTCCTGCCCAGGCAGGACCAGACTGTGGGAGGTGGGAGGAGCTGTCCTTGAGTCCTTCCAGCAGCAGCAGAGCCCTCAGGGCCGGCTCCCGGGCAGGACCAGACTGTGGGGAGGTGGGAGGAGCCTGTCCTTGAGTCCTTCCAGCAGCAGCAGAGCCCTCAGGGCCAGCTCCCGGCAGCCCTCATCAGGGTCCCGCTCGGCCTCGTCTGTGAAGAACAGGACCGTGTGAGCTGCAGCCAGCGTGTCAGTCCCCCACTGGCTCCTCCGCGCCGCAGTGGGCCCAGCTGGACCACGCGCTCAGGACGAGACAAGACCTGGGGGCACCAGCACCCACCTGGGATAAAGCCAGCCTGCCCCTTGCCTTCCCCAAAGGCAGCCTGGGCCTGGTGCACCCCTCCGCTGCCGAGCCTGTCCCTCTCCGGAGCCTGTGGAGGCCCCTCCGCTGACAGCAGCGTCAGGGGACACTGTGGTGTGGAGGGGCAGACACAGCTGCCTGAGCTTGGTGAGCATCGGCTCTGTGGCCAAGCAGGCACGGAGATCCCAGGGGCTCACAAAGAGCCACCTACCCTCTGAGACCACCTCCTCAGCATCTCCCAGCCCTTCCAGGACTGGGCTGCAACTAGAGCCGTCCTAGGACCCCTGGACATGCGAGGAGGGGCGCCTGCAACAGGGACCGTCGCCAGATGCCCTACACCAGCAGGGGCTGCCCTGACTGCAGGAACAAGGCCCCGAGGCCCGCAGGCCACCCTGGGCTTCTGTCCCCACAGAACTGCGGTGCGAGTCCCTGCACATGGCTCTGGGGCCCTGCTGCTGAGGGGGCCTGAGGACAGGGCAGCTCTGGGCTGTGGGCCCTGGGCCTTGGGGCCCTCTACCTATGCAGCATCCAGGTGGTCACGGGCTGGAGCTCAGGTCCACCTCAAGCACCAGGGCAAAGGTCACCACGCAGAGAACACGCAGCAGGAGTGAGATCTGGCCAAGGGGTGCACTTACCACAGGAGCCCAGAACTTCCTGGCCCAGTCCCCTCCCTAGGAGCACAGTCCTGCGGGAGCCCCGAGTGGCCCACCCCCGCTCCCACCTGAGGCCACGACCCACCTGCCAGCCAGGACCGGGCCTCCAGCAGCTCATCTGGCAGGTCCCCGAGCAGCTGCCCGGCAGGTACACTGAGTAGGACAGCAGAGACGGCAGACAGCAGGCCGCGGCGCACATAGCTACGTGGTGGGGAGGGGTGCGTGGCCCGTGGTCAGCGTTGGGACAGTGGGCAGGGTCCATCCTCCGAGCACAGGCGACCCACTGTACTAGCACGCCTCGCCTGGCTCTGGCCGCATGGATCCTGTCTGGGAAGTGCCTGGCCAGGCCACAACCTATGCAGCCCCGAGGCTGGCTCTGGCGCCCACAGGCTGCATCCCTCCGCCCCACCTGCCGTCGGGTCACTCACGCGTCAGTATGGAAGCGAAGGGCCCACACGAACTCCAGCAGGGCTTTGCCCATGGACACGGCCACCTGCCGGCCAGCAGAGACAGTGAGCGGGACGCACCGCCTGAAGTGGGGCTGAGCTGACAGCTGAGGGGCCTTCCTGCCCTGCCACGGGTCACGGCTGCCCCAGCCCATGCCCACAGGCAGGCAGGCAGGCATACAGGGCCGCCCCACCCTCCACTGCGTGGACGCCGAGTGAGGGGCCTCGTCCCAACTCACTGTGGTGTTCACAGCCAGGTACATCAGGGCTCCTAAGGTGTGGGTCAGTCTTCCAAGAACCAGCTGGTCATCTCCCAACAGGTCAAAGGTCATGAGAGGCCTGCAACATAGGATCCAGTGACTGGCACGGCCTGGGCACCACAGGGCCAGCTCCCAACTGCACGGCAACTGAGGGAGACCCCAAGCCCCAGACACTCTGCAGAGCCCCACCCACATATGCTGCCTGCCCCCACGTGGCACCCAAGACACACAGGGACAAGGCACGCCGGAGCCCCGAGGCTGGCCAGGTCGTGACCACACAACCGAGGGCCCTCTGCCGAGCCCTGGCCCAGCTGACCCCCTCCGCTGTCCACGGGGCCGGGGCCTGATGTGCGGTGGGAGCCCTGCTCCGCTTGTAGCAGTAGGCGGCGAGCAAGCCGCAGGCAGTGCAGGGCAGTGCCCGTGGCGTGTGCATGCCGCCACCTGCCAGAGCCCAGACAGCTGGGAACAGCACACCTCACCAAAGCCCAGCTTGAGGGCAAAGAAAGCTTTCCAGGACATCTGGATGTTTAACGAGAGCTCTTTTTATTTTAAGACCTGGATTCACATCCAAGGCCCATGACTTTTTTTTTTTTTTTTGGAGAGGTTTTTGCTATAGGGCGCGCTCGCCAGAGAGACAGAGACAGAAAGCAAAAAATCACCCCCCAGGGGGGGATGGCCACACCACAATCCCTTCTCCTCCATTCTCCTCGGGATCCTGGGCACGCACACACACACCTGATGTCAGTTTAAGCCACCGGGTCCAGGACTCAAACTGTGGTCGACTAACGTGGGAGTCCAGCGACATAGCCATTACCCTAACTGCTGGTCCCTAACGTGAGCTCTTAAACACTGCAGCAAAGACCTTGTTCTCACCCAAGGCCCCCAGCCCCGTCCCGGGAAGCTTCTGGTCAGCAGGGGCAGGTGGCCCGCCCCTCACACCCACAGGCCTCTCCCCGCTCACCTGTCAAAGCGCTGCAGGAGCGGGAAGAAGAAGTGGCCGGCCACAGCACTGAACTCATTTGGGCCACCTGCCGGGGCTGGCCGGGAAGGGCCCTGCAAACAGTGTGGCAGTGGTGCAAGGCCTGGTGCTGCTACGGCCCGTCCCAGTGCAAGCCAGCCTACCAGCTGCACGGAGCCCAGGCAGGGCCCCGACCTCCACTCAGGACGTGGGCTGACAGGCCTCTACACCACCCGCTCAGGCCCAGGCCCAGCCCCACCCCGTCTCACACCCAGGCCACAGCAGGGACCCGGCGGCACCATGCGCTCTGCCCGCCCTCCCCAGGCTTCTGCCGAGTGCCGTGCAAGGGCAGGCTCCGGTCCTGGCTGACCTTGGAGAAACGCCGGGTCTTGCTTCTGATCCGCTCCTCCACGACAACCCGCCAGTCGGGTGCTGCGGTGCTGCCAGGCTGCGAGGTGGCCCGTGCAGGTGAGCACAGGAAGCCAGGGCCGGGACTGCCGTGTCGGAGAGCCCTCCTGGAGCGCCCAGGCCGGGACAGTTCCTGGGCAGCCAGGGTCAGCACCTGGAGGGAAGCAAGGCCGGGCAGCCGCTGCCCACAGAGGAGCCGTGCCCAGCACTGAGGGCGGGCAGCAGAGATGACCGCGACTCATGGCCCAGCCCCGAGGCCAGCTGCACTGTGGACACCCTCGGGGCTCAGCCTTCACCAACACTTTGCTGCCCAGGGTACCAGCCCCGGAACACTCTCCTACACTCTAGGACAGACACAGCCACCAGCCAAGAGCAGGCTGGCAGTGACGGGGCTGGGGCACGGTGACCTCCAGGCACATGGGCTGTTCTAGTGAGGGGCATTCTGCGGCTGGCTGTGGGGGCTGATGACACTGCTGTACCCCGATGTGGCTGCTCGGGCATCTCAGCCCTCGGAGTCTGACTGCGGCAACACGCGGGTCTAGCAGTGCCATCTCTTTTTTTTTTTTAAGAGGTTTTTGCGATAGGGCTCATGCACTCGCCAGGCAGAGAGACACAGAGACAGAAAACGAGCAATCACCACCCAGGGGGGATGGCCACGCCGCAATCCCTTCTCCTCCATTCTCTTGGGATCTTGGGCACGCACGCACACGCGCCTCCCAGTGTGAGTTTAAGCCACCGGGCCCAGGACTCAAACCACGGTCGACTACATGGGAGCCCAGCGACATAGCCATTATGCCAACTGCTGGTCCCGGCACTGCAATCCTCAGGCTGGCCCCATGGCCTAGTGGTTAAGGGAGTTGGATCCCACCTGGCCAACTGCAGTTCGCAGCACATGCTGGGCCCAAGACCCCAACAGCATGGAGAAGTGACCACGCCCCAGAGGGGTGCATTCCCCCTGCCTCTGCAACAAGTGCATGTGGCCCCTGGTAAACTGAAAAAGCATCTTTTGGGGCCAACAGATGGCATGGTGGTTACATCGCTGGACTCCCACATGGCTGGCCACAGTTTGTGTCCTGGACCAGGTGGCTGCAAACACACCAGGTGTGCGTGCGTGTGCAAGTATGCCCAAGATCCTGGGGAGAGGACAGAGAAAGGACTGAGGTGTGGCCGTCCCCCGGGGGGTGATTTCTCACATTCCCTCTTGCTGTTTTATCTGTCTCTAGTAATTGTATGTGCCCCTAGGCGAAGCCCTATTAAAAAAGGCAGGACCAGCAGATGGCATAATAGTTACGTCACTGTGGCTGGGTCCCAAACTCGGCAGCGCGAAACTCACAGCAGGCGTGTGTCCACACACACCCAAAATCCTGAACAGGGAATAAGAAGGGACCGTGGCGTGGCCCCACCCTCGGAGGTGATTCACTTTCTGTCTCTCCAGCAAGCACATGCACCCTATAGCAAAAATCTTTTTTTTTTTAATTATTTTTTTTTTAAGAATTATCGTATTTAACTTTATTTATTTAAATTTTACCAGAGACAGAGCGAGAGAGAGAGAAAGTGGGAAAGCAAGCTGCCAGGTCCGGGATTCAAACCGCGGTCGGCCATATGGGAGTCCAGTGCCCTTAACTATCACACCACCTGCTGGCCCCACAAAAAATACCTTTAACATTTTGTTAAGAAAGGATTTTTCCTCGCTCAGGTTACAGCACACGCATGGGCACGTGCGAGGGCAGGGGCACCCGCCGCAGGTCCCTTCCTCCAGCCCTCTGGATCGCGAGCCCTCACATGCGTGCCCGGTGTCTCAGGCTGAGCAGGCCAGAGATCTGAGCGGTGGTCCCTACGTGGCTGGCTTCAGTCCTGCAGCTCGGCCACGACCACTGGTGCCCCACGCCTGGGCCATGTCCGCCGTGTGCGGTCCCGGGGCAGTCATTCGGTCTCATTAGCGTGTGACCGTCACCACCGTCCATTTTCAGAACGTCCAACTTTCCCAAACGGAAACTGTCCCCGTCAGGCACGAAGTCCTGCCCCTCCTCCCTCGGCTGATGCCCACGCTCTGCCGTCCTTGCCGGCCGCCCGGATGTTTTGTTCCAGGGTGACCTGACAGCCCTTGGGCCTGTCTGAATGTGCTCAGCGGGTCCAGGACTGTGCGGAGAGCCCACGTTCTACTGTTCCTAAGCTGGTGACTTCTGGTGTCCAGATGACATCAGCAAGGCTGTGACTCCAAGTGAGCCTGGCTGCAGAGCCCCCCACGGCGGGGCCCTGCAGTCACATGACCAAGAAAACAGCAGCAGAAGCCAGCCCAGCCTCAGGAAGCCTGAGGCCACTGCACTGTCCACATGGCGCTGGCCTCTGCACAAGGGGGCGGGGACGGGCCGCACTCACGTCCAGGATGTCCATGCGCTGCCGGAGGCTATAGTTCAGGGCGTAGAACTGCGAGGTCAGGTATGCGGCCACCTGGACAGGCAAAGGGAGATGTTGCAGCCTGGGCCACTGCCCGGCTGGCCCGGCAGGTTGGGGCTGAGGGCTGCAGCTTGGCGTTTCTGCAGCAGCTGTGCTGCCAGGGCCACCGTGCTGAGACTCACCCGGGCTGGGTCCACGACCGTGACGGCCACCAGCGCTCTCTGGCGTAGCTCCTCAAACCCTGCCACGCACACCCTCTCCTCCAGGTGTAGCAGCACCTTGGCCAGCTCCACGCTCACCTGCAGACCAGGGCCGGGGTCAGCGCGGTCGCCCGGCATGGGGCTGGGAGTCACCACCCCACGACCCAGCACGCAGACCTGGCCTTCCTGACCCCTCCAGCCCGCCGACCCACTCACCTCCTGAGCGGCCACAGGGCTCCTGCAGACCAGGCCCTCGAGTGCCCGCAGGGCGGCCTCCCAGCACTCCCCGTCCTCCGACGAGCTCAGGGCTGCCCAGAACCGACAGGCCTCGGTCAACAGGAGAGCCAGGGCGGCCACCGCGGCCCCAGCAGCGCGGCCCGGGCCCACTGTGTCAAGGCCCGCCCACCCACCTTCCACGCAGTCGCGGATGTACACGGGCGCCTTGCCGCTCTTCAGCTCTCTATCCCCCGACATGTCATAGGGGACGAGCTCGTCGTCACTGCCGAGAAAACGAGACGCCACCTGCCACCCAGCAAGAGCCTACCGCTCCCCTCGCTGCCTGCCCTGTGGCCTTCAGAAAAGGCTGCCGGGCTGAGGCTCAGAGTGGCCCGAGAACCTGAGAGTACCCGCCCACAGACCCGCCCGAAAGCACTGAGCACAGGCGTGGGCGTGGGTGTGGGCCTGAGTGGCCACACAGGACACACGCCTCACGATGCATGGCCGCAGAGACCCCCACACGGGACACATGCCAGCAGGCAACTCCGACACCAGTGTTCTCCCCAGCCTCACCTATCCAGGTCCGAGCCAGAGCCCTCTAGTCCTGCCTGGGGCGCACCACGCTCTGAGGCCTCTGTCAGGGTTTCTGCAGCACCTGGAGCCAGGGACGGGCTTCAGACAACAGGGGACATGCCCTCAGGGGTCGCCCTGTGAGTCCCCGCCTGAGCACTGCACGTCCTGAGGCTCTGGACCCCACCCACGGCCTCAGCAGGGAGGACTGGGACACAGGGAGGACCGAGACGCAGGGAAGACCAAGACGCAGTGATGCAGGGAGGACCGGGACGCAGGGAGGACTGAAATGCAGGGAGGACCGGGACGCAGGGAGGACCGGGACGCACGGAGGACTGAAATGCAGGGAGGACCGGGATGCAGGGAGGACTGAGATGCAGGGAGGACTGGGATGCAGGGAGGACCGGGAAGCAGGGAGGACTGGGACGCAGGGAGGACCGGGATGCAGGGAGGACTGGGATGCAGGGAGGACTGGGACGCAGGGTGAGGGTATACAGAGCCTTACCTGGCCTCGGGGGAGCCGTGGCCCACAGAGCGGGGAGCGGCCAGGGCCAGCAGCTCCCGGCTCAGCCCGTCCTCCTCGTACTGTAAGTGCAGACAGGTCAGCCTCCAGCCGGGGTGGGGGCGTCCCTCACAGCCCAGCGTCACCCAGCAGCCTGGCCTAAGACAGCTGGCCTCTCAGAAACATGCTCCCAGGGCCCACCTGGGGCCGAGGTGGTGCCATGAAGGAAGGAGCGTGGACCCCGGCACATAGCCCAAGGACGCCTGGGGCTCAGAGGTGGGGTGGCCTCGCTAGCTGTGAGTAGCCCCGCCATCCCGCCCGACCAGGGCCCTGATGGCAGGCAATGCTGTCTACACTGCAAATGCAGCTGATTCCCATCTAGAGCAGGGGTCTGTGCCAGGGAGCAGCTGCTTGGGCACTCCACCAGACCCCGTGTGGTCCCAGCAACTGGGGCTCCACCTGCCACCCCCACGTCTTGGTCTTCTGTGTGACCAGTGTGGGACACGCCACGGGCCTGGGACCTGGAAGGTGGAACGGTGCCGGGCTGCAGCGAGCTGCTCACCTGGAACCTCAGTGGTGGCCCCTCGGGGTGGAGCCGGGAGCTGAGGACCTCGGCCACAACCATGCCCAGGCGGCGCACAGGGGGCAGGCTGCTGTCCAGCCGGCACTTCACGCCCGCCATCATACTGGCCAGCAGTTCTAGAAGAGCAGACGCGCACCTGAGCATGGCACGCGGGCACACGGCACGCCGGCACGCAGCC
Organism: Tupaia belangeri chinensis; assembly: GCF_000334495.1. Classification (NCBI taxonomy): domain Eukaryota; kingdom Metazoa; phylum Chordata; class Mammalia; order Scandentia; family Tupaiidae; genus Tupaia; species Tupaia belangeri. The sequence goes on along the minus strand of NW_006159653.1, from coordinate 1,377,743 downwards.
CGCGGCGGCACGCTGCCTACTCACCCTCCCGGCTGTCCTGCAGCTCCGCCTCCTCCAGGTGCGCCAGGCAGATGAGCACGGCCTTGCTCACGTGGCACTGCTGCGGCAGGGGCGTGTGTCGGATGGCGCTGCTGCTGCCCCACGCCTCCAAGAGCTCCCTCAGCACCTGGCGGGCGGCACCCCGGTCAGGTCAGTGGCGCCCCCACACCCCGCGCCAGAGGGCGGGCCCCGCACAGCCCCCGGCACGCAGGGACAGGCAGCACCGTACCTGCAGCAGGAGTGGGCGCCGCTGGCTGGGGGCGGCCAAGGAGTCCCGCAGGGTCTGCAGCATGAGCGTCTGCAATGGAGGCCGAGGTCCTGGGTCCAGGCAGAGGCCACCACAGGGCCCCGGCGGGCCCGCGCCTGCCCCCCCAAATCCTGGGCCCAGCGCTCCCGCGGCCCTCGGGCACACTCTGTGCTGTGCAGAGAGAGCTGGCCAGAGCTCTGCGAGGGAAGGTTCTCGTGTCTTCCCAGGTTCCAAACTCCCAGTCACAAGGCCTTCATGGCACCTGACTTCCTGGGCTCCTTGCCAGGAGCACCCGGCGGGGACCAGAACCTTCACAACCCACTTCTGGTCCCACCTCTCCTTCCAATGCACACTGGTTTCTGGCTGTAACTCCGGCTCCACCAAACAAGCACACACACCCCCCACAGGCTTGCTGGGGGACACCCAAGACTACCTGGAGTCGCAGGCCTGCCCCTTCAGGGTACATGGCTGCTCTGCTCACCCACAGCACCTGTGTCTCTGGGGCCCACCAGCACATGGCACGCCCCACACCGGCCTTAACAGGCTTTCGTGTGGTAGCTGCCTCCCTCACTGTCATGTAAAAGCAAGGGGAAAAACCGTGCTCTTCTGGCCACGTGGGTGCTCCACACCCCAAAAAGTCTGCACGTGATAGTCAACGACCACGTGCCACAGGAAAAGCTGGAGTGAGCTGCAGCACATGCCTAACCCCGTCTACCTCGACACCCACGGCAGGCCCTCCACACAGCCCCAGGCCTGTCCTGCACACGCTGTCGTGCCCAGCCCAGTGCCCGGCCCGGCCTCCACGCCAAGTCAGCCCCTCCAAGGGATGCGGTGGACTGCCAGAGCCGGCCCAGAAGGTCCACCAATGGAGGGCATGCACTGAGTCTTTCGCGCGGCTGCTGGGACCTGGAACATTACCTCAGCAGCTGACCCCCGCCCAGGCCCACTGTCCACACCGACCTCCCTCCAGTCCGTGCCCCATCCAGCCCGCACACTGACCCCTGCCCAGGCCCACCATCTGCAGCGACCTCCCTCTGGCCCGTGCCCACCTGGCCTACACACTGACCCCCGGGCCCGTGCCTGCCCGGCCTTCCGCTCACCGTGCACTGGTGCTGTAGGAGCAGCAGCTTCCGAGCCATCAGGAACTGGGCTTTCTTGTTCTTCACTGCCAAGTCTCCCAGCAACCTCGACAGCACTTCGGGCCTGTAAGGCAGAGTCACTGGTCAGCCTCAGTGACGGAAGAGGGGAGGGAAGAGCCGACGCCGATGCCGACAGGCTTGGGTGAACCAGGTCCTGCCATCCAGGAGCGTGAGCCTCGGACATGTCCTCTGGACAGCGCCAGTCAGTCCCCTCCTGCCAGGCCTGAGGCAGGGAGAGCCTAGTCCCACGCCTGAGCCAAGGGGGTTGACAGCATGGCGACCCTTCCCAGCTTGACCTTGACCAAGCCCAAAATTAGAAGCTGCACCTAGAGACCAGCCGATGGCAGAGCAGTTACACCACTCACCTCCCACACTGACTGCGGTTCAAGTCCTGGACCCAGTGGCTTGAAAAACACACAGTGCGTGTGTGTGTGCATGCCCAGGGTCCCGGGAGAGAACAGAGGAGGGACTGTGGCATGGCCATCCCTCAGGAGTGATTTCTCTCTTTACCTCTCCACGTCTC
>NW_006159653.1:1373009-1375764 GCF_000334495.1 Tupaia belangeri chinensis | reverse complement strand
TCTCTAGTAAGTACATGTGCCCTGAGACAAAAATCTCTCAAAAAAGAACAAAAACAGAAACCAAAGCCCTGACCTAGAGCGGTGTCGCGAGCCTCCTCTGCAGACGGCTGTGGGGGTCCAACGCACCCGCCCAACCCCGCAACCACCAGAGCCGGGCATGGGCGACCTGGCTGCGCCAACCGTGCCATGGGCAAGGCCTGGCTGCACCGACCAGCATGTCTACCGCCCCACGAGTGAGAGCTGGGGCCGGCCACAAGCCAAGGGCCCACAGGGAAGCAGACCTGAGGCCTGCAGGCCCAGGAGCCCAGAGCAGAAGCAGGGGCTGTGGCTGTGCAGCTGGGAGGGGTGCAGCTCCTGAGACCGCCCCAGGACCAGGCCCGTGGCCAAACATGGAGGGGCCGTCTGCAGGAGGTGAGCTGGAAGGCTGCTCGGCACAGGGCGTGAGCACATCCCCACAACCCTAGGTGACAGCTGAGACCCAGCCAATAGCCTGGGATACAAGGCCACGCGGGGCAGGGGTGTGCCAGAGTGTGCAGAGGCAGGCATGAGCACACGCAGGCAGGGCGGTGCTCAGCCACCCCGTGTCCAGTGGCCCCAACCACGTGGGGCTGAGCCCCACGTGGAATCTGCACTGCAAACCGTGTGCCCTGAGCTTCCTGTGGTCCTAAGGAAAAGGGCCAGGTGCCAGCTTCGGTCCCGGGGGCCTGGGGCCCAGCCGGGCAGAGTGTGCTCTGTGCCATGTTGTACGTGCGGGGCTGCAGGCCGGCGCCAAGCACACAGACGCACGGCCACGGCTGGCTGAGGCAGCATCCCAAGGACAGGAGGCGACAGCAGGCCCAGGAAAAGCAGATGAGGGAGGACCACCTCGAGAGGGCCAGACTCACCCAGGCCCGAGACGCGGCAGTGGGGGAAGAGGGGCGTCCCACTTACCCTGAAGCGGCCGCCACCAGCCCCGTCAGCACGGCCTCCATGGCCCCGTCGGGCACTTGCTCCACCAGGCGCCAGCAGACCCGCTGCCCGAGGCAGCTGCCCTGAGCGAGCGCTGTCAGCCGGGGCAGCAGCACCCCCAGGAGCTCCTCTGAGGGACACACGGGACCCTGAGTAGACAGCCACGCCCCAGGCCCAAGGAGGGACACCGGCCCGAGAGCAGGGACCCGTGGAGTTGGAGTTCAGGGGGCAGTGCTTGCCTCTCCCACCGCCCCAGGACCCCAGGCCGGCCAGCAGGACGAGGCGCTGGGAGTGCACTTCTCCCAGACAGGAAGGACTCACTCTGCCTCCCGCGGACGCACACCTTCCCCAGGAGCCGGGACACAAAGGCGACGGAGCAGTCGGAGCCCTCTGGGACAGGAGGGTGCACACGGCGCCTGACTCAGTGAGAGACCTCACTCGCAGACACACAGGAAGAAAGGGGACACTGCAGGAGGCCAGCACCCTCACCTTGGAGCGAGTCCACGACTGCCTGCAGGGCCTGCGCCAGCGCCTCGCCAAGCCGCGGGAAGTAGGTCTGGGGCAGGAGCTCGGCCGGGCTCTCCTGCCGCAGGCTGCCCAGGCAGTCGGGCAGGCCCGCCACCTTGCTGAGCAGCGTCTCCTGGAGCGGGGTGAAGCCGGGCCCTGCCGGCAGCCGACACTGCTCCGCCAGCAGGACCGCCATCCTGCCCTCGCCCAGGAACGCCACCAGCAGCTGGGCCACCTTCATCAGACGGGAGCTGGGGCTGCAGAAGAGGCTGTGCTGAGGGTGGCCCACCCCACCCTTGGCGTCCTCCAGCCACCAGGACCCCCAGCACGCGGTCCCACAGCGAGCGAGCGTTAGCGTCCGAGTCCATGTTGACAGACACCACCTTCGAACTGTCTCCTAGCTGACCACAGCCGGCCAAAGCGGGGAGCATGTGGCCTGCACAGATGCTCCGGCTGTGACCACGGCCGCTCCGAGGCGACTCGGACGTTCAGCGCAGCCACCTCCAAACACCCAGCTTCTCAGAGACATGGCTCCTAGCCAGGACTGCCCTGGGGCCTGATGGTGACCCTGGGACCACCGGACCTAGGAGCCCACATTAGACACACACCAGCTATGGCTGAGCCTCCCTAGGAACCGTCAGCGGTCTCACGGTGCCCCAAGTGTCCTGCGTCACCGGAGGGCTCTAGTCCCTCCAGTCCCCCGACGGGGGAGACAGGCAGGCCCGCTCTCTCGGGCGCCCCTGGAAGGAGGCTCAATTCTCAGGGAGCATCTGACTCACCCGGCAGCACACTGGAGGGACTCCAGCAGCACCAAGAGGGCCGGGGCGGCCGGGGCCTCCAGGAAGAAGCTGCGGCTCAGCTGTTCCAGCCGGCCGTCGGGCAGCAGCCCCAGCCAGTCTGGGCTCAGCTTGCTGGCCAGACACCTGAGCAAGGCAGGGCAGTGGACCCTGGCAAACTCCTCCTTCTCCCTGGGGAGAGCGGAGCCCTCTGCTTCCCCAAGGTAGCGCTTCAGGGCCCCTAGGCTGGAAAGAATGTGGCCACCGTCCTGGGAAGAGGACAGGGCAAGGATGGCTTCCCGGACAGCGTGTCTGACCGCAGGGCACTCCGGATCCATGCCGCCAGCAGACCTGCAGGTGCAGAGGGGTGTGCAGGGTTAAGGCCTTTCAGAAACCCGGCCGGCCTGGAGTCAGTCCTGGGTCCCCACGCTGCCCAGTGCCGGAGGCTCTTCCGCCAAGAGTCCACTCCCAGCTCGGGGCTGCTGCGCCACCGCCACGCCCCGGGAGGCGATCCACTTGCTCCC
>NW_006159653.1:1368586-1372757 GCF_000334495.1 Tupaia belangeri chinensis | reverse complement strand
CCGGCCGGGGGCCACGTCTGCGCCTGCGCGGGGCGGGGCCACGTTGATGGGCGGGCCGCGCTGCCCACGTGGTCCCGCCAGGTGCCCTCTCCGCTCTCCTCGGTCCCTGCTCGGCGAGTGATGGCGCTCCTCGCTCCTTGCGTCCCGGAGTCCCTCTTTCTCTCGCGAAAGCCTAGAGGTCGCTCTCCAAAACGTACTGGGCACCGACCACGTGACGGGCCTCGCCCTGTCCTCACGGCTAGGGGACACTCCCGGCGGCCACAGAGGGACAGGCGCAGACGAGCCTGGGCCGGGGTAAGGACTTAAGGACTGCAGGCCAGGGCCGGCAGTTGGATCCCGCACGGCAGCTACGTTGGGCTAGTCCTGGACCTCCTAGCTTCAGAATCAGGCCCGCCACGTGGGCGTGTGTGCCCGAAATCCGGAAAGAGGCGGAAATCAGGGACTGTGGGGGGCCAGGGCTTCCTCACCTCTCCCTCTCTGGGGAGTGCACATGCCCCATAGCGAACATTTAAAATAGACAGCCCGCACTCAGCCGCACCAAACCTAGTGACTGGGAGAGCCACGCCTCTCTGGGCCGACCACCAAGTCTCAGGCTTGAGAAACACACCAGGCTGTGGACATCATGCCCCAGACCCTGACGGGGTCGAGAAATGGCGGCGGTGGGGCCAGCAGGTGGCTGGTGGTTAAAGGCACTGGACTCCCACACCGCCAAGCGCAGTTGGAGTCCCGGACCTGGCGCCTTGCTTTCTTTTCTTTTTCTTTGCTTTTTCCTTTTTTTGGGAGAGGTTTTTGCTATAGGGCGCGTGCGCTCGCCAGACAGAAAGAGACAGAAAGCGAGAAATCACCCCCCAGGGGGGATGGCCACACCACAATCCCTTCTCCTCCACTCTCCCCTTGGGATCTTGGGCACACACGCACACACGCCCGGTGTGAGTTTTAAGCCACTGGGTCCAGGACACGAACTGCGGTCGACTACGTGGGAGTCCAGCGACATAGCCATTACGCCAACTCTGGTCCCTGGAAACTTGCTTTCTCACTTGCTCTCTCACTCTGTCCCTCTCTGGTCAAGTTTAAATAATTCTTTTAAAAAGAGAGCTTGGGACCATCTCTCTGTCTCTCTCTCTGGCGAGCACACACACCCTATAGCAAAAAAAAAACTCTTAAAAAATTTAAAAGAGAGAACGAGCTGGAGAGAAGCGGCGGTGCAGCCACGCCCCAGTGGGCGCTTTGCCCTCCCCGGCAAGGACGACTCCTTCGCAGGGCAGAGAGGAAGCCCATGCTGGACGCAGCCAGGAACGGGACAGTGGCAGGTGCCGCAGAAGCTCCTGGGACTCTCCCACCATCCCAGGAATTCCCCTCCGTCTGTTGCTAGGTTACAGTCCTCTCTGGGTGTTTTATTCCATAATTTTCCCATCACCCAGTGACTTCCCAAAAGACAGTGTACAGGTGGCATGGGGGTCAGGGCGGGGGACCCCATGCGGCCAGCAACCCGAAAACCATGCTGGAATGTACACGTGCGTGCTAGAATCCCAGGAGGAGAATGGAGGAGAAGGGGTTCCTTGTGCCTCTCCCCAGAGGCTGATCTCTCACTTTCCCTCTTTTTGTCTCTCTCTCTCTCTAGCAAGTGCATATGCCCTATGGCAAACAAAAAAAAAGGTACTGAAGTTTCTTACGTCTTTGCATCTCAGAAATGTCGATTTTTTTAAAAGAATTATTTAACTTTACTTTCTTATTTATTTACTTATTCATTTTGTTTAATTTGAGCAGAAAGGGACAGCGAGAGAGAGCGCGAGAAAGCAGGCCACCAGGTCCAGGACTTGAACTACAGTCGGCCATGTGGGAGTCCAGCGCCCCAACTACCACGCCACGTGCTGGCCCCAGAAATGTCTATTCTTTTTGTTCCTGGCCAATTCACAGCTAAGCTACATGTGCAGTGTTGCTTTTCTACTTTTTGAAAACTTTGCTATAGGTGGGCTAGAAGGTAGGATGGCAGTTAGGGTGCTGGACTCCCACATAGCCGAGCACGGTTTGAGTCCCAGACCGGGTGGTTTGAAAATCACACTGGCATGTCTGCATGCACGCCGAAAATCCCAGGAAGAGAATGGAGGAGATGGGATTATGGTGTGGTCATCCCCCCCAGGGTGATTTCTCACTTTCCTTCTCTCTGTCTCTGTGTCTCTCTGGCCAGCATGCACACCCTCTAGCAAAAGCCTAATTAAAAAATAAAAAAGTTTTGCTATGGGGTCATGTGCTTACAGGGGCAGGGTAGGGGAGAGAAGGAAAGAGAGAGAGAAGGCAGCCCCCGGCAATATGGATGCACAATCCCTCCTCCTGGAATTTTCCCCCGGCAACATGGATGCACAATCCCTCCTCCTGGAATTTTGGACATGCACATGTGCGTGGCGTGCTTTCAACCTGCCAGGTCCAGGACTCAAACTGCAGTTGGCCATGTGAGATGCAGCTGCCTTAACCACATGCCAGTGGCTGGCCCCTAGATGCACAGTTTTAGCCTGTCTGGCTCCCCATGTCACACGGAGAGGGCACAGTGCTTGAGGAGCACCTCGGCCCCCATGGCAGGCTCCTCTCCGATGCCGTTAGCACCGTCCCCACAGCCGTGTTGTTCCCACACTTGACGAGGTGGCCCTTAGGGTTGGCCGCGTGTCCCAAGACGGATCAGCAGCCTTAAGGATCACAGTGCCTGCATCAGGGACCCCTCCGTGGAGCGTTCTGTGGCCACACCCTGAGTGGCCTAGACACCAGGCATTCAACTCTACGGGCCTGGAGGCCAGAAGTCCGAGACGGGGGTGCCATTCCCCGGGAAGGCCTGGAGGGCCCTCTCTGTTCTCCCTGGCTCTGGCAGCTGCCGAGGCGGTGCTCTGTCCTCTCAGGCCATGTGTGGCTGCTCTGAGGCCCCTGGGTGACCCAGAGTGACCTCACCTCCAGATCTTTTTCTCTGGGGTGAGGTGGAGGCCCACGACCTCACTGGAGTGTCTTCATGCTTGCGACCCTCAGCCTCCTGAGTCACCCCCAGCCAGTAGGCCATCTCGTTTGCATCTGCAAAGACCTTGCTCCACGTGAGCCAGCACCCACACTGGACCCACTGCATGCCTGTCCCCACAGTAAGCCGAAGACTCAGCCCCATGGCCTTGGCGGGCGGGGGGGGGGGGCTCCCAACCCGGTGGCCCGGTGCAGCCCTGGCTCCGAGACTACTGGAGCTCAGCTGGGTTCCCATGTGGGTGCCTGCTGCGCCCTCGGTGGGAACACGTGTCTGAGTGCTCTGCTAAAGCCATCGCCTCCCACCTGCCTCTGAGCCCGGACCACGGCCTGCAGCGCGTTGCCAGAGCACTGTTTACGTTTGTTTTATGCTGGTCTCCTTGGGAACCTCAGACCAAGGGCGCTGGCTTCCAGGGCCAGCCAGGGCGGATGGGTGCGGAAAGCTCCTCCCTGTGTGGCCTGGAGGGCGTGGGACGAGACCTGTAGTTGCTCTGCTGGCCCTCAGGCCTAGAAGGCGGCTGCTGGACCTGTCACGTCCAGGATGGGCAACTCCGGGAGGGCCCTGACTCTCCTCCTTATTATTGTGCCCACATACTTGGGTGGGGCTTCGTCGCAGGAAGCCGGTCCTGCAGGGCAGAGGAAACCATTTTTCGAGAGGCTCCGTAGACTGGAAGAGCAGGTGTGTACCGGCTGTTTCTGAGGGCCAATGACATTTCCACCCAGAGTCAGAAACCAGCGAAGGGGTTTGCTGGGCTCTGTGTGAGGACAGCCGGATGGACGTGAGCATTCGGTGGGGCAGAGGTCTCGAGGGGCACAGCTGGAGGGGTGCTGGGGGGAGCCGTGTGCTGCAGGGCAGGTCTGGGCATGGAGCCCCAGGGTCACAGGTCCACCTGGACAGGTTCTGAGACTCCCATGTGGGTCTGTGGACAGTCCCCAGGGGCCCACACATGCCAGGTGCACTGAGCACTCCAGCGTCAGTCGCCGGACCCTGCTTGTGAGACCCGTTCTGCTGTCCCCTCCACTCTCAGGAAGGACCCAGAGGGTGCACAGTGGAGGGGCTGGCCAGGGTCTGCCCTCACCTGTACCATGCAGCTGGGTGAGCCTTGTGCTTGGCTGCTCAGTGAGCCACCTGCATCTCGTTCCATTACGGTTGGCCAGAACTCCAGCACAGTGGTGA
>NW_006159653.1:1365548-1366908 GCF_000334495.1 Tupaia belangeri chinensis | reverse complement strand
TGGACGAGGGGTTGTGCCCGCGGGGGGGGGGGGGGGCTGGGGAGGGGGCTGAGCTGGGCTCCTGAAGCTGGCGCGAGTGGAGGACCAATGTTACAGACAGAGCTGTAAACCTCGGGCCCGGTGGGCTCAGCCGGAGCTACGTGGCTGTTTCTGAGGGCCAATGACATTTCCACCCAGAGTCAGAAACCAGCGAAGGGGTTTGCTGGGCTCTGTGTGAGGACAGCCGGATGGACGTGAGCATTCGGTGGGGCAGAGGTCTCGAGGGGCACAGCTGGAGGGGTGCTTGGGGGAGCCGTGTGCTGCAGGGCAGGTCTGGGCATGGAGCCCCAGGGTCACAGGTCCACCTGGACAGGTTCTGAGACTCCCATGTGGGTCTGTGGACAGTCCCCAGGGGCCCACACATGCCAGGTGCACTGAGCACTCCAGCGTCAGTCGCCGGACCCTGCTTGTGAGACCCGTTCTGCTGTCCCCTCCACTCTCAGGAAGGACCCAGAGGGTGCACAGTGGAGGGGCTGGCCAGGGTCTGCCCTCACCTGTACCATGCAGCTGGGTGAGCCTTGTGCTTGGCTGCTCAGTGAGCCACCTGCATCTCGTTCCATTACGGTTGGCCAGAACTCCAGCACAGTGGTGAAGCACTCTGCATAAGGGAACCAGCTCCCACATGGTTGACTGCAGTTCGAGTCCCAGCCCCAGAGACTAGAAAGGCAGGCCAGGCACCTGTGGGTGCGTGCCTGGAACACTAACAGCATGGGAGGTGAGGAAGAGGGTGCAGCACGCCCACTCCCCTTCAGAGGGCACCTGCTCGCTTTCCTCTCTCCTCCGCCATGTAGAGAGGGCCATACCCTCATGATAAAGAAAGGAAGGAAGGATGGGGGTGGGAGGGGGCTCGGCCAAGGGCTGGTAAGGGCAGCTGACAGGCCTGGCTCGCAGCAGGTGCTCCATGAGTGTGAGCAAGGTCTGGTCCCCACCCTCCTGGCCACGGCCATAGCCCCCATGGTTGCCATGTGTCCTCTCTACAGTTCCAGAATTTCCAGGAGGTGACCTTGGCATACCTGCAAGGCATCGCCCACAGCTACAACGTGTCCTCCGTCCGCGCCCAGTTCCAGAGCCTGGCAGCAGAGAGCCGGATGGTGGCTCTGGTAGCCAACCAGACCCAGGCCGCCGTGCAGGGAGGCCTGGCCCACCTGAAGGCCTGGATGAGGAAGACCCAGCACAGGAGCCAGAAGGCAGAGGCGAGGCTGCAGGCCTTGGACCTGGCCCTGAGCCAGAAGAGCCAGCGGCAGGCCCAGGAGAGCGAGGAGCAGAGGGAGGCCGCCGCGAACCTGGCCCTGGACATGCGGGCCCTGCGGGACACGCTGGG
>NW_006159653.1:1358342-1365357 GCF_000334495.1 Tupaia belangeri chinensis | reverse complement strand
CGGAGCACCGGGCCCCGCCTGTCGCAGCTTGTGCATGGGCATGGTGCCCGTCTGGCTGCTCTCGAGGGGTGGCTGCAGAAGGCCCAGCCCAAGCTGCCCAGCCCCGACTCCCTGAAGCTGCAGAGGGACAGGCAGGCCCTCACAGCTACACCTGAACACGGGAACCCCCCGAGGGGCTTCACTGCCCGTCTTCAGGGCACACGGGAGCACCCAGCCCCAGGTGGCCATCTGGCTCCTGGTGGTACTGCAGCCCCCAGGGACCCTGCTCAGCAGGCACAGCCCCGTCAGGGACCAGGAGAAAGTAAGTGCCCTCCAGACCCTGTGCCATTCAGGCTCCTTCTCAGGCCAAGCACAAGGGTTGTGTAGACGACCCTAGCTCCCTACTCTGCACACCCAGGCCTGAGAGGAGACTCCCCGCCCATTTGTCCAGGTGCCTGCTCAGGTCCCTGCAGGCCAGGCCCCCGTGTTCCTCCCAAGACAAAGGGACTCTTGCAGAGGTTAAGTCCAAGACGGCAGGTGGGAGGCACCTGGGTCATCAGGAGGGCCTTGTTCAGTCTCCAGGTCCTTACAGAGGGAGGCCCAGGACGGAGGAGGAGGTGGGGACAGAGCCGAGCTTGGAGGGAAGGTCGAGAGCCAGGGCCTGCGGGCCCCCACAGCCTGGGGGGAGCAGGCCCACTCACCTTGAGGCCTAGGGGACCCTCAGGGGACTTCTGAGTCCAGGGAGTGAGGCAACGAAGAGCTTGCATTTGGGCGACAGTCGCAGCAGTGCCCGGCCCCTCGCAGAGCATCTCCCGCTGAGCCACAGCCAGTCAGGCTTATGGGATCGAGCGCTCCCAGCAGGGTGGCCCCATTCCACTCTTCCTCCATAGATTGAGGTGACCAAATCCTGGGCATGAATGAGATGCTGCACCCAGGCCCTGGGCAGGGGTGGCCCATTGTGCTCAGGGAACACTGGCCCTGGGAGGGGTGGCCCTCCTGTCTGGACAGGGCGTGGTGCCTGCACCCTCAAGGCAGAGCTGACCCCGTCCCTCTGCTCCTAGTTTGCGACGTAGGCCCTGTGCTCATCTTCCCAAACGCCTCCACTGAGAACGTGGTCTTCCTCAGCCCCGGCTTCCTCAAGGCCCTGCGAGCCCTGTCCTTCTGCAGCTGGGTCCGCACGAGCTCCGGCCACCTGGGCACCCTCCTCTCCTATGCCACTGAGGGGAATGACAATAAGCTGGTACTGCACGGCCGTGCCTCCCTGACCCCCGGCTCCGTCCACTTCGTGATCGGAGACCCAGCTTTCCGGGAGCTGCCCCTGCAGTCAGTGCTGGATGGCCAGTGGCACCATGTCTGTGTCATCTGGACATCCATCCAGGGTAGGTACTGGACCCATGTGGACCGCAGGCTAGTGGCCACTGGCTCCCGCTTCAGGGAGGGCTATGAGATCCCTCCTGGAGGGTCCCTCGTGCTGGGCCAGGAGCAGGACAGCGTGGGGGGTGGGTTTGACAGCTCCGAGGCCTTCGTGGGCAGTGTGTCTGGCTTCGCCATCTGGGACCGGGCACTGGTGCCTGCGGAAGTTGCAAACCTTGCCACTGGGAGAGGGTTCCCAGCAGGTGCCGTCCTGACACTGGCTAACGCCACATCGGTGGGTGGGTTTGTGCAGAGGGCCAACTGCACCTGCCTGCAGCGCTGTCCCCAAGGTGCCATGTGATGGGACAGCCCTGCTGGCCTGGCCCTGCTGAGCACGTACCTGCCGTGAGCTGCAGCCCCGTCCTCTGTCTACCACATAGACACCATGCGTGCCAACACTGCTGCCCTCTCTCTTTTGTCGTATTTAGAACATACTTTAATGAGACACGTTCTCACCAACTTTAAACAACAAGGGTTTGCCTTTTCCAACCCGAAGCTGCTCTGGCATCAGGACTTCACTGCGTCAGGTCCCACGGGCTTCAGACGCCGCTGCGCCGCTGGCCCCGTGCTCTGAGGCTGTGCTAGACCTGGCCTCTGCGGCGGCCTGGGCAGCATCGGGCTGACTCCTATCGAATCGGACCACTGCAGTTCTGCATCCACTGGCGGGATGTTCTCACGGACTGGAGGGGTCTGCTCTCTCTAACCAAGCGTCTTTACTGTACCTTTCCCCAGTACGGACGTGGCTCGCACTTCCCATTCTGGTAACAATGCAGCGCATGGGGGCCTGTGGACCCTGCTGTATTTTTCATGATCAGCCACTGATCAGCCACTGAAGGTTGAAATACTTCATGTGGTGTTCTTTTTTTTTTTTTTTTTTGGAGAGATTTTCGCTATAGCACGCCAGACAGACAGAGAGAGACATAGAGACAGAAAGCGAGAAATCACCCCCCAGGGGGGATGGTCACGCCGCAATCCCTTCTCCTCCATTCTCCTCCATTCTCCTCTCGGGATCTTGGGCACGCACGCACACACGCCCTGCGTGAGTTTAAGCCACCAGGTCCAGGACGCGAACCTCAGTCGACTACGTGGGAGTCCGGCGACATAGCCATTATGCTAACTGCTGGTTCCCTTCATGTGGTATTCTTGACCTGGCCCATTTGTGACGAATCCGGTCTGTACGAATGAGAGACTCCACACCTTTTGCCGCAGTCTGCAGTCTGCCCAGGACCTCTGAACCAGCGAGTGCAGAACCTCCACCATAAATGCAGCCACCGTCCTCTTCTGAAGCAGCGCCTGCTGAAACGGCCAGCTCCCATCTCTGCCTTCCCTTGAACGCTTTTTCCCGGGAGCTGCCCTGCCTGCCCCTCTGTGCCCCTCTGTGTAGAGGGCCTGGGAGTCTGTTTCCTGGCCCTCGAAAGGACAGCCCTCTTTGCGGGCGCCCCCAGGGTCCCCTCCAGACCAGTGAGCTCTGTTCTGTGCAGTGGTGGCTGGTAAGGGTGCCGAGCCTCCTGGGCAGAGGGCCCACAGAGACAGCCGTTCAGACACGGGGTGACAGACAGCCATGCTTCCCAAACCACTCCTTGGGTAAAGCTTGTGTACTGTAACGCGAAGATTCACAGCTTTCTAGTGCCTGTATTGTGCTGTGCCACTGGTGGCACGACCCAGCGCAGGACGCCCCCGCGGCCGCTCCCAGGCCGGTGCTGTTGGCAGTCGCTTCATCCCGGCTCAGCCCCGCCCAGCTCCGGCACCCCTGCCTGCGCCTGCTTGCTGAGCTGAGGTCCTGCCTGTCCTGGGCCCCGTGTGAGTGGCCGTGCACATGTGGCCTCCTGCCCGCCGCTCTGGCTTTGCGCAGCCTCCCAGGTGAACCACACTGTAGCAGTGGGCGCCTGGCTCCTCCCTGGCCGGGCGACGGTCCCTCGTGGCAACGTACGGCACTTTCCTGTTGACCCCTGGGTGACACTTGGGCTGTACTGAGTTGGATTATCGTGAATGAAGGGGGAAGGAGCTTCTCACTCGAGTCTTGGTGTAGCTTTCTACTGCTTGTTGGGTCCCCAGAAGTGCCGTGCCGGGCGTGCGAGTCTGGATGGAGACACTGCCAGGCCGCCTCCCTCCAGCGACGCATGCAGGCCCGTTTCCCAGCCTCCTGGCCAGGCTTTGATGTCCTGTCACCTTTTTTAACAAATGAATTCCCAAGTGTGGCAGGCGAGACAATACGCGCTGTGACAATGAAATGGATGTTGAAGTTTTGTGATGCGAATAGGTTCCCGTAACATCCGAGAGTCCCAAAGAAGGCCCGAGTAAGGTCGGTCAGAAGGCCGGTCGGGGTGGCGTGGACAGGCCCTGCCGTGGGGAAGTCCTTGAACCCCTGGTCCGCATGGGACTGGCCGGTTTTAGCTCTCACCTACTCTACCCTCCCTTCCACCTTAAAGTGTGGAAGTCCCAGCCTGCAGGAGCCAGCAGAAGCTTGAAGGGCCGAGACCCCGGCCCCCACCCCACCACCCTGTGCCTAGGGAGTTCAGCTCCACAGAGACCCAGGCTGGCATCTGGCCCCTCTGCACGTGAGCCCTGCCCACCTGTTCCCCTGGGGAAAGTGCCTTCTGTTAGCTCCCGGAGTCCCGGAGCTGCTACTCTGCAGGGGTGCCCGTGAACGGCAGCACCTCTGGGCCTTCGGCTCAGGTCAGCCCCTCAGCCTCTCCGCACTGCCTGGACGTGAGTCAGGGCCAGGGCAGATGCCGCAAAACTGGGAGCCTGGGGTGCCCTGTGATGGGCTCCCTGCTTTTCCAGGACATGCCCGACTTTGTGGGAGTCCCCTCCACCAGCGTCCTTTCATGATGTGTTCCAGAACCCTCGCAAGGTCTTTTCTGTTTTGAAGAGTCTGGCGCCGACCAGTCACTGTTTCCACGGGGCAGCTGCTCCTCGCTGCGGCTGTCTGGTCAGACCCCGGGCCAGCAGGCGTGGCCCTTGATGGGTTTGACTGCAAACATCTGTGGTCAGGGCTTGGTGACAGAGACAGCCGTGAGCACTCCTGACCTTTACCGCTGCAGGTTCAGAGGCGTCCCCACCCCTCCCGGCTCCCGGGTGCTCACCACAGGGAGCTGAGGTGTCACTGTAGTCCAGGAGCCGGAGAGCGGCCACTTGAGAGCTCGAGGACTGGGCGGGCAGCACTTGCTGCGGGCGCTGCGTCGTGGCAGGTGCTCACTGGGGCCGTGGCACTCAGGAGCCAGGGCTTGCAGTCGGGGCAGCTGGCAGCATCTGGGCGGTGGCGGCCTCCCCGGAGCTCAGGGGTCAGTGCCACTGTGGTCAGGCGGGGCGTGGGAGCCTGAACCCCAGGCGCCTTGCTGTCGCCTTCATCTTGAAGCGGCTGGGCGTGAGTTCTGAGATGAAGGTAGCCCGACAGCCCCTGCCTGCTCCCGCGGCCCCGGCCACAGGCCCCAGCACTGGCGCTGGCAGGGCAGAGCCGGGCGCTGCTGCTGGCGTCTCCCAAGAACCAGCGCAGAGTGATCATGGTGAGACCCCGAACCCGGAGAGGCTCCCTCGCTCTGATTCCAGCTTTCATTTGGGTTTTCTTCTGAGTCGCACTGGGGAGGAGGGGCACGCTCTCTTCTCAGCCTCAGCGGCACACCGTACCCAGCCATCCTCGGTCATCCGGTGTTAACTGGTTTCTTTGACTAGGACTTTTTGGCACCATTGCAAGTCTGAATTTTAAATGGGTTTTTGGACAGAGGAGGGTTTCCTACCCACCAGCTTGGTCAAGCTTAGCTCGGGCCTCGTCCCAATGGCTTCCAGAACCACTCCCTCCCACTGGGCCTCCACAACTTTCCCTAACTCGGACTCGGGCTTCTTGGCATTCCCCTTTCCCTTGAAGACATCCCGAGGGCTTCATAGGCGGCCTCTCCCGGTCTCCCCCAGGTGCTGGCTATGCCAGCGTACCAACTGTCTCAGGGCCCGTCTGTGCCTCCTGAGTCCTGTGCCAGGACCGCAGGCAGTTCTCGCCACACGAGCTTGGCCTGCCGGCCATCTTCCCACATAGCACATTTACCACTGCTAAGTCCATGGGAGCTGGTCAGAAGCTTCGCCTCCGAACACACTCCGTGCCCAGCTGTGGTTCCCAAGTGCGCCTTCGCCCCACAGGACAGCAAGGCCACTCTGACACAGGCTGGGAAGCCGTCAGGGGCCGTCCTGGTTTCCTGAATTGTGAGTAGCAGTTTTCCAATATATTTAAAAAAAATTTTTTCCAATATATATATATATATGTGTGTATATATATATATATACACACATATATATGTGTGTGTGTATATATATATATACACATATATATGTGTGTGTGTATTTGTGTATATATATATATATATATACTTTTGGAGGGGTTTTTGCTATAGGGCGCATGCGCTCACCAGGAAGATGGAGAGAGACAGAGAGACAGAAAGCGAGAAATCTCCCCCCCGGGGGGGATGGCCACGCCGCAATCCCTTCTCCGCCATTTTCCTCTCGGGATCTTGGGTTACGCACGCACACGCGCCTGGTGTGAGTTTAAACCACTGGGTCCGGGACTCAACCGTGGTCAACTACATGGGAGTCCAGTAACAGCCACTACGTCAACTGCTGGTACCCCTTTTTTATTGTGTGTGTGTGTGTGTTTGTGTGTGTGTGTGTGTGTTTCAAGCCCTAGGTCTGGGATGTGGTAGCACACGTACCCAGTGTTTTTCAAGCCCTGGGGCTGGGATTTGAGGGTGCAGTCAGCCACATGGGACCCAGCTCCCTTAACTGGAGGCTGCCCCACGTCATGGTGTGGATAGATTCTGCATCACTGGAGAGAGCGAGCTGTAGACGCCACAGTCCACCCTCCCAGCACTGCATCCTGCATGTCCCCCAAGGACCTGTCCTGCGAAGAGGCGACGGCCTCTTTTTGGGATGGGGGAGGAGAGCGCGCGTTAGTTTGTGGTGCACAGGAAGCACGGCTTAAATAGACATTCAGTTCGCTCTTACTAGCTGCCCAAGTAGTCACAGTGTCTGTGCTCAGGCCCGCGGAGGAGCACAGCACTCAGTTTTGTCTCTCAGGTTGTTGTAATCACGCAGGGAAAAGAGGCTTACAGGTCACGATGGGACGAGCGGCAGAGCAGCGCAGAGCAGCGCAGGCCGGGCGACTGCGATGGGAGTGCAGCCCCTGAGGTTGTGGGGAGGCCGCGTGCTGAGCCTGCTGGGCGTCTCAGGCACAGCCAGGGGGTCAGAGAGGAGCTCCACCGAGATCTTAGTGGACGATGGTGGCAGTGGCCACGAGATGACAAGGGCGGGCGAGGAAGAAAAGTCCCCACGGTGATCTAGAGTACAGAGGTCCGGACTGGTGGCCAACGGGAGCATCAGAGATGGCGAGTGGAGGGCCATCTGGGAGAGGAGTCAGTGCGCCGGACTGACAGTGCCTCCAGCTGCAAGGGGGGTCTCAGATGCAGGGAGACAGGACCTGGCCCAGACGGAGGACAGAGCTGATGAGCTGGGCTCAGGCTCCTCTTTTTATGTCCGATTTTGACAGGCTCATGGTGACTTGACAAAACATCAGAATATTTTTGTAAGGGACCAGCAGTTAGCATAACGGCTATGATGCTGGACTCCCACCTAGTCGACA
>NW_006159653.1:1357658-1358267 GCF_000334495.1 Tupaia belangeri chinensis | reverse complement strand
GATGGCGGCGTGGCCATCCCCCGAGGGGTGATCTCTCGCTTTCTGTCTCTCTCTCTCTGTCTTTCTAGTGAGCGCACGCACCCTTATAGCAGAAAACCTCTTCAAAAAAAAAATATATATATATACACATATATATACATACACATATATATTTGTAATACTTTACATGTAAGTCTATAGGATTTTGGTCCAAAGTGGGATTTGTCTACATATTTTTGCCAGTCACGAGGTGGGTGAAGCACAGGCCATGCTCCGTCCTCACGCTATGGGTCAGCACATGGCTAGTCGCCATGGGCAATAAGCACAGGGTGTCGCTGAACGCTCAAGCCCCGGGTCTGACGTCCTGCAGCGTGGAGTCAGGTGTGCTCCGGGCAAGCAGGGCAAACGTTCTCTTCACAGCAACTGCGAACTCGGCCAGGAGCAGTCCTCGGCGGGACCAGCGCTGCACGGGTCCAGCGCGTGGGCCATCGCCGGTCCTCTGCTGCCGCGCCTGCCAGGAGCCCGGAGCCCAGGCGGTCTCCCCCAGACCCTGTGCCCGGCCCCTTCCAGGACAGGCCCTCAGCCTCCTGGGCCTTGCCTGCCTGCCCGGCGCCGGCGGGGGCCCTCCCG
>NW_006159653.1:1355329-1357382 GCF_000334495.1 Tupaia belangeri chinensis | reverse complement strand
CGGGGGAAGGCGCGGGCTGGGCTCGGGCCCCGACCCCGCCCCGCCCCGGGCCCCCACCCCGGATCCCGACCCGCATCCGCACCCGCACCCGCACCGGAACCCGAGGCGCCCAGAGGGGAGGCCGGGCCTCTGCGGCGCGCTCCGAGCTGGTTGGAACCGAGCGGCGCTTCTGCGGGCAGGCCGTGGGCCTGCGGGCTGCGAGCCTGCGGGCTGCGAGGGGGACTGAGGGCCCTCGGGAGCAGCAGGCAGGGCGTGGGCCCGGCACGGTCCCGGTGGGCCTGTGGCGATGGGCTGTTTCCTTACCCTGCGTGTGTCCCGCTCGGCTTTACTGTCCCTAGGCTTTTAAGGGAGAGATTTCTGTTAAAGGGCGCGCGTGCTCCCGGGGGAGACAGAAAGCGAGTAGTCAGGCCTAATCTCTTCGTTCTCTCAGGACTAGGACTCCGACCGTCATGGACCACGTGGGAGGCCAGTCTGCTGGTCCTCTTTTACTGTCTCAAATCGATTGGTGGGACCAGCAGTCAGTGTAATGGCTATGTCGCTGGACTCCCATGTAGCCGACCACGGTTTGAGTCCTGGACCCTGGACCCGGTGGCTTAAACTCAGCCGAGCACGTGTGCGTGCCCAGATCCCGAGAGAGAATGGAGAAGGGATTGCGGTGTGGCCATCCCCCTGGGGGGTGATTTCTTGCTTCACAAACCCTATAGCAAAAGCCTCCTCCCAAAATAGAAAAAAAAATATCTGAAGTCCCAGAGAATGAGAAAACTGGCTTTGCGGTAAAGAGGGGCCTGCAGAGCCTCCCGTTCTGACTCCCTTAAGAACCATGCAGGCTCCAGCTGGTGAGATGGCGCACCCGATGGAGGCGGGAGGAAGGTGGAGGAGGCAGCCAGACTGGCTGGGCGGGTTGGCTGGGCTTGGAACCCGCAGGTTAAGTGCTCTTTTGCTGTTGGAAGATGAGGGTATGCTGCTACTCTGCTGCTAGCCCTGTGTAGATGGCCTCGGACAAAGCGTCTTTGTGAGGACTGGGGGGCCCCAAGGGTAGGAGGGGTCACGTGGAGTTCCCACTTGCAGAGTGCCAGGCGCTGGGGCCGGGCACGAAGGACAGCATGCATGTGTGGACAGACTGCAGCAGGCGGGAATGCTGCGTGTGACCTGCAGGTCCCTGAGCTGGCTTTGATCCGGCTCATCCCTGGGAGAGACCAGGAGGGAGTCGGGGCCGTAGTCATCAGGGGCCCCGGCAGACTGGACAGGCAGATTGCAGAGGCCGGGTAGTCCTGGGCTGGGAGCCCTGACCCAGAGAGTGCCTCTGGTGGGGCGGGCAGCCCCTCTGGGCCTCCGTTTCCTCCCTGTACTGAGCAGGGTGATAGAGCCCTGAACCGCAGTGCTAGAAGCCACACAGCCAGCTGTGGGTTCAGATCCCGGACGGGCTTGATAGCATGCAGGCACCTGCGTGCTCAAGTGTGAAGGAGCTGGAGAGCTGAGGGAACGAGACCTCGGTGTGAAGAGACCCGTCGGGTGCCCCCACCTCCGTGTGCACTCAGTGGGCCCCAGCAGGTGGGATAGTGGTTGCGGCTTTGGACTCCCAGGTGGCTGACCGTGGTTCAGTCCCAGATCCGAGGCTTAACTCAAGGTGGGCATGTGTGCATGCCAAAATCCGAGAGGCGAATGGAGAACGGATCGCGGCGTGGCCTTCCCCCCCGGGGCTGACTTCTCTCTTCCTGTCTCTCTGTCTGGTGAGCGCACACCCCCATGGCAAAAATCTCTTCAACCAAAAATAGCGCAGCCAAATACTGGGTGTCCTGGATGCGGGACATGTGAAGCAGTGGCACAGCGGCCGTCTGGCGGTGGCCGACGCCCACACGGACCTGGTAGCCGCTGGCTGAGTGCTGCCTGGGAGCCTGCCGGGCGATGGGTTGGGTGGGGCTCAGTGGAGCGGGCACCCTGTGCTGGGGCAGTAGGCTTGGAGCTGCTCTGTGCAGCACCGTGGAGGGCTGACTGCTGGCGCGGCCGGCTGCAGCCTGCAGGGCAGTTCCGGCAGGCGGGACCCGGGGGCTGC
>NW_006159653.1:1338851-1349809 GCF_000334495.1 Tupaia belangeri chinensis | reverse complement strand
GCTCGGTGCAGCACCGTGGAGGCCTGACTGCTGGCGCGGCCGGCTGCAGCCTGCAGGGCAGTTCCGGCAGCCGAGACCCGGAGCTTGTCCGGGCACCACCTGGCCTGTGGGCTCGCAACTGGATTTCCAGAAAGGAGCGTGGCTGTCCAAGCACCCTGCGGGCTGCTCGGCAGGGCGGACTGGACCTGGGCCCAAAGCTCAGGCTGCTCAGAGCCACCGTGGGTGCTGTTCCTGTTCTTAGGCCTCAAGGGTGGGGTGACGGTGAGTTCCCGAGCCCGTCACTGCCCCCTGACACTGGGTCGGAGAGGGTGAGGTCAGCCTGCCAGTCATGGTCATGTGCGGTGGGCAGCAGGCGTTGGAGAAGGGGAGGGAGGAGCCTGACTCAGGACCACATGGCCCGAAGGTAGGGTGGGAGCCGGCAGTACCCACAAGCTCGAGCCTTTGGGGGCTCGCTGGGGTCTCGGTGTGGCCCAAGGGGGCCCCTCCAGGTCATCTGTCTCCTGAGGCAGCTGCCGCCCGGGGTCCTCTTACTGCCCTCCTCCACTCCAGCCCCTCCCCTAGCCCTTCATCAATCTCCCCGCCCCCCACCAGTGGTCAGCACCTGCCGAGGGCCAGTGGGGCGAGCCAGGGCCAGTTGATGCCACGTGGCCTTGGTCCAGCCATGTACATGGAGGGACAGAGGTGGGCCAGGGAACTGGGCGGGGCGGCCCCAGTCTCTCAGCTTGCCGAAGCTCTAAAACTCGTAGTAAGACGCCTAACGTAGACTCCCCCTGGGCCACCTGCGGGCGCGAGGTCCACAGTGCAGAGGGCGCTGGGTGGTGTGCTCACCTCTGGAGTCTCACTGCAGAGCCTCGTCGTCCCCAGCCCGGTGCCCTCCCACCCCTGCCTCTGCGCTGGCTGCCATAGGTCCCATCTTCGTGGCTGGCCGGTGTGCCCATCGGTGTGATGAAGGCCATCCACCTTGTGGCAGGGGTTGGCGCGTGGTTCCTTTTCATGACTGGACCATCCTCTGTCCTGTGGCTGTGCTGCGTGACCATCCACCCTTCGGAGCTGGGTCTTTCCACTATGGGGCTGTCGTGGGTCATGCTGTAAGCCTGTGGGGGCAGGTGCCCCTTGGGGGCCTTGCTTCCAGGGCCTGGGTATATACCCGGGTGTGGACGCTGGCCCGCCGGAGCGAGTGGCCCTGCCCTGAGATGGCTGCTTCCCGCCCGTGCCCATGCTCTGAGCCGAGGGCAGCCCTTGTGGTTAGCAGGCATGGGAGTCTGGTGGGTAGGGTGCCTGCTGGCTGGCCGTCGTGGCTGCTCGGTGCCTGTGCTAAGACCTGGGTGGCGAGGGCCTTGCTTGCTCTGCCAGGCAGCCGATCACCCGGCTGTGAGCGCGGTGCACGCCCTGGAGTGGGGGAGGTACCTGCAGCTGTGTGTCTTGGGGGCCAGAGAGACCGTGTGAGAGATGGCCATGGAGGTGGCCGGGGCTGGGCTCGCAGTGGGCAGTGTGGCCATGGGGCTGAGGGACAGTCTCCAGAGAGCCCCCTTGGGGACAGACTGCGCCTCGGTTCCGTGTTTGACCCTGCAGGTCAGGGTAGGCAGGGCGGGTGGGCAGGTGTGGATGCCGCATCCTGGCTTGCCCGTCAAGCTCCCTCCAGGTGGGCGGGTGTGGATCCCGCTTCCTGGCTAGCCTGCCATGCTCCTTCCAGGCCCCCTACAACGTGTCTCCCCGAGTCGCACAGATGAGCAGCGTGGAGCTGGACGATGAGCTACTGGACCCGGTGAGTGTGGGACGGGGCGCCAGGCCAGCGCACAGGCCCCAGCTAAGAGTGCTGGAGTGGCACGGGGAGCTGGTGACGGCGCTTGAGGTCAAGGCTGGTCCTGGGGTAGGGCGGGGAGCCCCGGGAACGCAGAGGGGCAGTGATGGCCCGTCCTCAGAGGGTTGGGTTCTGGCATCTCGCTGAAGGGCCTCCAGCCCTGTCTAGCTGGGCGAGCGTTTCCTGAGCCCACCCTGTCAGCATTGGGTGTACCTGCTTCTCAGGTGCCTTCCTCATGGAGCGCAGGGGCTTTCCCCATGTGCATGGTGCCCTCTCATGGCAGGCTCGGTGCAGTCGGAGACACCATCCGCGGGATTGGCACATGGCAGCCCCTTCGGCTCTCCAGCTCTCGGGATCCTGGGCGACCATGCACACCCCGTGTGGTCCTCACGCTGCGCTGTGTGGTGGGCCATGGCTTACCAGCCACGTGACACCCAGAACATTCTCGCGTGTGGCATTGTTTTAACCTTTTTCTTGGGCCTGCAGGTGGCATGATGGTTAAGGCACTGGACTCACACATCCAACCGTGATTTGAGTCCTGGACTCAGCGGCTTGAAACTCATGCTAGGCCTGTGTGTGCCCAGAATCCCAAGAGGGGAATGGGGAGGGGGATTGCGGCATGACCGTCTCCTCCATCCCTATGGGTGGTTTCTCACTTCCTTTGCAATTTTTTAAAGAGATTTTTCGCTATTGTGTGCGTGCACTCTCCAGAAAGAGAAAGATCTGGAGAGAAAGCAAGAGATCACTCCCCAGGGAGGGTGGCCCCACCCTTCTCCTCCAATCTCCTCTTGGGATCGTAGGCACGCATGCACACATGCCTGGTGTGAGTTTAAGCTGCCGGGTCCAGGACTTGAACTGTGGTCGACCACATGGGAGTTCAGCAATGTAACCATTATGCCATCTGCTGGCCCCCCTTTTTTCTAAGAGAGACTTTTGCTATAGGGTGCCTGTGCTCACTAGAGAGACAGACAGACAGAATTCACCTCTCAGTAGGGATAGCCATGCTGTAACCTCTTCTCCGTTCTCGGAATTCAGGACACATGCTCCTCCTGTGAGTTAGCGTGTTTTTGTTTTCATTTTTTGAAGAGGTTTCTATGCTACAGGGTGCGTGCGCTCACCAGAAAGACACACAGAGACAGAAAGCGACAAATCACCCCCCAGGGGGGATGGCCACACCACAATCCCTTCTCCATTCTCCTCTCGGGATCTTGGGGACGCACGCACACACGCCTGGTGTGAGTTTAGGCTACTGGGATCCGGGACTCGAACTGTGGTCGAGTACATTGGAGGCCAGTGACATAGCCATTATGCCAACTGCTGGTCCCAGTGTTTTGTTTTGTTTTGTTTTAATAAATATTTAACATTTAAGTTTATATATTTATGTATTTATTTTTATAATTTGGCCAGAGAGGGATAGAGTGGGAGGGAGGGAGGGAAAGTGAGAAAGCAAGCCGCCAGGTCTGTGACACTGTGGTTGGCCACTGGGAGTCCAGGACCCTTAACCACCAGGCCACCTGCCGGCCCCCTGGTGTGAATGTTAAGCCACCGGGTCCAGCACTCGAACAGCAGCCGACCCTGACTCCATCTGCTGGTCTCCTCGCTCTGTGTGTCTGGGCGAGTGCGTGCGCCCTGTGGCAGAATCTTCAGCACGTCCTCGTCCGTGGTCGAGTGCACGTGCAGGCTCACGAGGGAGGGGCTCCAGAGGCCTGGCCGCTGCGGGGGACTGCGCCCGCCCGTGGGAGCCGGCCTCGTCTCCCCCCGATGCTGTCCTTTGAGGCGCAGAGCTTTTCCATTTTGACGAAGTCTGACTTTTCTCCTTCTTCTGTCGTTGCTAATGGTGCTGTATGTAAAGGTGCTGTCACGGGGGCCGGTGGGTGGTGTGATTAAGGTACTGGACTCCCGCGTGGCTGACTGCGGTTCATATCCCGGACCCGGCAGCTTGCTTTCTCACTTTCTGTCTTTAGTCAAATTCAAAAAATTATGATAAATAAAATTAAATTTTAAAATTTTAAAAAACGTTGGTATCGTGGGCGGTGGAGATGGGTCCTCACGTCTACTTCGGCAGACCCTGGCCCGGCAGGACAGTGGGCGCTCTGGGCAGACCACAGGCCAGACTGCTCTCGGCACCGCCCCCGAGTGGGCGCCCCCTGCTGGCTGGCCACAGGTACCCTCCGCCACGCCTCCTCGGGCTCTGAGCCGGCAGAGCTTGTTGGGCACCTCGCTGGGGTCCTTCCCCGTTGGTGCAGGACAGTCTGGCTGTCCCAGGAAGAGCCAGCCGGTCCTCCTGTGTCCATGTCCGAGGGCCGAGTCTGCCCCCCTGTGGTATCTGCATTTGCCTTTGGCATCAGGATGGGCCTGGCCGTGAGGTGTGGTGGGGACGGTCCCCACCTCAGGCGTCACAGGCCTGCCTTTACCCTCCAGGATGTGGACCCACCACGCCCCTTCCCCAGGGAGATCCCGCACAATGAGAAGCTCCTGTCCCTCAAGTACGAGGTAGGCCTCCCCCGCCCCAGCCCAGGCCTCTGCTGCCCTGGGGCGTGGGGCGTGGGTGCGTGACGCCGCCCTGTCTGCAGAGCCTGGACTACGACAGCAGCGAGAACCAGCTATTCCTGGAGGAGGAGCGGCGGATCAACCACGCGGTGAGTGGCCAGTGCCGACCCGCGCTGTGGTGCTGGGCCGTAGAGGGGAGGCGCTTGTACCTGGTCCCCGTGAGGTGGCCCTAGTGCTGCTGTTCTGCCGCCTTCCTGAGCTCCAGTTCTGGGACCCTGCTCGAGGCCCCGGCTTGCAGTGCTTGACCTGGTACCGAACCGGTGGGGACAGTGTCGTGCGGTCGTGACGGGAAAGGCCGTTCTCGGCTGTCGGCTGGCACCCTGCGCGCCTGGGCCAGCTGTGGATTTGCCAGAAGGTCACCCACCTCCCCCGGTTGCCCACATGGCCCCGAGCCGGCAACCTGCTTGGCCGTCAAGACGGTGCCCCAGGGCTGGTGCCACCCTGACAGCTGTCCACAGGCCTTCCGGACGGTGGAGATCAAGCGCTGGGTGATCTGCGCACTCGTCGGCATCCTCACGGGCCTGGTGGCCTGCTTCATCGATATCGTGGTGGAGAACCTGGCCGGCCTCAAATACCGGCTCATCAAGGACAGTATCCTCCGGCCGCCCGGCCGAGCCGGACCCAGCCAGGGGGCGGGGCGAGGGGCAGAGAGGGCCCGGGGTCCCGTGGGAGCTGCCTGCCCTCCTTGACGAGCCCAGACATCGACAGGTTCACGGAGAAGGGCGGGCTGTCTTTCTCCCTCCTGCTGTGGGCCTCGCTGAACGCGGCCTTCGTGCTCGTGGGCTCGGTGATCGTGGCCTTCATCGAGGTACGTGGCCGGCGGGGGTGCCCCGCATCTCAGGCCCGGGTGGCTTGGGGCTTCCAGAGGACAAAGCGGGTGCCAGCGGGGACCCAGGCTCCGCCAGGCCAGGCCTTGCAGATTGTCACGGCCCGGCTGTGAGGCCACCAGGCACGACCACAGCCTCTCCGCAGATTCACAGCCACCACGGCCCACACCTCGCACTCAGCCTGGGAGTGGGCGCTGGCCCTGCCTGCACAAGGCCCTGCCACAGGGAAGTGGCCATTCCCCAGAAGCCCTCCCAGGCCCCCTCTGCCCCCTTTCTCACCACGGACGACAGGAGACCTACCACCAGAACCTTCTGTCAGTGCACTCTGGCCCAGAGTGTCCCCAGGCTGCTTCCAGCCCACCCTGGTCCCGCAGAGTTGGCCCCGGAGGTGCCTGCCTGGGACTGGATAGCCCCAGTGGACGGACTCACTGCCGGGTCCTGAGGGCCACGCCCACTCAGCCTCGCCTCCTTTTCAGCCGGTGGCTGCTGGCAGCGGAATCCCCCAGATCAAATGCTTCCTCAATGGGGTGAAGGTCCCCCACGTGGTGCGGCTCAAGGTGAGGTGCTGGCCAGACACGTGCATGGCCCCCGCAGGCTCAGGAGCAGGCCCGTGGCCACGCCCGGCCCAGCCTGTGTGGCTGGCGCTGTGCCCGTGCGTGCTGGCTGGCAGGTTGCGGGGAGGGCCACGCTGCTGCACGTGCCCAGTCTCCCTCGTGCGTGCTAAGTGATACACGCTCATGTCACAGGCCCTCGTAGCTGTGTCAAGTCCATCTGTCGGCCCGCGTGCGTGTTGTACGTGTGGGGGTAGCTTTGCTCTAGAGCGTGTGTTCTTGCCAGAGAGGGAGAAAGAGGAAGTGAGAAGTTGTCCTCGGGGGAAGCCACACCACAGCTCCTCCTCTGCTCTCGGGATTTCGGGTGCACACACACCCGGCGTGGTTTCCAAGCCATCGGGTCTGGGACTCTAGCTGTGCAGGGTGTGGTCTAGCTGCCTTCATCTCCACACCACCTGACTGGTCCGCTTGTCCTCCCCGAGGGCCGCCAAGTCGGCACAGGCTGCGTAGCTCCGGCCCTCCCAGCGCCGTGGCCCTCGTCCTGCTCACGGCAGCAGCTCCCCATCTCTGGGGCTGACCTTCCCTGCCGAGCCCCGCAGAGGTGCTGCTGTGCCCAGGGGCCTGGCAGGTGTGCTTCGCGCCGCAGAGCAGGATCCACTTGGCACTGCTAGGAGTGGCATCTGGCCTGGGTGGCCCTCACAAGGCTGGCTGGGACCTTGTAGACTTTTTTTTTTTTTAATTATTTAATTTGACCATAGAGAGGGAAAGTGAGAGGGAAAGTGAGAGGGAAAGTGAGAGAGAGGGTAAGTGAGAGTTCCGGGCCTTGAACCATGGTTGGCCATGTGAGAGTCCAGCATCCAAACCACCATACCACATGCCAGCCCCCTTCTAGAATGCTTTTTCCCAAAGCCCTTTGCTTAGCCAACTGACTGGATTCCGAGATTGTCGTAGGATCTTTGGCATAGAGCTGTTTTCATGGGGTCACCCTCTGTCGGGCCAGTGCATGGGAGGGGGCTTAGGGGTGTGAGTTGCCAGTGCCAGCGCGTGGCAGCCAGCCTGCAGCTCACCCTCAGGGGCTGTGAGTGCCCGCTGGGCGCCGCCCCCACGGCTCCCGACCTGGCTCGAGGAGACTGACCCAAACGTGGCTCAGCTGGGGTGTGGGGGCAGGATGGCGCAGCACATGGGCCCGGGGCGGGCCGAGTGATGGCATGCCCTGTGCCCAGCTCCACCAATGGGACCAGTGCTGCTGAGCGGGGCGGCGGAGGAAGGGCTGCCTGTTGGCTCGCCGCTTGCCGTTGCTTCTGGAGGGCCAGAGAGCTGCCCTGTCCGCGTAGCCAAGGCCTGGCGTGTGCAGGGGCACAGTCGTGGCAGTGGGAGGGCACCAGCCCGGAGCCCCTGCGCTGGCTTTGCGCCGCCCTGTGGGCCCTCACCCTCCAGGTGCCACCAGCTGGTCACAGCCACCGTGTGTCAGCTTCCTGGACCTCTGGTGCTCTCCTGTGTTCCAGACGTTGGTGATCAAAGTGTCTGGGGTGATTCTGTCCGTGGTCGGGGGCCTGGCCGTGGGAAAGGTAAGCACATGCTACAGGCCCGGCCCTGCCCGCTGCCCGGCCCTGCCCGCTGCCCTCAGCGCTGCCCCTCCTGCGCCCTCAGGAAGGGCCAATGATCCACTCCGGCTCGGTGATCGCCGCCGGGATCTCCCAGGGCAGGTCCACGTCGCTGAAGCGAGACTTCAAGGTGAGCCCTGGGCTGCCACGGTGTCGGCAGTGGACGCGCCGCCTCCCCTCGGACCCTGGGCATGGCCAGGACGGGCCTGGCTCTGCTGCCTGTGAGCCTCTGGTGCCCCGTGGGGTGTGCGCTTTGCGTGGGAAGGGTCTTGGCGCTGAACATTCTCCGGATGCACGGCTTGGAGAGGTCAGAATATTCACTTCCAAGACGCTGCTTGGAATTGTCTTGCTGCCATTTTGTCACATTTCCCAAAAAGCCACCTGCGCTTTGGTGGCCTCACCCTGGGTCTGTGTGAGTCAGACAGCCGATGTCGCGCAGCCTGTTCCGAAGGTCAGGAGCGAGTGCGTGTCCCCGAGTCGGGACCCCGGGAAGTCGTGGCGACGCCTCGCACAGCGCACCGACACAGCCACTGTGCCGTTCCGGCTGTCAGCGCACGGGCACATGGCGGGCGTCTCTGCTGCCGGCTAACACGAAGCGCCACCACTCCTGCCTCATCTGCCGTCCTGGGTCTTCGGCCCGGCTCCTTCACTCTGCACCCTGGTGGCCGGCAGCCAGCCCCTTTCTGAGACGTGCTCAGCACACTCGCCTCCGTTCCCGTTTCAGATCTTCGAGTACTTCCGCAGGGACACGGAGAAGCGGGACTTCGTCTCGGCAGGAGCTGCGGCCGGAGTGTCCGCTGCGTTTGGAGCCCCCGTGGGTGAGGAGGGCTTGCCCTGGGGAGCTGGGAGCTGGCCACCGCTGTCGGGAAGCCTCCCGTGTGTGCTGTGGCAAGTGGGTGGAGATGGGACCGAGAGCGGCGGATAGGCCCGAGGCCCCTCACACAGCACGGCCCCCAGGGCCTCCCCTCGTGGTCTGTTCTGACGGGCCCTGCCCTCAGGTGGAGTGCTCTTCAGCCTGGAGGAAGGCGCCTCCTTCTGGAACCAGTTCCTGACCTGGAGGATCGTGAGTGCCTGCAGCCCTGCCCCAGCCCATGCCTTCCCTGTGCCCAGGTGCACTCTGCTCGGCCCAGGCACTGTCCCCAGGTTCCTGTCGGGCTGTGGTTGGAGCCACGTCCCCAACGGGTCCCTTGGGCCCTCAGCTATAGAGCAGAGCCCCCAGACCAAGCCCTGCCCGCTCTTGTCTGGGAACTACGACCCCAGGAGGGCAGGCCCGAGGCTGCGGCCCTTCTGCTCTGCCCTGAGGGTCTCCAGGCCGGTGACCCGAACGCCGTGGGATGGGGAGGGCCGGACTGTGCACTGCAAGACCTCACCTGTGTCCGCAGTTCTTCGCGTCCATGGTGTCCACCTTCACCCTGAACTTCGTCCTGGGCATTTACCACGGCAACATCTGGGACCTGTCCAGCCCGGGCCTCATCAACTTCGGGAGGTTTGACTCGGAGGTATCTGCTCTCGCCACCTGTGCCCAGGCCAGGACCCTTGCTGGGTTTGGCCTGGGGCATCTGACCATGTGTTCAACCGTGGTTCGAGTCCCGGACCTGGTGGTTTAAGAAGCACACTGGGTGCATGTGCAGAAGAGGAGAGCGGTGGGAACCAGCAGTTAGCGTAACGGCTATGTCGCTGGACTCCCACGTAGTCGACCGCGGTTCGTGTCCCGGACCTGGTGGCTTAGAACTCACGCCGGGCACGTGTGCGTGCATGCCCAAGATCCCGAGAGGAGAATGGAGGAGAAGGGACTGTGGCGTGACCATCCCCCCTGGGGGGTGATTTCTCGCTTTCTGTCTCTATGTCTCTGTCTGGCGAGAGCACGCGCCCTATAGCGAAAACCTCTCCAAAAAAAAAAAAGTGGAGAGCAGTGTGGCCTCCCAAGGTCGCTTCTCGTTCTCCCTCGCCCTCTCCTCTCTGGTGAGTGCGTGTGCCCTGCAACACAAACCTATTACAGACAGAAAGCACCCGCACGCCCCTGCTCCTGCCGGAGCGTGTCAGACAGGCTGTTCCAGGCGGGAGGGCCCAGA
This sequence comes from Tupaia belangeri chinensis, assembly GCF_000334495.1. NCBI lineage: Eukaryota > Metazoa > Chordata > Mammalia > Scandentia > Tupaiidae > Tupaia > Tupaia belangeri. The sequence continues at coordinate 1,340,404 of NW_006159653.1, read as the reverse complement.
GCCCTGGGCATCTGCACGGCAGCTGAGTTGGGCCGCCCCGCTCTGGTTTTCTGGGCTGGCTCTGGACTTGAGCTACAGTGCCCGTGGGGACCTCAGGGTGCCCGTCGTGGTCACCCGGTGTCTGGGCAGTCCTGTCTTCATGGCTGGAAACTGGCCGTGAGGCCAGTGCCTCAGGGCTCTCTGAGAGACCGCCAGCCTGTGAGCCACCTACGTGCCGCCTCGGCCGCCTGTGCGTGGTGTCTGGTCCCAGCCTGCGCTCTCCTCTCTCCACACAGAAGATGGCGTACACGATCCATGAGATCCCTGTCTTCATCGCCATGGGAGTGGTGGGTAAGGCCCTCTCACCGCGTGGCAGGGGGACAGGCCCGCGTGAGGACTCGGCCCCTCCCACCGGGGAGCTGTGACCCTCATCGGGAAAGCAAGGCAGGCTGGGAGCGTGTTCTCTCTGAAAGGCAGGTGGGCCCTGGCAGCCGGCGTTACTCTGTAAAAGCCCTTTCCTGGTAGCAGGCAGAGCCTTGAAGAAACGAGCTCACCCATCCCTCAGGGGAGCTTCGCTGGGACTGTCCCTTCCCACAGGCCTCGGGTTTCCTTGCACCCAGAGACCTTCAGGGACCCCGCTCCTCTGCTCTGTGTAAGGGCCCGGGTCTTTCCTCCCGGCTGTAGGTGGCGTCCTTGGGGCCGTGTTCAATGCCTTGAACTACTGGCTGACCATGTTCCGAATCAGGTGAGGAGGAGCCCAGCTGCTGATGCCATGCTGCTGGCCACGCACGGGCCCTCTGGAAGCGGTCGTGTGGTTGCAGGCTCTGCCCTGCAGGGCCGGGGTGATGGCCGTGTGTGGACTGGCCCTTGCAGACATGTGGGGAGGTAACGCTGGGCACTGGCCTCCTGAGTGAGGGCCCCGGTCACAGGCCCGGCCTGGACAGGCAGGCAGGTCCGTGGCTCCAGGTCCTGCTGCGGCACAGTAGGCGGGCCTGGCCGGCCTCAGCGTGTCCAGCTGTGCAGCTGCCCCCAGCGTCAGTCTGCCCCCGTCCTCAGACGGGCAGGGGTGGAGCCAGCACGGGCCGTGGCTGAGGGATCTGTTAGCGCAGGGACTTGGTTGCCATGGCCGCCCCCCCGTCCCCGTGTGCCTGTCCCTGCGACCCGGCCCACCCTGACTTATGTCCTAGGTATATCCACCGGCCCTGCCTCCAGGTGGTCGAGGCCATGCTGGTGGCCGCCGTCACCGCCACGGTCGCCTTTGTGCTCATTTACTCGTCCCGGGACTGCCAGCCTCTGCAGGGCAGCTCCATGTCCTACCCGCTCCAGGTAGGCCGGGCCGGGCAGTGTGTCCTGGCCCCTTCCCCTCCTCAGATCCAGGCATGCGGCTGTGGGCCGCCCGAGTGCCCTTAGCCCTCATCCCCTCCTGGAGGCCTCACCTGTCACCTCCTCTTCACCCCACTACGGGGGCTTGACGAGGACTTGGGGGACCTTCTGAGCCTAGCAGATGCTTGTGGCAGGACTCCTCAGGGCTCTGTGCCCTGTGGTGAGCTGACAGGGCATCCACGGGAAGAGCG
>NW_006159653.1:1338341-1338812 GCF_000334495.1 Tupaia belangeri chinensis | reverse complement strand
AAGAGCGGTGACAGCCTGATGCTCCCAGCCACCGCAGCACACACGGGCTTTGAGGACATCATGCTCCAGGGAAGGAGTGTCCACGAGAAGTCCAGGATGGGCACGACCAGGGAGCTCGGGGGCAGAGATGCGGCAGGGTGTGGGCAGACCACTGCCTACTCGTGCTCTGGGCGGCCGCGAGGACCCAGCCCTGGCTCCGATGTTGCTGGGGCCCCGTCCCCCAGGCTCTGGGTGGCGGCTGCTCGGCCGGGCCCTGCTGACGGGTTCCCACAGGTGGTGTGCCCTGCAGCCCTGACTCCCCCGACCTGGACCTCACACTGCCTTCCCCTCCTGATCGGTGTGTGTGGGCCCACGCCCAGCACCCAGCCCGGCGTGGGGCAGGGGCAGCGTGCCTGTGTGCAGGCTGAGGCCCCGCCTCCTGCCCTGCCCTGCAGCTCTTCTGCGCAGACGGCGAGTACAACTCCATGGCGG
>NW_006159653.1:1336405-1338267 GCF_000334495.1 Tupaia belangeri chinensis | reverse complement strand
AGGGGGGGGCCCGCGCCGCCCAGTGTCTGCCTTGCTCATAGCGGCTGCCCTGGGGCGGGGCCAGCAGCACAGGAGCCATGTTGGAGACCAGCCTTCTCCCCGCCAGGCTCCTACAACCCCGTGACCCTCGGCCTGTTCACCCTGGTCTACTTCTTCCTGGCCTGCTGGACCTACGGGCTCACAGTGTCGGCCGGAGTCTTCATCCCGTCCCTGCTCATTGGGGCCGCCTGGGGCCGGCTCTTTGGCATTTCCCTGTCCTACCTCACGGGGGCAGCGGTGAGTGGGGTGTGGTGCCTGGGGCTGGCAGGTGGGGACCTTCGTCAGCCTCAGCCAGTGCAGTATGTATGGTGGAGGGTGGCACTCCCGTCGGGATGCTGCTGTGGTCTGCAAAGGCACTGAGGCCTTCACTAGGAAGGGACACCCCTGGGGGACACCCCCGGGCCGGAGCAAGGTGGACCTGCACCACTGCCAGGCCTAGACCCAGGCCTCGGTGTCTGCCCGCTCCCTGGGGGCTCGGCGTTCTGATGCACGCACCTCCTGGGCCTCCTGCAGGCTGCTCGAGGTGGGGGAGCGCTTGTGGACGCGGCAGTGCTCGCGTGCTGGGTGGCCTGCTGCCCGCTCCCTTGCAGGCTGGGTTCAGCTTGCTCTTGTCCATTGCCAGAGTGTGCTCACAGAGCGTGGGAGAGCACGTGTGCACATGCACCCGGGGATGCGCCTTCCCTCCGAAAACGCTGGTTGGATCCGGGGTTCCGTGGTTGGCCTCGGGGATCTTGTGGGCTTAGCTGCTGCGGTTTGGAATCACCCCTGGTTTGTCTCCAAGCCGTGGCATGACTCAGGCACCCTCCAACTCACCGTCAGGGAGTGAGTGAGGGCCAGCACTGGTGACGTTAGCTGGACCCACACGGCTGAATAACCGAGCAGTTCAGATACGGACCCGGCTGCTTGAAACACCGGGCACGTGTACCTGTGTGCCCAGAGTCCCGAGAGCAGAACAGAGCAGAAGGGACTGCAGCGCGGCCCTCCCCTCGGGGAGCTCTTTCACCGCCGCGCTCCTGTGAGCTAGCGTTTGGCGCCTGGCAAGGCCAGCGGTCCTCACTGGCTCCAGAACGCTCGTGCTGTCCCAGGAGGAAACTCGCTCCCTGGAGCAGCCCCTGACCCAGCCTCCTGCTCTGGCCTCGCACGCCCTCTGGGCTTGTCTGTTCTGGACACGTGTTCTGAGGGCCGTCTGCTGCGGTGTGTCCGGCAGCCCTGGCTTACATGTCTGCAGTTCCGTGCCCCCGCCCTCCTCGCTTCTTCCCTGGGCTCTTCCACCTTGGTGCAGAGTGCGTGTGGACCACGTCCCGGGTCACTGGGCCGCCCCAGGGCTGCCCAGGCAGGTGGTGCTGTGTGCCTGTTGGCAGGGCCAGTGTGGCTGCAGGATGCGCTCCCACGAGTGGGCTGCTGGGCCTGGGTGGGGCGTCCTGTCTGCACGCCTTGCTGGGTTTGGTCAGGGGAACCGGCCAGGCCGACGGCCCTTGTCCCCTCTGCAGATCTGGGCAGACCCGGGCAAGTATGCCCTGATGGGAGCCGCTGCTCAGCTCGGTAAGTCCGGCTCGCCAGTGGATGGGTGGGTGTTGCCGGGTCTCGCAGGGGCAGCGTGGGGCTAGCCTGGCACAGGGCTCCACTCCCTGCCGTGCACACAGTGGGAGGAGGGCCAGGGCCCACGGGGAGGCAGGCATGCCTGGGCAGCCCCGAGGGGGCGGGTGGGCGCCCCCTGAGCTGTGGGAGGGCCCGGCCCCCAGGCGGGATCGTGCGCATGACGCTGAGCCTGACGGTGATCATGATGGAGGAGACCAGCAACGTCACCTACGGCTTCCCCATCA
>NW_006159653.1:1333778-1336318 GCF_000334495.1 Tupaia belangeri chinensis | reverse complement strand
GCCGCCGCGGCCTGGCCGTGGGTGCTGAGCCGCGCGTCGCCCGCAGGGCCTGTACGACATGCACATCCAGCTGCAGAGCGTGCCCTTCCTGCACTGGGAGGCCCCGGTCACCTCGCACTCACTCACCGCCAGGTACGGCGCCGCCCTCCCGGGTGGGCGGCAGGCGGGCGGCATGGGGTGGGGGCTCCGGGTTCCTGGTCAGAGCTCGGGGTGGGGGCTCTCCCGGCAGGGAGGTGATGAGCACGCCAGTGACCTGCCTGAGGCGACGGGAGAAGGTGGGCGTGGTCGTGGACGTCCTCAGCGACGTGACCTCCAACCACAACGGATTCCCCGTGGTGGAGTATGCGGACGGCGCCCAGGTACCGGCCCCTCCGCAGACCGCCCCTTGTTCTGCGTGGGCGCGGCGTGGTGCAGGGGTGGGTGGGCCTTGCAGCCAGCACCTTGGACGACAGGGGCCTCTGCCCTGAGCCTGGGTCAGGTCAGTGCCCCGGCAGGAGGGCCGCGCTGCCGCTGGGGGCTGCGGGGAGCTGCAGGGAGGGTCCGCCCACCCCCACTGCTCCGGGGCAGCGAGGCACGTGCTGTGCCTGCGGCAAGGCCAGCTCTCACGGGAGACCGCCGGGCGGGCGGGCGGGGCGAGGCCGAGGCCGAGGCCGGCACAGACGAGCTCTACCCCACAGCCGGGCCGGCTCCAGGGCCTGGTCCTGCGCTCTCAGCTCATCGTGCTCCTGAAGCACAAGGTGTTCGTGGAGAGGTCCGGCTCGGGCCTGGCGCAGCGGCGGCTGAAGCTCAAGGACTTCCGCGACGCCTACCCGCGCTTCCCCCCGATCCAGTCCATCCACGTATCCCAGGATGAGCGGGAGTGCACCATGGACCTCTCCGAGTTCATGAACCCCTCCCCTTACACCGTGCCCCAGGTGCATGCGGTGGGGCCCTCGAGGGCGGCGCCCCCTGACCCACACAGACAGCTGAGCGGCTGGTTACGGGTGTGAGGGATGTGGCCATCTGGGCAGGGGCCAGGGCTTGGGGACAGGAAGGCTGGGCTTTGTCCCAGGGGCCGGCATCCCAGCTCAGGAAGCCCTGGCAGCAGTGTGCCCGGTGCCAGGGGCCCAGAGCCAGTCCACCAGCCTCGGTGGGCACGGATGGCATAGGCCGGTTGCCTGCGGGGTTGGCCACAGGCTAAAGCCCACCCTGTTGCAGGAGGCGTCCCTCCCTCGGGTGTTCAAGCTGTTCCGGGCTCTGGGCCTCAGGCACCTGGTGGTGGTGGACAGCCACAATCAGGTGAGCGCGGCCTCAGCCCTCCTGCTCTGGTGGCCACCCGGGCCCTGACTGCCCACCTGCCTCGAGGCTACCCTGAAGCTGTCCTCCCCGATTGTCCCCCAGCCCCGTGCAGCTTGGGGGTCCCGAGGCTCTGACCCGGCTTTGCTCCCTCAGGTCGTTGGGCTGGTGACCAGGAAGGACCTGGCTAGGTACCGCCTCGGGAAGGGGGGTCTAGAGGAGCTGTCGCTGGCCCAGACGTGAGGCCCGGCCCTGGGCCACAGCAGCGTGGCCCCTCGGCCCCACCGCTCCTGGTCCCTGGTCTCCATCTCCCATCTGAAGCCTGGTGCTCTGGTCAGCCACAGGGACGTGTGTCCTCTGACTTGGGGCCAGACTGGTCAGCGTGTGTTCACAACCACCATGCAGCCATCAGCTTCCATCCCCAGCCTCCCGTGCCTGGTCCCCTGGACTCCCTCTTCCCAGCTCCTGTACCGTCAGGGGGCCCACGTGTGTGCAGTGCCTCTTGCTGGCTGCTGGTGTCCTGAGAGCCAGCGAGGGGCCCCCGTGTGCCTGCGTGTGTGTGCGTGTGTGTATGTGTGACAGGTGGGCTGTTACCCCGAGGATGGGCCCACCCAGAGGGCTGCTCTTGGGACTGCCTTGCCAACCAGAGGCCTGGCTTCCTGAGAGCCAGTGAGGGGCCACCGTGCGCCTGGGTCAGAGTGCGGCCCCTGGACCCTTGGTGGGGAGGTGGGCAGGGCAACCCTGAGTGGCTGCCTCCGTGAGTCCCTAGGCTGGGGGACCGGAGGGCTGCCCTGTGCCGGGGTCTCAAGGCCAAGCCTCCCTGAGGACCTGCAGTGTCTGGGCGGGAGCCACCGCTGTGGATGCTGGCTGGGAGAGACGGGTACCCTGGCTGGCAGCCGCAGGGGACCAGCTGCTTGGCGGTGGCCTCCCATCAGTCTCGGAAGCCCGCTGCCTTGGCTTAGGGTGGAGCTGCCTGAGCCAACAGGCCCCATGGTCCAGCCGTGGACCTCCGAGCTCCTCCCGGCCCGGACTCAGTCTGGTGTCTCTGTCACTGCGGGCTCTCCCTCCCAGGCCTTCACGAGGCTTCCTCCCCCTGCGTTTCTGTTAGAGGCCCCATGGGTCCTTCCGCCTCGGCTGGCAGGTGCAGCCCCTCACGCGTCCCCAGGGAGCAGGTGCTGCTGCCCTTCCTTACCCTGCACGGAGCCCAGGGGTCTGCCCGTGGCGGGGCTCTGAAGACAAGTCTACCCCGCCCGTCACCCCCGGCG
>NW_006159653.1:1329254-1332447 GCF_000334495.1 Tupaia belangeri chinensis | reverse complement strand
AGGTGGGCGGGGCACCCCGGAGTGGCTGCCTCGGTGAGTCCCTAGGCTGGGGGACCGGAGGGCTGCCCTGTGCCGGGGTCTCAAGGCCAAGCCTCCCTGAGGACCTGCAGCGTCTGGGCGGGAGCCACCGCTGTGGATGCTGGCTGGGGGGGCCCGGTACCCCTGGCGGCAGCCCGCAGGGGGCCTGCTTGGCGGTGGCCTCCCATCAGTCTCGGAAGCCCGCTGCCTTGGCTTAGGGTGGAGCTGCCTGAGCCAACAGGCCCCATGGTCCAGCCGTGGACCTCCGAGCTCCTCCCGGCCCGGACTCAGTCTGGTGTCTCTGTCACTGCGGGCTCTCCCTCCCAGGCCTTCACGAGGCTTCCTCCCCCTGCGTTTCTGTTAGAGGCCCCATGGGTCCTTCCGCCTCGGCTGGCAGGTGCAGCCCCTCACGCGTCCCCAGGGAGCAGGTGCTGCTGCCCTTCCTTACCCTGCACGGAGCCCAGGGGTCTGCCCGTGGCGGGTCTCTGAAGACAAGTCTACCCAGCCTGTCACCGCCGGCGTTCTGATTCCCGCCCAGCCTGCCCTGGGGTCCAGCAGTCTGAGATGAGGGAGCCTCAGACTCAGGCTTACATGCTAAGCCTGGTGGTGGGAATGGGCATCTGGGGGTCCCTGGCAGGCAGAGGCAGAGGCCCTGAGGAGGGCTGCAGGCAGGAGGGCCCAGGGCCCTGGGCACTTGTCACGCCTGCTTCTGAAAGCCTCAGTCTGCAGCCTGCGTGTCCCTGGCACTGACCAGAAGGCAGCGTCAAGGGGCCCCAACCTCAGCCCTGGCGATGACGTGGAGGGCACAGATGGGGCAGGGCCGGATGAGGAGCCAAGCTGGGCTGAAGCAGGATAGGAGCCTTCCACTCCAGACCACAAGGAACTGGTGCCAGAAAAGCACGTGCAGTCCCCCTGAGGGCTTCTGTGTGGACGGCCCGTCGTGACGGGTGCTGTGGGTGTGTGCGTTAAATAAAGTGGACGTCAACTCAGCTGCTGGTCTCCACACTTCGTGCGGCCGCCAGCGAGGGCAGTCGCCGTGCTGTCCTGGCTGTGGTCGCTGGGCCCTCAAGGCCCCGACCTCTGATCCCAGGTGGGCTGCATTCGGTCGGCTCTGGGCGCTCGGCCACCTCCTGGTTCTCCAGCCATAGGGCCAGCAGCTGTCCCTGGGCATCTCCTGCCCTAGCCACAGGTCGGCAGCTGCTCCCCATGCTGGCTGACTGGGGCAGCCACTGCTAGGCACTCAGAATCTTCCAGAAACAGGCAGTTGGGAAGGGCTTGCAGAAATAGGGGAGCTGATGGCTTGAATTCCAGTGGCAGTTGGGCGGCAAGATCACAGGGTTCTGACAAGGGCGGAAGATTCCAGAATAAACCCTGTGCTGGCCCGCTGTGCCTGCATCGTGAGGCTTGAGATGCTTGAACCCCACCTTCCGCCTCCCTTCCCTGCCTCCTTCCGCCCAGCCCCATGTTCCCCGGCCCAGGTGTCCAGCTCTGGGCACCTTCTGGACCTCGAGCCAGGGTCGAAGCCCCAGGCGGGGGCTGCTAGTGAGTCCATGTCGGGTGAGCAGAGGCCGGGGTCGGGGAGGCCTGCAGCTGCAGCAGCGAGGTTGGGGAGGGCCCTGGGGGTGGGCTCAGCCTCCCTATCCTGGGGTCCCTGGAGCTGGCCGGGCAGGGGCCCTGCCATTCCTGCCGCCTAGCCTACTCAGGCAGGGCCTTGACCACTCTGGGTGGAGCCCTGACCTGGGCTGCGCTGGGTCGCACTTGCCGTGAGGGCTGGAGACTGCGGTGGGGCCTGTGCCCTGGGTGACCTGAAGCCCCTTGCAGAGCTGGCTGATGGCCTCTCGTCGGGGCTGTCACCCCCCTCCCGGCTGAGCAGCGTCACCCTGGAGAAGCTGGGGTCCCTGGCAGAGGGCCTGTCCAGCCCTGAGTCCGTAACCCTAGAGATCTCTGAGAGGTACGAGTCCAGCCGCCAGACGTCCACCGCCTCCGTCCCCGAGCAGGACGGCTGTGAGCGCCAGAAGCAGCTGGAGAAATGGTGAGCCCACGGACGCCGTGAGTGTCAGGCTGGCTACGGCACCACGGCGGGGCGGCCCCGGCACCCTCCCCCGCCGGGGGGCCAGGGTGGCTGACCTGCAGGCCGAGGTGGCGGGCCTGCGGGAATGCACGGATCGCGGTGAGCACGCCGCACAGAACCTGCTGCGAGAGCTACCCCGGCTGTGGGCCCGCGTGCAGCGGCAGGACTCGGAGCTCAAGCAGCTGCAGCGGGCTGCTCACCCCTGCGAGGAGGAGCCAGAGGTGAGCATGGTGAGCACCAGCGGCCCCTCAGCTCCACTCCCTGTCCTGGGTCTGGGCCTGCTTGGCAGCCGGGCCCTGGCTCCTGGGCCCTGCATCTGGCTGTGTGGGCTGAGGGCAGATGGCAGAGCCCAGCCCACACCCAACCACACACTCTCCCCGCAGGTCCCCAGCCCCCAGAACCAGATGCAGGCGCTGGACAAGAGGTAGCTCCCGACGTGGGAGGGGGCATAGGCACCAGCCATGGCCTCGTTCCCCTGGTGTCCGGTCTCACTTGGGCAATCCCCGTGCGGGCATCGTCCAGCCCCACAGGCCTGGGCTGCTGTGAGGCCCGGCCCCCGCGAGGCCTGAGAAGGTGGGGGAGGCCGCTGTCGGGCCCGGGCAGAGCAGCCTCTTGCATGCCAGGCTGGTGGAGGTCCGGGAGGCCCTGACCCAGATCAGGAGGAGGCAGGCGCAGCAGGACGCCGAGCGGAAGGAGGCCGAGCGGGGGGCCGACCTCAGGTGCGCTGCCCATCGCTCTGGGGCGGGCTGCCTGGACCCGCGCCTCGCCTGGTGGTCACCCCGGAGGCATGGCCAGGCAAGGCAGGGGTCCCGCCTGCCTTCAGCTGACTGCTGGATGCTTGAGCGCCCTGGACCTTCTCTGCCTGCCCTTCTCTCCCGGTGCCCAGCCCTCACTGTCTGGGGCTGGGACTCCTGTCTTCCCACCCTTCAGTGACCACAGACCAGCATTGCCAGGTCGACCCAGCCTCTGCGGCAGGCCCTCGCCTGAGGAGGACTCAGTGTCTAGTGGCCCCACCAGCCTGCTTGGGCTCCCCAGCCAGGTCCTGCAGCTGCCGGGCTGCCGTGACCACGCCACCACCCGCAGGCTGGCTGAGGTGACCGGCTT
>NW_006159653.1:1327608-1329222 GCF_000334495.1 Tupaia belangeri chinensis | reverse complement strand
AGGGCGGCGAGGCAGCCTGCAAGTCGCTGGAGAAGAACCAGGAGGACACCAGCAGGCGGGTGGACCTTGCTGTGGCCAAAATGCAGGTACCCGGGGCCCTGTAGCCCCTGTCCACGACTCTCCTCTCTGCGTGGTCTCCATCCATGGGGTTGGGCCCGGGGAGGACCCCAGGTCCCACACTATCTGGCATGACGACCTCACCACAGCGACTCTGTCCACCTAAACCGCTTCTGAACTTCCACCTGAGGCCTCCTGTGGCCTCGTGGCTCAGGGAGCTGAATCTCATGGGGCCAACCACATGGGCCGACTCCCAGCCGAGAAGCTAAGGACGTCCTGCTTAGCGTGGGGCAGGATGGGGTTGTGGCGTGACCATGTGCCCTCAGGGTGCGTGCTCCCTGTCTGGTGAGTCCGTGCCCTCTGTCAGCCACAGGGAAGGGCGTGGAGACGAGGCGCTTCCTCGGCTACGGGGCGTGCAGTGGCTGCAGACTGCCAGCTTTATTGCGGTGGTCAGACAGGAGGGCACAGCCTCAGTGTCTCCCTGCCCTGCAGGGGAAGCCACTTTCCTGGGACCTGTGCTCGGGCCCTGGGGTGGCGGAGGGGGCGCCCGTGCCTGGTGCCTGCTCCTCAGTGCTGCCCGAGGTGGGCGGCGTGTCCAGCACCACCCACTGTGGGGGCCCATCCAGGCTCCATGGAAGGTACCGGACTGGGGCTGCTGGGCTTGCTGAGGGGAGAGGCAGGCCGCACTCCACCTGCCCTCGTGCGTTTGGGTGAGTGGGCTGAGTGTGTGTACTTGCACACGTGTGCGTGCCTGTGCATGCGTGTGCACGCGTACACCAGCAGCTGTCTTGGAGGCACCCTGCGGAGGGCAGAGGCTGCGACAGGAAGCCTGCAGATCTGAAACCTCACTGTTGGGCTCTGCAGAGAGTGCGCCGCCCCACCCGAGGGCAGCCTGAGGGCGGGGAGGGAGCTCTGCCAGCCTGGTGCCTGCCTGTCCACCTGCCCACCCTCAGGCGTGCAGGACGAGGGACGGGAACGGCACGAGCTGTGCTGAGCTGTGCTGGGCTACCCCGGGAGTTCGACGCCAGCACCTGCCTGCACCAGGGCTCCACTGCAGTGGGGCATGGGCTGCTGGACCTCAGGACCACGAGGAGTGTCCAGTGTGTCCAGACCCGTGAGCCTGGCGTGCAGGCCCCTTCCGCCCTGCGCGTCTGGCCGTGTGAGGGATGGGCGGCCTCTGCTGCCCTGCCTCCCTGCCCGAGCTCTGGGGGCCATGGGCGGCAGGGCCACACCCCCGGGGCCCTGGGTGGAGCCGGTGAGCAGATGCCCTGCAGGACTGAGGCTGTGGCCACTCCCAGGCCCAGGTAACCAAGCTTGGAGAGGAGATGAGCCTTCGCTTCCTGAAGAGGGAGGCCAAGCTCTGCGGGTTCCTGCAGAAGAGCTTCCTGGCCCTCGAGAAGGTGGGGCCTGTGTGGCGGATGCCCGGGCTGGGCTGTCCCCAGCAGTCAGTGTGACAGGAGCATCCCCCCAGAGGGTGAGCGCCTGGGAGAGCCGGCGGCTGCAGTTGGAGGGCAGCCTGTGGGAGGAGCCGGGGGACCAGAGGCAGGAGCTCGCGGC
>NW_006159653.1:1325398-1326469 GCF_000334495.1 Tupaia belangeri chinensis | reverse complement strand
GGGAGGCCGGGCGGCGGGAGTTGGGGGGCAGCCTGTGGGAGGCGCTGGAGAACCGGTGGCAGCAGCTGCAGGAGCAGATGGAACAGCGCATTTGGGCCCTGCATGGGCAGCACGAGGTGGGGCCGTGGCTGGTGGGGGGTGCAGGCAGGGGCAGCACAGGGGCTCAGCCACCTCCCTCAGCAGCAGGAGTGCCGGCTCCTGGAGCAGTGCCGCGGCCTGGACGCCGCCGTGGTCCAGCTGACCGAGTTCGTGCGGCAGAACCAGACATCCCTGAACCGTGTCCTGCGAGCGGAGCAGAAGGCGCGGTGGGTGTCCTAGAGCTGCCAGGTGCCGGGACACTTAATGTCCTTGCTGGGCCCAGTGCAGCAGGGGACAGTTCCCTAGCCTGTCCCTCGTGGGGTCACAGGCAGCCCTGTCATCGTCTGACTTCAGCTGGCAGCCAACTCCCCTCGCTGGCCCGGCTTGGAGAGGTAGGCCAGCTGGGCTGAAGGACAATCTCGGTGGCACCCACCCCCAGGGATGCCAGGGAGCACTCGGAGCAGAGCCAGGCTGGCGAGTTGGCCTCCTACGTGCAGGAGAACCTGGAGGCTGCGCAGCAGGCTGGCGAGCTGGCCCGGCAGGAGACGTGGGGCGCCCTGGAGCTGGTGAGGGGCCACATCTCAGGCAGGGCCCCAGCACATGGGCAGAGCAGGCACTTAGCGAGCCTCCCTGCTCCATGTCCCCGCAGCTCCGAGAGAAGAGTCAGGCCCTGGAGGTGTCGATGGCCGAGCTGGCCCGGCAGGTGGAGGACCTGAGTGACCATTTCCTGGCCCTGACCTGGAGGCTGGAGCTGCAGGAGCAGACGCTGGGCCTGAGGCTGTCCCAGGTGAACCCCCAGTGAGCTGCAGGACGGGGGAAGGGAGCAGGCCTCACCCCACTGCATCCCTGGGTGGACCTAAGCCTCCCACTCCACCCAGCAGCTGTTTGTGAGGCCGTGATCTGAGCCTCAGTCCTGAGGCAGGGCGTCCTGTCCAGCCAGGCCCGAGAGCCTGGAGCTGAGGCCGCCCGTCCTGACCCTGTGGGGTCTCCTAG
>NW_006159653.1:1322915-1325379 GCF_000334495.1 Tupaia belangeri chinensis | reverse complement strand
GGGCCCCCCCCCCCCCCCTTTCTCGTGCGTTTTGTGAGTGCATGTGCTGTGTGCACACCCTTCTGAAGGGCTCTTAGTCCGTTTATTTTTTCTTTTCTTTTTTTTTTTTTGGAGAGGTTTTTGCTACAGGGCGTATGAACTCGCCAGAAAGACAGAGACAGAGAGACAGAAAGCAAGAAATCACCCCCCAAGGGGGGTGGCCACGCCGCAATCCCTTCTCCTCCATTCTCCTCTCGGGATCTTGGGCACGCATGCACACACGCCCGGCTTGAGTTGAAGCTACTGGGTCTGGGACTTGAACCACGGTTGACTACGTGGGAGTCCAGAGACATAGCCATTACGCTAACTGCTGGTCCAGGGCGCTCAGTGCATTTCCAGAGCTGTGTGGCCACCACAGCCAGCACCTCTCCCTCCAGCTCTGGGCCAGCCTTGCCAGTGGTGCCCGGCCACGCCTGCAGGCTCGCCCCCTGCGGCCCTTCATGTGGAGCGGCCTGCTGTGGCCAGCGTCTTGCTAGGCCTTGATCTCGAGGCTCCCCATGCCGCCGCTGCCATGTCGGTCCGTCAGTGACTGTGACTCATAGAGGAGTTCCTGGTCTGTCCACGTGCCACGCAGTGGCAGGCGTGGGGGCCTGTGTTTGGCAATCGTGAATGATGCTACCACGAGTGCAGTACCCACCCTTCATCAGGGCTGAATCCCAGCGGCCTGCCCCATGCCCCTTTGGGCACCTGTGGTCAGGACAGCCAGCCTCCACCCCCTCCCATGGTGTGGCCGGGCAGTAGGCTCCGCTCTGTCACCAGTGGCTATCGGTGGGCAGCCGGGGCTGGCGTGGACGGGTCAGGTGAGGCCTTTCCTGGGACATCGCCCTGCCGGAAGAGCTCTGGGGCTGCCTTGGCCCTGTCCGTGTCCAGAACACTGATCCCAGGTGTGCCTGCCCAGGCCTCCTGAACACGTGCAGGCCTGTGAGCGACGTCCTCAGAGGCAGAGGTGGACAAGGGCCGCCCACCCTCAGAGGTCTTCTGCCCAGCGGGCCCTGTCCATCCTGCTGCCCGACCTCCTCTCTGGGCTCCGCCCTCACGGGGCGCCTGTACCCCAGGTGAAAGCCGAACGGGAGGGTGCAGAGAGGAGGGCTCTGGAGGAGCCAGCCAAGTGGCGGGAGGGAGTGTCGGTGTGCCTGCAGGAGCTGCGGGAGATGGTGGACCGCTTCCCCCAGCAGGTGGGTGAGGCTGCTTGGCCTCGAGGAATGGGGGCCCTTCCTGCCCTCTGCCCCTTCCCTGCTCCCTATCCCTTGGCTGTGGGCAGAGGCCGAGGCTGCCCTGGACCACCCCCCCATCCCGCCCTGGGGTGGCTCCCTGGGCCACCTACCGCCCGCCCCTCGTTTCAGATAGAAGCCATCTCAGACAGGTGTGTCCTGCACAAGAGTGACTCGGACCGGAAGGTCTCCTCGGAAGGCCAGGCCAGGTGGGACCTGCAGGCTCTGCTCATGCTTGCTGGCTGTGCCCCGGCCCGAGGCTCCCTCCAGCCCCACTGTGTGCCCTGGCCAGGTGCCATGGCGGGGGACACTGCCCGCCCTGCCCCGTTCCTCGAGCCCCCTCCCTCCCGGCCGGCCTGAGCATGCGTCATGGTGGCCTCGGCCTCCTGCCCGCAGAGCGTTCGAGGTCCAGGCTGTGCGGCAGGAGCTGGCCACCCTGCTGTCGTCCGTACAGCAGCTCAAGGAGGACAGCTCCGGGCGCAAGATCGCAGAGCTCCAGGGCCGACTGGCCACGGTACCCTAGCCAGAGCCACGGGCCGCCCATGCTAGTAAGGGGGGTACAGGGCTTCCAGTCAGAGGGCACGGGCCTGAGCCAGCAGTCTCCTGGGCAGCTGGTAGCTCCCGGCCTCTCAAAGTGCCTTCTGTCACGATGGCAGGGCAGCCTGAGACTGTCTGGGACCGCGTGTGGGGGCAGGGTGGGGGTGCTTCCAGGTCTGGGACCTGCAGAGGGTTGGCTGGACACGTAGTCCGTGCCCACGACAGGCTGAGTTCAGTTTCAGAACCAAATCATGAGATTGGAGAGCAGCGTCCAGGCCAGCAGGACCATCTGGAATCTGAAGTCCAGCTCAGAGACCAAGCTGGTGAGGGGCCTGGCCGGCCTCTGAGGGCCTGACCCCACACAGGCCGTCCCGTCTGCAGGCACTCGGCGGCCGACGGCGTTGCCCCGAAGATAAGGGCTTCGGCCCTTGAGCCCAGGGAGATAAACCCTTGTCTACTGCCTGCCCCGGGCTGCAGCCGGCCCACGTCCCTAGGGCTGTCCACACCCATGGCTCCCAGTGAGCTGTGCCTTGTGTCCACAGCGCTCAGAGGAGACCACCGCCCTGAGAGAGAGCGTGGTGCGCTTATGGGGCGAGGAGGACAGCCACAGGGTGTCCGTGTTGATGGCGGGGCAGCGGCTCTTCATCAAGGACGCCGGCTCCGGCGCAGCAGTGGCC
>NW_006159653.1:1319338-1322880 GCF_000334495.1 Tupaia belangeri chinensis | reverse complement strand
CCCGGCACCGCTGGGGCCTGTATCAGGCCGTGAGGTGGGAGCAGGAAACTGGGGTGGGCCATGGCCCCGAGGGCAGCTCACTGGCCCAGCGGGGACACGGGCATGGTGTGAGCCACATCTCTGGGCAGGTGGCTGCACTGGAAGGCCGTCCTCATGAACCTGGCGGCCCAGAGGAGTCCAGGAAGCGGCTGACAGAAGCCCCGTGGCCGCGAGCCTGCACCCGGCCCAGCGCCCTGCTCCTTCCCGGAATAAACGTGCTATCTGTCAGAGCCCAAGATCCTGCGGCCGCCCGGGGCTTCTTCCCCAGTGCTGCTGGGCGGCCATGGGGCTGGGAGACCAAAGGCTCTGCCCCCAGACTTCCCGTCCTGCCCAACCCCAGCCCAGGCTGTGTCGCCTCCCATGGCGGCCAGAGTCAGTCTCCACCCTACCCAGACAGAGACACCCAGGCCCAGCCTGGGCCCTGGGTGCTGGGCCCTGCGCCCTGGGCCCTGCTCCAGCCGCCCATCTCGTCCACAGTGCCCAGGGGAAGCTGCTGCTCAGTGCAAACCCGGGCAGGAGGCAGCGCTGCTCCTCAGGCCATCCGCGGCGCCCCCTTTCTGCGCTCCAGGGAAGCCCTCACCATCGCCTCTGGCCTTGCCCGTCTGCTGCCCCAGCCCCTCCCCCTCCCCCGTCTACCTTACAGCCTGGTACAGGCCTGCTGAGTGAGGAGGGCCTGACTGGTGGGCAGGGGAACAGCCCCCTTAGACGCCCTCCGGGAGCTGTGCTCCTTGAGCTGCCGTATGGACGACAGCAGGGTGGCCAGCTCCTGCCGCGTGGGCCAGCCTCGGGGGAGCCGGCTCCTGTCCATGACCCCTGCCTGTGTCCGGCAGGGCTCTGCTCAGCAGCCGTCCA
The DNA here is from genome assembly GCF_000334495.1 of Tupaia belangeri chinensis. Classification (NCBI taxonomy): domain Eukaryota; kingdom Metazoa; phylum Chordata; class Mammalia; order Scandentia; family Tupaiidae; genus Tupaia; species Tupaia belangeri. The sequence continues at coordinate 1,321,989 of NW_006159653.1, read as the reverse complement.
GGGAGTCCCACGGCTCCTGCCCCAAGCCCAGGCCCCTGATGAGCTCGCTGCCTGGGCCTCCCTGGGCTAGGAACAGTGATTGCCCATACCCTGTCTGTCCTGCTGGTGGCCACAGGACAGAGGACCCAGGCCTGTCCCAGAGCGGAGGGGTCTGGTTGTGATGGGAACTGTGCCCCTGGTGCCCCACCCTGCTTGCTAGGCTTCAGCCAGCTGGGCACCCTCCAGGCCTGGGGTGCCCCCGGCTGGCAGCTCAGGGCCGGCCTCAGCTGACCAGCTGGCCAGCAGGTCACTGAAGTCGGGCGTGCCACTGTGCAGTAGGCCGAGGGGGCTGGGCGCTGGCTCTGTCCAGAAGGATGGGGGGAGCGTTCTCTGGGCCATGGGAGTGACATGGCCGTACTTCTGCTCCAGCCTCAGTCTGCGGGCAGGCGAGCCCCCGAGCCCTGAGCACCCCCGCAGCCCGAAGTCAAAGAGCTCAGCCAGGGGGCCCAGGCGCTCCGCCTCACCCCTGCTGGGGCCTGGCCAGCATGCCTGCTCCTGGGGCCCCCCTGAGCAGCCCCCCGGCTCAGAGGTCTCCCTGCCCTCCAGGGGCCCTTGAGCTGGGCTCAGGTCAGCGTGGTAGCGCTCCCTGGCGGAGTCGCTGGCTGGGCAGCCTTCCGAGTAGGCAGGGCAGGCGTCTGGGTCCTGCCGCTGGTCCTTGCGTCCAAAGTAGCGCTGGATGTCCCCGCTGATGAGCTCAGAGAATCGCAACAGCTGCCACGGGTCCTCGGGGGCTGCTTCTGGGGTGGGCTCGGCCCAGCCTGAGCTCTGGAGGGCTGGGCTATAGCCCCCTAGCCTCTCACCCTCCACCTCCTCGTCCTCGTCCTCGTCCTCATCCTCAGAGGTTTCTGGGGGCACCAGGTCTGAGGGTAGGAGGTGTTTAGGGGATGGCAGGGGCAGCCGGAAGTCACGGAGAGGCTGGACCACACCGGCTGCCATCTTGGGTTGTCCTTGGGCTTCGGGTCCCGGAGCAGTAGGTACCTGCTGGGGAGTGGAGAGGGCGGAGCAGTCAGGCTTGCAGCTCAGAGCCCACCTGCTGTGCCCCCCAGGGTGCTCCTAGCCCCAACTCTCCTGAGGGTGGGGCTTCGCAGACTCCCGGGGCTGAGTCTGTGCTTGGAGAGGGTCAGCCAGGGCCAGCATCCGTCCACTTGGGAGTGGGGCTCTCATGGCTACAGGCTGATGTCCTGGAAAGGAGGCCACTCGGGGCTGGGCCAGGAGCCCCAGGGCTGGGTGACAGGGGAGCCCCCGGAGCGGAGGGGTCTGGGCCCTGCTGAGCCTTGCCCCAGGCCGTGGTGGCTTTCTGACCCTGCGGAGAAGACACAGCCGGGCCTGGGCGCCCTCCAGCCTGCAGGTACAGCCCCAGGCTTCCATTCATGTGGTCAGCGGGAGTGGGGCACTGGGTCCTGACCTGGGTGCCCCGGCTCAAGGTAAGGGGAGGGTCTGGGGTGGGATGCCATCCTCTCAGCCAGCCACTAGGCTATCTGAAACCCAGAGGCCCTCGTGAGAAGGAAGCGAGGAGACAAGAGCGGAGCCCTTCTCGGCAGATACCGCCCCCCGGGAAGAGGTGCAGAGACGGGGCTGGGGACTTGCCCCAGGCCAAATACCTACTGCCCTGTGCTGCCTGCCCTCTGCCCCAGCCCCCACGTGGCTGGCACCGTTCCGTTCCGTAGACGGGCCCAGGCCCTCCTGCTGCGCTTCAGGTCACCGCGGAGCCCTCCCTCCCCAGAGCCTGCTTCAGTGGGCCTGCCTGTCCAGCCCTGGCGGTGTGGCCACCCCCTTGGACCTCCCGCACACCTCCTACGCGCCAGGCCCTGGCTCCTACCTGGCCGAGGCTTGCAGCTTCACTGGACAGGCCCCTCCACCTGGGCTCCAGCATTTATAGCCAGGCCCTGCGGCCGCCCTGGATGGCAAATATTTGGCGACAGCATTGTCACCGCAGACCAGGCAAACAGAGCCCGTTTGCTTTAGTGCCCAGCAACCAGGACTCCGTGGGGGGAGCATCGCTGACTGGCCCCACCTGCAGGGCCTGCCCGGGGACCGTGGAGTGTTTGCCGCGGGCCCAGCTGGCTCACACCCTGAGCCCGGGGGCGCTTATCTCTACTGCCGACGGGGGCCGTCCAAGCTTTGTCAAACAGGCGGAAAATTAAATTTCATGCTATTTTGAGTTCTGGAGTGGCCTCTCTAGAGGATACCCCCGCCTCTGTGGCCTCTGGGTAAATGGCACCCTGGCCCCCGTCCCACCCCACAGCCTTGCACCCTCCTGGGCAGCTGTGTCCGGTGTCAGCCGCACCGATGTGGCCTCGGTGAAGACCCCAGCTGGGGCTGTACCCCCCACCGCTGCCTGGAGCTGCGGGTGTGCCCCGCCAATTCCGTGGATCCCATGGTATCCCTGGCCTCCCTCTGGTTGCTGCTGTCCCCTGCACCCCTTGGAGCCTGCCTGGGGTCACGAGGTGCCCTGAAGCCTCCGCAGGCGGACCCCTGGCAGCGACTACAGCTAAGGGCTTCAAATAGCAGAGACTTAGTCTCTTCCATTTGGGGGCTAGAAGTTCATGGGCTGAGGTGTCCGCAGGGCTGGGTCCTGCTGAGGCTGCAGGGGCTGTCCCCGGCTGTGGGAC
>NW_006159653.1:1317207-1319186 GCF_000334495.1 Tupaia belangeri chinensis | reverse complement strand
GGGTCGGGGGGGCTCGCCCCCGTCTGGGCCCTGTGCCTGCCACTCTGGGTGCAGGGCACCCGCTGTCAGACCCAGGTCCAGCTCCCTGATCACACTGAAAGGCCCTCTGTCCAAGGAAGACCCCGTTCTGAGGTTCCTGGTGTGTTTGGGGGGCCCTGTGTTACCAGTACAGCCGCCACGCCTGCGGTTCCATTCCCGCCAGCCCCGCTTGTGGCCTGGCTGGACACCTGCACCCTGCCTGGGGGACCCTGTGCTGTGGCTTCAAGAGACCTTGCTGGTGGCTCTGCTGTGAGGAGGCAGCAGCCCCTCCGAGACTCCAGTGTCTGGATCTCGCCTAGTCCCGGGGTCTGGGAGGGTTGAGGGCGCTGTCTCACCAACCCCGGGCCTTCACCTCGAGGGCGCCCTTCAGCTCTCCAGGCCCTAGGGGCCTGTGTGGCCACCAAGTGCAGTCAGCACCCATTCTGTGAAGGAGACGGGGGCCGAGAAGCCCGGCCCCGAGAACGAGACCAGCTGGGAGTGCTCTAGGGTGCTGTCTGGGTCTGGAGACCAGGCGAGCCGTGACCAGGGGCAGGGGCCCAGGGAGGGTCACAGTCCGTCTGCAGTGACCCACAGGTAGGAGACATGCACCTGGCCAGGTTGGTCCTGACAGGCTGGCCCTGCGTAGGGACCTCTGTTCCAGACTGGTCCCGGGCTTGCTCTGCCTCAGCCAGCTCCCCTCCTGCCCAGTAGGGTCCAGCTGCCAGCCCTACCTCCTGCAGCCCTGGGAGTCTTTCTCTGACCTGGCCGGGAGGCGCCAAGTGGCTGCCGGGCTGGAGCTGAGCCCCTCTGCTGCTTGAGGTGGGGTGGACAGGGCCTACCCAGGGAGGCCGGGCTCTGACTGGACAGCACTGGGCTGGGCCTGGGCACCCTGCCTTGCTTGGCTCCACAGGGGTGGGGACAGCAGGGTCCAGGAGCTGGGGCAGAAGACCCAGGAGGCAGTTGACCAGCCAGGGACGTGTACCATGCCCAAGCGTGGACGCAGGTGCTTTGGCTCGCCTGACCGCTAGCCCGCAGGGAGGCCCGTGTGACCAGGGGCACAGTCTGGGAGACACAAGGCCAGTGACCGCTCACCCTGGCCCCAGCGAAGGGCCCTGCCAGTGTGCTGAAGCTAACGACCCGGAGGTGGCAGCCCTGGGGACCGGCCGAGGGACGCGGCCCCGCGAGGCACCGGGAAGCAGGGGCGGGTTTTCCTCTGGGTCCTTCAGCCCAATGTGAACCCTCCGGAGCCCCGGGTGCTCTGCGTGTGCTGTGCGTGCACGTGCACACGTGGTGCCGTTTCTCCCAGACGGCGTCTTGTTCTGCTGCCCCTGCTGGCTGTGAGCTCGTGGGCCAGAGGGGACTCCACAGGTGCCCCAACCACGCCTGCTCTTAGCGCAGGCCTTCCACGAGCCTCAGCCGTGGTGGGGCAGCATCCTGCCCGCTGGCACCCCTGGACTGGGCTGTGAGAGGCTGCTGGGCCGTGCTGGTTGGTTTCAGCACCATAGGACACTCCCGCCTGGAGCCGGGGCAGGGGTGGGTTGGGTGGACCTGTAGGGCCTTGAGGCCAGCTGCAGGGAGCCGTGATGCCCCAGCTGGTCTTTCTGCCGCCAGGAGGGATGCCTCCATGTGAGGCGACCTGGCTCATGTGGTGGAAGGCCCTGCTGCTCCCAGGGCCCTGTTGTTGTTTTTATTTATTCATTATTTTTAAAAATTCTAAAATTTGCCATAGAGCAGGGGCCAGCAGTTAGCATAATGGCTATGTCGCTGGACTCCCACGTAGTCGACCATGGTTCGCGTCCCGGACCCGGTGGCTTAGAACTCACGCAGGGCACGTGTGTGTGTGTGCCCAAGATCCCGAGAGGAGAATGAGGAGAAACGGATTGCGGCGTGGCCATCCCCCCTGGGGGGTGATTTCTTGCTTTCTGTCTCTACGTCTCTCTCTGTCTGGCGAGCGCACGCGC
>NW_006159653.1:1316836-1317150 GCF_000334495.1 Tupaia belangeri chinensis | reverse complement strand
TGCCTGGACTGCACGTGTCCAGCCCATCAGCCCCACGGGGTCCAAGAAGCAGGGCGCCTGCATGTGTCCAGGCGCCCCCCGCTACCTCTCCCTACAGCAGCGCTGGCCCAGCCTCTGCCCACTGCCCTGCCACCCCAACCACGCACGAGGGCAGCAGAGCTGTGCTCCCCGCCCCCTTTATCGATCTCGGGAAAATCAATGTCTCCAACATGTCAGCCCTCGAGTGGCAGCAGTGAATTCCCTGCCATTAGGGGACATTAGGCCTCCGGAATTTCTGTGTGCTTTGAGATAACAAAGGCCGAGGTGGGGGTTGA
>NW_006159653.1:1313209-1315103 GCF_000334495.1 Tupaia belangeri chinensis | reverse complement strand
CCTGGGGGGTGATTTCTTGCTTTCTGTCTCTACGTCTCTCTCTGTCTGGCGAGCGCACGCGCCCTATAGCGAAAACCTCTCCAAAAAAAAAAAAAAACCAGACAGACCTTGGATCCAGTAGATGGGGCCAAACAACAGCTGTTTCTGGACAGGGTGGTGGGGAGGTGGCCAGAGGGGACTCCAGATCGGGGGAGACCCTCCTCTTACCCCTGCCTGGACTGCACGTGTCCAGCCCATCAGCCCCACGGGGTCCAAGAAGCAGGGCGCCTGCATGTGTCCAGGCGCCCCCCGCTACCTCTCCCTACAGCAGCGCTGGCCCAGCCTCTGCCCACTGCCCTGCCACCCCAACCACGCACGAGGGCAGCAGAGCTGTGCTCCCCGCCCCCTTTATCGATCTCGGGAAAATCAATGTCTCCAACATGTCAGCCCTCGAGTGGCAGCAGTGAATTCCCTGCCATTAGGGGACATTAGGCCTCCGGAATTTCTGTGTGCTTTGAGATAACAAAGGCCGAGGTGGGGGTTGAGGTCCCTGGGAGAAGGGGCGGAGGGACTGTGGTGACCAAGAGTGGGCAGCGCTGGGCGAGCCCCCAGTATCCGGGTGATCCCTTCAGTTCCGCTGCAGCCACAGGGCACGGTGCAGCATGGCAGGGTTCTCTGAAAGGGTGTTCGGAAGGAGGCGTGGGTGGCCCTGAGGGAGCCACTGCCCTGGACGGACTGCCTTCACCTGGCATCCCTGTCTCCTGTGGCCGCCATACCCAGCAGGTGACTCGGAGTGCTGACTGGCAGGCATAACCAAGGGGCTGCTGGCGGGTGCCCTTCTCCCAGCCCTCATGGTGTCGCGGGGCCAGGCTCCCTCTGCGGCCCCAGGGAGGGTCTGCCTAGGCCTCTCTCCACTCTCCTGCTGTGCCGGTCCCTACCTTCACCTGCAGGCCACCTCCCTGTGGAGGAATCTGCCTTCTACGGCACTAGTTGATAGACCTAGGGCCCACTCCAACCCGGGACGGCCCCATTTCCAATAGGATCAAATCCCTGTTCCTAGTGGATGAGAACTGGGGGGCCCCGCGATAGCTTCCCACTCAGGAAGGGGCTGAGCCACCTGTGCCTAGTATCGCGTTTCTTTTTCTATAGGGTGCATATGCTCGCTGGAGACAGAGACAGAGACAGAGAGAGCACGCCAGGGGGATGGCCACGCAGTCCTGTCTCCTTCCTCCTCTCAGGATCTTGGGTACACGCACCCAGTATGTTTTCCAAGCTGCCGGGTCAGGGTTCCAACCCAGCTGCCCTAACTCTAACCCTAGGCAGTTGTGCAGACCCAGATGTGCTGTGACCCTCAGGGGCCGCTGGGGTGCTGGGGCCGTGAGGGGGCCCTGAGCCAACAGGTGCCACTGTTGACACAGCTCCGACAGAGGCCGGGCTGAGCCTCTGGGGTGGGGACCCCGGTGTCATCGAGCTCGGAAGGCCTCCAGCTGTCCTCACCCGGGTGCCACGAGGACTCCTGCGGGCACAGGCCTGCTCCGAGTCTGGTGCTGCTTCTGCCCAGAAGCAGGCGCCCTTGGTCTGGGTTGGAGGCGCTGACCTCAGGAGGCGGGCAAGGGGCTCGCGGTCTGGTTTTGTCCCAAGCCCCTCCAGGGCATCCTGGGAGTGGATTCTGGCTCGGGCACCACCACGCCACCTGCCGGCCCCGGCAACCGGAATGTTTCTGGTTGTCACGACGCCAGGAGGCCACAAAGAGGACTTCTTCTTTTCAAATGAGCTCGAGGTGTCGGGGACAAAGCGGGCGCCGGAACGCCGGCACTGAACCCGCGGGGAGGCGCGGCTGGCGGGGCCGTCGGGGCAGACTCTCCCGCGTCTCGCGACTGGAAACGGAATACGACCCCGGACAAAAACCCGGACC
>NW_006159653.1:1305553-1307588 GCF_000334495.1 Tupaia belangeri chinensis | reverse complement strand
GGCTCGAGAGGGGCGCCGACCGCCGGCCCAGACGCATGCTGGTGGCCGAGGAGCTGGAACCCCGCGACGGTCCTCAGGGGCCTGGAACTCCTGCCGCCTACGGGGCGAGAACTTGACGGGAGCCCCCGGGCGCCGGGACGGAAATGGCAGCCGGCCTTCGGATTGGAGCTGCGTGGGACCGCTTCTGCCCTGGCCGTGCGGCGCCCTTAGCACTGAAGGGGTCGGTGGCCCTGGGCCGGCCGGCCGCCTTGGAGGCGGAGCGGGATGTCCAGATGGGAGTCTGCTCCTCGTGCTTGCCGGTGCTGCAGTCTGTGCAGAGGTCCTGGCCACGCCAGGCGCTCGGATCAGTGACCGCGCTGCCGTGTTTCCTGAGCAGTTCTGGCGACACTTGGAAGCCAGTTACTGTGCAGGTTATTCGCTTTCCAGGACAAAAACTGGCAGAGCTGTTGAGCTGTATCTTGTGAATGAAGCGTGTGTAACTGACGTGGATTGATCTGACTTCATCTGATGCGTGCACTCAGTTAAAAAGTGTTTTAGTAAGCCAGTGGTCACCTTTTTCAACGTTTTATTTTCCTTTTCTCCTCCTAGAGTGGGAACTGAGAAGAAACCCAAGTGCGAATTGTGGGACAAATGATCTAATGGCACCACAGAAAAGGAACACCTTCGGCCTTCTACAGAACTGTTTTTAAAAAGGCAGCAAACGGGGCACCCCTGGAGGCCAGACCCAGGGCTTGCAGTGAGGCCAGTGGAAGAGAGGGGACTGCAGCCGGGCTGTCCCCCCTGGGGTGATTTCTCACTTTCATCCAGACCCCAAACACATACACCCTAAGGCAAAAACCTCAGTTTTTAAAAAACGGGGGGTGGGGGGGACGACAGGGACACAACAGCAGTTAGTGTAATGGCTGTGTCACTGGAGTCCCAAGTAGTTCAACACGGTTAGGACCCGGTGGCTTAAAACTCACACCAGGTGCGTGTGTGTGCGTGCCCAAGATCCCGGCAGGAGAAGGAATTGCTGTGTGGCCATCCCCCCTGGGGGGTGATTTCTCGCTTTCTCTCTCTCTCTCTCTCTGGCCAGCACACCAGCACACACGCCCTATAGCAAAAACCTCTCAAAAAAAAAAAACCCCAAAAATGGGAGGGGGAACCAACAGATGGCGTAATGGTTATGTTGCTGGACTCCCACACGGTCAACCGTGATTCAAATCCCAGACCTGGAGACTTGAAACTCACACCAGGTATGTGTGTGTGCATGCCCAGAAATCCTGAGGGGAGACTGGAGGAGGGGGCTTGCAGCAGGACTAGCCTGGAGGAGTGTGTCTTGCTTTATGTTTTTGTCTCCCTGTCTCCGACAAGCGCACATGCCCTACAGCAAAAACTTCTTAAAAAAGAACGCAGCTACTTTTTGAATAGAGTACGACAGATAATTGCTTTTCACAAATTATGGGTACTATTTGGGGCAAAAAGTTGTATTTTTTGTTCCAAATACTATTTAGGAAAAACCTGTTTAATTCTGAATTAAATATAAGATGCATAAAAGGAAGCTTTCATTTACCGAAGCTTTTAGTGGAAGGTGTTAGCATGTTTGTGGCTGGAATTAATTGGGGATTTTTCTGCTGTAGACTTTTTTAATTTGTCAAAGGGTGGATGTGCTCACCACTGGAGAGAGTGTGAGAAGTTAAGGAGGCGCCCCAGGGGGCATGGCCATGCCGAGCACCTGCTCTGTCTCTGCTCCCTTCAGGGGTTCTGGGCATGCATGCTTGTGTACCCAGCATGTGTTTCTTTTTTTTGGAGAGGTTTTTGCTTTAGGGTGTATGTGTTTGCCAGACAGACAGAGACAGAGAGAAAGCGAGAAATCTCCATCCTAGGGAGGGCCACGCCGCAGTCCCTTCTCCTCCATTCTCGGGATCTTGGGCGCACACACACGTGCCCGGTGTGAGTTTAAGCCGCTGAGTCCGGGACTCAAACGGCAGTTGGCTACGTGGGAGTCCAGCGACAGCCATTGCGACGTCTTCTGGCCCTGCGTGGTTTGTTCACT
>NW_006159653.1:1301974-1305445 GCF_000334495.1 Tupaia belangeri chinensis | reverse complement strand
TTTTTTTTTTTTTTTTTTTGGAGAGGTTTTTGCTACAGGGCGTGTGCGCTCGCCAGACAGACAGAGAGAGACATAGAGACAGAAAGTGAGAAATCACCTCCCAGGGGATGGCCACACCACAATCCCTTCTCCATTCTCCTCTCGGGATCTTGGGCACGCACGCACACGCGCCCGGCGTGAGTTTTAAGCCACCGGGTCCAGGACGCGAACTGCGGTCGACTACGTGGGAGTCCAGCGACATAGCCATTATGCTAACTGCTGGTTCCCTGTTTGTTTCTTCTTAAAAAAGATTTTGCCTTAAGGTGTGCGGCTTTCTGGGGGGAGAGCGGTGAGTGGGGAAGTCTGCCCCAGGCTTTGCTCAGGCTGCATGTGCTGGCCGGCTGGAGCAGGAGCAGGAGCGTGGTGTCTTCCTGGTCTCTGGCATGGCTGCCACCTGCTTGGTCGTGAAGCACTTCATTCAAACAGCAGTCGCTGAGACCCACGCCCTGACTCTCACTAGCTCCTGCAGGGAAGATGGCAGAGCTGATGAGAAGAGCTTCACTGTTGAAATGACTTCCAGGTGACAGCACTGAGTCCTCTGCCCACACGCAGAAGGCAGAGAGGGCGTTCTGTGTGTGTGAATGTGGCCTTGGGAGTGGGACAGTGGTGTGGAGTCTGTTGAGGTGTCACACCATGTGTGACAGACCCTGTGGTGTGACAGTGACAGTGAAATGCCTCCAGTGAAAGCCGTGCCAGTTGGTCCCTTCACGGCAGTGACATGGGTAGGCTTTGTTGTGAGGGGAGGACTGGGAGCAGCTAGGGGCAGTGGGCAGACCCTTCCTCCCCAGCCTAGACTTGATTTCTTTTAAAGTTTTTATTTAATTTCATTTATCGTTATCAGTGTTTTCTAATTTGCCACAGGGTACATGCACTCACCAGAGAGAAATAACAAGAGAGAGGGAAAGTGAGAAAGCAAGCCACCAGGTCCAGGACTCGAACCACAGCCGGCCATGTGGGAGCCCAGCACCTTCACCACCGTGCCGCCAATGGCTCCTCACTTGGACTTTTCCAGGCATGACCACAGAGCAGGTTCTAAAGCAGTGTTTACTTAGGTAGTGCGTTTGTCTTAGTCTCCAAACTAGGCGGTGGCCCTTGTGTGCGTATTCTGTGAGCGAGAGAGAAATGGACCTGCCAACAGCATCGCCATGCCACCGTTCACCCCAGCTTTAGGCAGCCGTCCCGGGCACGCGTGGGCAGAGGAAGCAGCCCCTCCCCATGCTCCAGGCACACTGTGCCAGGACACAAGTAGCAGGAGGGGAGATTCCATCAGGGCAGCCTGGACGGCAGTCCTGTGCCCCTCCTCCCAGGAGGCACACCTCGGAGGTGGCTTGCCGCATGGCAAGTGGCTGGGACATAGGCAGATGCTTTCACCAGTGTTCTCTGGTGTCTGAAAATACACCTGTGCAGTGAAGACCCCCAGGTCACATTTTTTTTTTTTTTGAGAGGTTTTTGCTATCGGGTTGTTATGACAGAGACAGAGACACAGAAAGAGACAGAGACAGAGACACAGAAAGCGAGAAATCCCCCAGGGGATAGCCACGCTTCATTCCCTTTTCCTCTGTTCTCTTGGGGTCTTGGGCATGCACACACACGTGCCTGGTGTGAGTTCTGATGTGAGTTTAAGCCACTAGGTCTGGGATTCAAACCGGTTAACTACATGGGCATCCAGCGACATAGCCATTGTGCTATCTGCTGGTCCCGACCCCCAGATTACTTTATCCTGAGCTACAACTCTTTTTGTAAAGAGGTGGGGTTTTTATTTGCCTTAGGGCATGTATGCTCACATGGGGGAGAGAGTGAGAGATCATCCCCAGGAGGGTTGGCCGGCCGCAACCCCCTCCTCCATTGTCCTCCCAAGGTCTTGAACAGGCACACAGGCCTGGTGTGGTTTTCAAGCGTCTGGGTCTGGGACTCGAACCGTGGCCAGCCTGTGGGAGTCATCTGCTGGCCCCTGAGCTGCAAGTTCTGAGTTCCAGATGGCTCTTAGACATTGGAGCCAGACTGTCTCGTGGGTCCTCAGATTCCACCAAAGTGGAACTCCTCTCTCCCAGAGCCTCCTGCTGGCTCTTGGATGCCCTCTGTGGAGAAGCCTGAGGTCTGGGCTGTCCTAAACTCCGGGCACCCTAGCATCTTCCTCCAAAGAATTCATGGGGCCAGCTGGTGGTACGGCAGTTAAGGCCACCAGATGCCACACAGCCCGCTGAGTGGTTTAAGTCCTGGACTCAGTGTCCTGAAAAACACACCAGGCATGTGTGCATGCATGCGCAATCCAAAGAGGAGAATGGAAGAGGAGAGACTGTGGCTTGGGGAAGGGGGTGGTGTTATTTCTCAGTTCCCTCTTACTGTCCCTTTCAGTCTCTTCAGCAAGAACACTGGCCCAGTGGTAAAAACCTTAAAGAGAAAAGGGTGGCATGGTGGTTAAGGCAGCTAGACTTGCACATGGCTGATTGCGGTTTGAGTCCTGGACCTGGCAGCTTGCTTCCTCAATTTTCTTTCTCTGGTCAACTTAAAAAAAAATAATGACAAGGGGGTCCAGCAGGTGGCTTGGTGTTTAAGGGCACTGGACTCCTACATGGCCGACTGGTTCAACTCCCAGACCTGGTGGCTTGCTTTCTCACTTTCTCTCTCTCTCACTCTGGTAAAATTAAATAAAGTTCAATAAAATTATTTTTTTTTAAATGACAAAAAATTTTTTTGATTTTTTTTTTGCTATAGGGTCTGTGTGTTTGACAGAGACACAGAGACAGACAGAAAGTGAGAAATCACCCCCACCCCTTGGGGGGATGACCATGCCAATCCCTCCTCCATTCTCTCAGGATCTTGGGCACACATGCACATGTTTCCGGTGTGCGTTTAAGCCACTGGGTCCGGGACTTGAACCGCGGTTAACTGCATGGGAGCTCAGCCACATAGCCGTTATGCCAACTGCTGTTCCCAGAGGAGTAAAATTTAACATTCTAAAAAAAATTTGCACTTGGGACAGATGTATGGAAATGTTTAATCTTACTTTTAACATAAATGGCATCTTTCACGGTAGGGAATACTGTTCCCGAGTCGCGGCACGCCACTCATTTTCACCGTTCTCAAATTTGCAAAGAACGGCCGGCGGTAGTTCCCCTTGTACATACATCTGCCTGGGTCCCACTTTCTAGGTCGGCCTCGCTCTGCACCCAGCTCAGGTGTTCTGTTCGATTTTGTGCTTGAAACGTCCCCTGCCTTCTGTCTGCAAAGTACCGTCCGAGATGCCTCCCCGGGGGTCTCTCAGCGTGCCTAGCCCTGCGCACCACCCCGTTGGGGTTCGCTAGCCCCCGGGACCGTGTAGTGGCGAGCAGCGCTCACGATGCTCAGGCCGCCAGCAGCAGCGGTTCGTCTCGCAGTCTGCAGGACGCGGGCTGGGAGCGGCCCCGGCCCCGTGGGCTCCCTGCAGGGTCC
>NW_006159653.1:1297946-1301531 GCF_000334495.1 Tupaia belangeri chinensis | reverse complement strand
GGAGTTCCGCACCGAGCAGTGCGCCTTGTTCGTGCAGCACAGGTGTGCCCAGCACCGGCCGTTCACGTGCTTCCACTGGCACTTCCCAAACCAGCGTCGGCGCAGGCCGCTCCGCAGGCGCGACGGCACCTTCAACTACAGCCCCGACGTGTACTGCCCCAAGTACGACGAGGCCGCCGGCCTGTGCCCCGACGGCGACCAGTAAGTGGCGCCCTGCCCGGGCCTGCTTCGCCGCCCACCGCGGTCTGCGTGGAGCCCGGCGTGACTTGGCTTTGGCTCCGGCGGACTGGCGCGGCCGTGGGGCAGAGCTTGCTGGAGGGGGTGTGCAGACCGTGCCCCCGTTAGCTGCTGCTGTATTTGCACAGGGTCATTTATTCGTAGCACTTTTAGTTTAGGAAACCAAGATTCGTTTTGGTTGATTTTTCCTACAAGTTTCCTGACGGTGTTATGACAGGTCTTTATTTTGTAGTATGCAGAATAGGGAAACTGGAGATTGCAAGTCAGGGTACATGTTTGAATGAGGGGCAGAAACTGGTGTGGGGTGGTCCCTATTGTCGGGTGACTGCAGGCCCTGGGCCCTTTAAAGAGGACGCTGTTGAGATCAGCAGTTGGAGTAATGGCTATGTCGCTGGACTCCCATGTAGACCACAGTTCAAGCCCCAGCCCCGGTGGCTTAAACTCACACCGGGCGCGTGTGCGTGCGTGCCCAAGATCCCGAGAGGAGAATGGAGGAGAAGGGATTGCGGCGTGGCCATCTCCCCTGGGGGTGATTTCTCACTTTCTGTCTTTCTGGCGAGCGCACGCGCCCTATAGCAAAAACCTGTCCCCCCACAAATAAAGAGGACACTGTTTAGCCTCTCAGGTCTTGAGGGGAGGGTTCCCCAGCTACCCTCCGTGTGGAGAACAACTTTCACGCTCCCTTGCACCAGACCCCATGGTGTCTTTTCCCTGTCCTTTCCCTGAGAGGGTGTCATCTCACAGACACTTAGCACTCGTGGGGAGGTTTCTAGTTGAATGCAGGGTGGGACGGTGTCCCGGGAAGGCCTGTATGTGGGACAGTGTCCCAGGAAGGCCAGGGTGGACACCGGGTGGGACGGTGTCCCGGGAAGGCCAGGGTGGACACTGGGTGGGACGGTGTCCCGGGAAGGCCTGTATGTGGGACGGTGTCCCGGGAAGGCCAGGGTGGACACCGGGTGGGACGGCGTGCCGGGAAGGCGCTGGACACCTGAGTTTGCAAGCAGCTGCTTTGCTTGGGCGAGGACGTAGGCTCCTGCTCGGCTGTCCGCTGTGGAGGTGTGTGATGTCGTCGCCTGTTGAACTGCTGTTCTCTGCAGGCGGGTCTTTGAGACAGGTGTTACACAGTGGAGTCTGAGCGCAGTCCCTGACTTACCCTGGGCCCTTGGGTAAGCCTGTCGTTCTGTAGACCGTGGGCCAGGAGGCCACTGCCACTTGACCCTGGGCACGGGACCTGCAGAAGTGTGAAGACCATTAACGCTGTTTGTTTGGCCCCGTCCCAGGGTTGGATGTGGGGGCGCTGATTGACAGTATTCACTGGCCGTGCCTTTTTTTTTTTTTTTTTTTTGCTATAGGGCTCACGTGCTTGCCAGAGAGAGGAGCGAGCCCTGCCCGGCCCCTTCTCCCCTACCTCGCCCTCCAGAGAGGAGCGAGCCCTGCCCGGCCCTTCTCTCCTACCTCGCCCCTCTTTTGGGACTCGGGGCACGCACATATGCCTGCTGTTTTTCTGAAGCCGCAGTCCGGGACTCGAGCGCAGGGTCAGCCGCAGAGTTGGCCAGTGCCGCTCCTGATGCCTGGAAGTAAGCACTGATACTTGTCTCAGGCCGGAGTCGGGGTCCCGGGCCTCGCTGACCACCTACTGGGTGCTGGGCTGGGCCCAGTTCTCACGGAGGACCGTGCACAGCGAGTGCCTACCCTAGGCGGGCATCCAGGCTGCGACTCGATCGCTGTTAGATCCCATGCACTGCCGGGGCTCAGTGTGCTAGCGAGAAACCTGTGTGGGGCCACACGCGTGTGTATGTGTGTGCCGAGCGCCAAGTGGCGAGCCATGCAGGGGAAGACTCCGTTTGTGGCTTTCGCGCCGTGTGTGAGCTGACTGCCGCCCGGGCGTTAGGAAGCGTCTGGCCGGCCATCCCTGGGGGGTCTCTCTTCAGTAATTACAGCTCACTCCGCTGCTCTGCTCCACGGAGGGGTGCACTGCCCATCTGCAGGTGGGAGAGCCAGGTGCGTCCCGTTGGGCTCCGTGGGCTCATCCGCAGCATTGCCATGGAGCTTGTAAATAGATACTGCCTCCTCACGAGAACTGGGTCTTCCTTCACCCCCGTTCGCTGGCTCTTGAAATTCCTATTTTGGGTGTGAGTACTGCCGACCGGTTATTTTAGAGCGTGAACGAGCGTCAGACTGCTGAAACCCCCACCAGGCAAAGTGAGCACCCGGCCTTGTTCTGGGTCCTGGCTGGGCCCCGGGACCTGAGCCTGGGCAAGAGGGGGGTGAGGACCCCAGATTGGCACCCAGCCACCTCCTCTCCCTGCCCACTCCCGTTTCAGCTGGCCTGCCGTCCCCTCTCCCGTGGCAGGCCCCCTTTGGCTCCCTGACCATCACCAGCCTCCCTGGGCACCTTACTGTCATCCCTTTTCCTCGGTAGGCGGCCACCCCGGTTGTCACTCCTGCCCAAGCTGGGCATGGAGGGCCCCTCTGGCTCCTCCCCCGCCTCTCAGCAGATGCTGACCTGTGACTGGTGGGCCCAAGGTCAGCCTGGGCTTCCCGCTTGGTCTCAGGAAGGACTGGTGGGAGGTCCTGAGGCTTTTCTAGAAGAGCGCATGTCTTAGCAAGGCTCTCTGTGGCTGCCCCTCTCGTGCATGCCCTGCGTCGGGCTCTTCTTCCTGAGAGACCCTTCCCGCTCAAGTCGCAGCTCCCAGAGGCCGAGGCTGGAGATCGTGAGCTCAGCGCCAACTGGAGTACAGGAAGACCCTGTCTCTCTCTCTCTCATCACCTCCTGGGGGGATGGCCACACCACAGCCCTTCCGCCTCCATTCTCCTCTCGGGGGTTTAGACACACATGCCCACATCTGGTCTGATTTTCAAGCTGCTGGGTCTGGGCCTTGAACCGTTGTCAGCCATGTGGGAGTCCACTGTCATTTAGTTTTTTAGAGAGATTTTTGCTATAGGGCACATGGATTTGCTGGAGAGACAGAGACAGAGAATGAGAAATCGCCCCCAGGGCAATCCCTTCTCCATTCTCCTCTCGGGATCTTCGGCAGCTACTCACACACGTCTAGTGTGAGTTTAAGCCGCCGGGTCCAGGACTCGAACTATGGTTGACTGGGTGGGAGTCCAGCGATGTAACCATTATGCCATCTGCTGGTCCTATCAATAATTATTATTTTTTAAAGAATTATTTTATTTATTTATTTTAATTTGACCAGAGAGGGACAGAGTAAGAGAGAGAAAGATAAAGAAAGTGAGAAAGCCAGCCACCAGGTCCGGGACTCAGACTGCTGTCAGCCTTGTGGGAGTCCAGTGCCCTACCTGCCACGCCACCTGCTGGGGAAATAAGACTGTTCTGTTTGG
>NW_006159653.1:1295496-1297924 GCF_000334495.1 Tupaia belangeri chinensis | reverse complement strand
GCTGGACACTCCCACATGGCTGACTATGGTTCAAGTCCTGGACCTGGTGGCTTGCTTTCTCACTTTTCCTCTTTCTCTCTCTCTGTGTGTCTCTCTTTGGTCAAATCAAAATAAATTAATGAAAAAATAATTCTTAAAAGAAAAAAAGAATTATTTTATTGAATTTTTATTAATTTAATTTATTTATTTAAATTTTATCAGAAAGGGACAGAGAGAGAGAGAGAGAAGTGAGAAAGCAAGCTGCCAGGTCCAGGACTTGAACCACAGTCAGCCATGCGGGAATCCAGTGCTCTTAACTACTACGCCACCTGCCGGCCCCAACAACCAGCGTGAGTTTTAAGCCAGCGAGTCTGGTATTTGAACCACAGTCGACTACGTGGGAGTCCAGTGATATAACTGTTTGGCTGTCTGCTGGTCCCCAGTATTTAATTTTTCATAGCCAAAGGCCTTAGGACCTCAGGTGAAGGCCCCACTGGTCTCAGGAGTGAACTGCTTGGGTGGTGGGCAGGCCTGGGCACTAGCATGTGGCCCGAGAGTCAGAGCTGGCAGGCCTCGAGGGCACGCTTGTGTCTTTGGGGACCATAGTCCGATGGCTGAAACCGATGGTGAGACGCTCGGGAAACGCCGGAGAGCTGAGGCGAGCGTCCAGCCCCCAGTGGTGTGACCTCGGGCTTCTCCTGCCTTGGGGTGACAGCGGACAGAATTAGACCCCTGCAGAGGCAGGTTCCTCAGGAGGGGCAGCTGCTCTGTGGGAGCAGGGGACCGGGAGAGCCGAGGGCCCCACTGGGAGTGATGAGGCATTGAGGTGGCCCTAGGAGGCCAGCCAGCGAGCCCAGCCCAGTCCAGTGTCCGAGAGGAGGGCCACGCTGTGAGGCCGAGCTCCTCCTGCCTCGGCTGGGGCACCTGGGCACCCCTGCCCCCGCCAGCTTTCGGCACCGGCTTCCGCCTGTTCTGCCTCCCGCTGCCTTCAGGGCTGAGTCCCCTGAAGGGAGTGTCTCTCTGAGCCCTAGGACACACGGGCCGTGCAGACTGGGTCCGGCCCAGCCAGCGGGCACTGTGGTCCTGGACCTCCAGGGGCTTCTGTGCTGGCCCAGCTCTGCCTGGTCCCCAGCCTGACCTGAGCCTGCAGGACCCACCTGAGCCCGGGTGAGTGGCCAAAATGGGCACCTGGAGCACTGTTGGTTGGGCAGCTGTGTCCGGGCGCTGCTGGCCACACGTGCTGGTGGTGTCCATGGAGCCGTACAGGTGCTTCGGCCCGTCTCCTTGGTGGGCCAGGAGGGACTCTGCGTGCGATGGGACTGGGGCACTGGGAGGGTGCAGGCGGTGGCTCGCCCCCACAGCTCGCTGGCACGTCCTATGTCCCTTTGGTGCAGCCTGGGCGGTGGCGTCGGCTTTGCCCGGGCCCGGGGCGGAGTGCCACGTGAGACCCTGTTGTTGTGGGTCCTTGTGCGGAAGTGCTCTGGGGCCGGCGTGTAGCATGGCTTGGCGCTGGGCAGAGGCAGCCGGCACAGTCGGGCTGGGCGCCCGGGGTCCTGACGGTCGGGGATGGAGGGAGGGGCTGGCAGCGCGGGCCTGGTTGCAGGTGTTGTCGTCTGTCTCTGGTCAGCGTGCCCCTGGCAGCAGGCTTTGTAAAGATACGTAAGCGTCTCTGAACACGGGAACTGTTGTGCAGAATGTCGACTTTCTCCACAGCTCATTTCATTCATGGCCCCATACTTTCCCCTGCCCTCCGTTTCTCTTTCCTGTTAGGATCTTGTGCACACAGCGTGTGCCAGGGCCACAGTGGCACGTGGGGTCCAGCTCCTCCAGAGCCCTGTGTTACCCTGCACCGGGGGCCTGGACCTGAGTTCCACTCTGATCCAAGCAGTTAGAGACCCCTCCCTCCCTCCCTCCCTCTCTCTCTTGTTCTGCCTGTCTAGAATGGACTGTGTTTAAATACATGTGATGGCCAGCAGATGGCATAATGGTTACGTCACTAGATTCACATGTAGTAGACCATGGTTCAAGTCCTGGCCCCGGTGGCTTAAAACTCATGCTGGGCACGTGTGCGTGCGTGCCCAAGATCCTGGGAGGAGAATGGAGGAGAAGGGATTGCAGCATGGCCATCCCCCCGGGGGGTGATTTCTCACTCTCTGTCTCTGTCTGGTGAGTGCACATGCCCTATAGTAAAAATCTCTCTTTAAGGAACTAGAAAACCCTGGGACAGTACGTACATTCATGCAGTTTGCAGCTTCTTCTCTTTCTCTTTTTTTTTTTTTGAATGATTTTTGCTATAGGGCGCATGCGCTTGTCAGAAAGACAGAGACAGAGAGACAGAAAGCGAGAAATCACCCCGCAGGGGGGATGGCCATGCCACAATCCCTTCTTCTCCATTCTCCTCTCGGGATCCTGGGCATGCATGCCCCCGCACCTGGCGTGAGTCTATCCC
>NW_006159653.1:1282375-1295465 GCF_000334495.1 Tupaia belangeri chinensis | reverse complement strand
GCGTGGACCGGCGGTCGTCTACAGGGGAGCCCAGTGACATAGCCATTGTGCCAACTGCTGGTCCCAGTTTGCAGCTTTATCTTTCTAAGTGTCCAAGTCAGTGACAGTTACATCCACAGCATCCGCGGCCCTTCCCCCATCTGCTTCCAGACTGTCCGATACCCCGCCTGTCCCCAGCGGGTAACTCGTGCAGGGCCTCCGTCCTTGCGAGGTTGGCTCTCCACGTGCGTCAGTGGAATCACAGTGCTCAGCCTCGGTGTCCGTTGTCCCTGGCCTCGTGTGCTGTTCTCCGACCCGTCTGTGCTGTGGCCCGGCCAGCGTTCCCTCCCCTCTAAGGCTGAGTCATGCTGCACCTGTGGCTAAACCCCGCCAGCTGTGGCCGAGGGCTCTCCCACTGGCTGCGTGACCCTGCTGCGTGCACACTCAGCTCTCGTGGGTCTGTGCCCAGGAGCCGCATCGCTGTGCCCCAGAGGTGCCTGTCACACGACCTGTGCTTGGTTGTCTCCTGGGGACTCGGGCATGTCCTGTTCGCCTCCACCACCACCTGAGTGCCCCACATATCACAGTGCACCTGGCTCTGCCAGTCTCGTGGGGTTTAGTTGGAGGTGGCTGAATCCCTTTCCCACACCCAGACCGCAGCCTGCGTGGCCAGAGGCCGTGGCTTCCTGCAGCCTCATGGGTGCGCCCTGGCTGTGGCTGGAGGTGTGTCCTGAGAGGTGGGGACTTGTGGTCACGGCCCTTGCCTTTCTCTGCCGTGTCTGGGCCGCCCACGGTGACTCACCAGGCTGGCCCTTCACGTTGTTGACGACCAGACCCTTCGTACCAATCCCCCTCCCCCGGTCTGTGCCACTGCTGTGCCTCGTGGCCATCTCTGCTGCCTCATGGTGCCCGCTGCACAGTGGTCCCCCCACTTCTGCACTAGGCTCACGTGGCACTGGCCGCCGCCTGGTCATAGTCTTCCTCCAGCTGCATCTGGAGCGTGGTGTGCCCCCTTCCTGCCCGGGGCCTCTGGAGGCCCTGGGACACTGACCGCTCTCCAGGAATGACTGCTCAGGAATGTGCACACCTGAGCGCAAATGGGCTTCGCTTCTGCACAGGTTTTTTTCTTTTTTTAAGAGAGATTTTGTGGGACTAACAGATGTCATAGCAGTTATGTTGCCGGACTCCCACATGGCCGACTGCGGTTCAAGTCCCACACCCGGTGACTTCAGAATCATGCCAGGCACATGTGCGTGCGTACCCAAGATCCTGGGAGGAGAATGGAGGAGAAGGGGTTGTGACGTGGCCATCCCCCTGGGGGGTGATTTCTCACTTTCCCTTGTACTGTCTGTGTCTCACTGGTGAGCACATGCACACTAAGGCAAAAACCTCTAAAAATAAAACCAAGAAGATTTTTGCTATAAGGCACTTGCTGGAGGCTGAGAACGTGAGGAACCACCTCCTGGGGGATGGCCACGCCACAGCCTCTTCTCCGTTCTCTGGGATTTGGCCATGCGTGTGCACACGCTGGTGTGAGACTCAGGCCCCCAGGTCCAAGATGCCACCTGCCGGCCCCTCTGCACAAGTGTTAACAGTGTGCTCGTGCCTGGGGAGGTTGGCGTGGTGCTGGCCGTGGTTGGGGAGGGTGGGTGTCTGAGCGCCCGTGTGGATGCTTGCGGGGCGGGGCGGCCTTGTGCGGCGGGCAGCAGGGCGGCCCCTCTCCGGCGTGGTGGTGCGGGACCAGCTGGAGCTGCCTGTGGTTGCAGGTGCCCCTTCCTGCACCGGACGACGGGGGACACCGAGCGCAAGTACCACCTGCGCCACTACAAGACGGGCACCTGCACCCACGGCACGGACGCACGGGGCCACTGCGCCAGGAACGGGCCGCACTGCGCCTTCGCACATGGGCCCCTGGACCTGCGGCCGCCCGTGTGCGACATCAGGTGAGCGGGCACGGGGGAGCCCGGCGGTGGCTGAGCGCCTGGGTGCTGGTCCCAGTTCCTCCCAGTGGTCCCGCGGGCAGTGCCAGGTGGTGCCCAAAGGCCTGCACGTGGTCGGGCCTAGAAAAGCAGATCCTCCCTGAGCAAACCTTGGCTCTGGCATGGCCGGGGCGTCCCAGGACTGGGTTCTGGCGCCCATGGAGACCCCGACCACGCCCGCAGCAGCCAGCATCTTGAGTGACAGTGAGGCAGCTCTCTGAAGTGACAGCCAGGTGGTGGCATAGCCACGCGTTGTGGTGGCTCCTCGCGCCCCGGAGGGCCTGGCCACTGGGTGTAACCTCTGTGCTGTTTGGTCACAGGGAGCTGCAGGCCCAGGAAGCCTTGCAGAACAGCCAGCTGGGCGGTGGGGTTGCTGTCCCCGAGCTGCAGCCTGGGGTCTTGGCCAGCCAGGCCATGATGGAGAAGATCCTGGGTGAGGACCCCCGGTGGCAAGGTAATCCCTCCACGACAGCAGCGGGCAGGGGTGGGTGGGCCGTGTGCCGCGTCCTCTGTTAAAGTCACCCGTGGGAGGCCAGTCAGGGAAACTGAGGCCTACGGAGACCAACCTTAGCCTGAATGGGGAGCTGACAGCTGGCGACTGACTGGGGCCTAGGGGCGAGATTGTACAGCTGCTGCGGGGCGCCCTGTCCTGGAGCCTGGTTGCTGTCCCCCGAGTACCTGTTCACTGGTGTTGGGTGGCCCCCCTGCCCTGGCCCTGTGCCTCAGATCCCCACGCCCCTCCAGACTCCATGGATGAAGGAAGCTGGGCAGGGAGAGCCTTGTCTGTCTGTCTGTCTGTTTTAGGTTTACCATAGGGTGCATGCGCTCACCAGAGACAGAGAGAAAGTGAGAGGAGGGAGAAGCTGCCCCTCAGGGGGAGCCACGCCGCCAGCCCTCCTCACGGGATTTCGGCACACTTGCACCTGGCGTAATTTCCAAGCCGCCGGTTCGGCACTCAGACCACGGTCAGCCGCGCAGGAGTCCGGCGCCGTGCCCACACGCCCCTGCTGGCCCAGAGCTTTGGTTTTTACCGTGGAGAAACACACACAGACCCCGTCAGGACGTGCAGCTCAGAGGGTTTTGCACACTGGCAGTGCCGCTGGCCAGCACCTCCCTGCTCCCGAGCACCCCATCATCCTGGAAGCTGCTGCCCTTCAGCTGCCACTCCCCGCCCACCCCTGCCAGCTGCCGTGGCCAGCTGGTCTCCGCAGATCCTTTCTGCATGTCTCACGTGGGCCGTGACCTTTCAGAGACACCCCCGCCCCCGGCCGTACCGCCTCTCCCCACCCGGCCTCACTTACACCCACGAGGGTTTAGAGCCGCAGTCAGTTCAGTGCCGTGCTCCCCCGCCGCGTCCCTGCTCTCTGGCTCCCCGCCCACTTCTGCCTCTCCCCTGTAATGTGCGGAGGGCGAGCTCACAGCCCCTTCCAGCTGCCTCCTGCCCACCCAGGGCTGGCCATCTCGTTAACCCGGGGGCGGCAGTGAGCTGTGGCCCTGAGTCACATCTGGCGTGTGGAGGAGGCATAGGAAGGCACCCAGGGGCCTCCCTGTATGATTCCGAGGGAGACCTGCACAGGACATGCTGCGTCAGGGACAGCGGCCTCCGCTGGACGGCCCAGGCCTGCCCTCCACCCCCGGTCCGTTCCCAAGCCCGTCCTGGCAGACCAGGGCACCCACCTAGGCCTCTGTGTTTACTGATGGGCCGGCCTGGTCTGCGTCCGAGCTCTCTGCAGTGGGCATCGTGGCTTCTGTGTGTGGGGCGTCCAGGTGAGCCATCAGAAGAGGCCCAGACCGACCCCGCCGTGGTGCCGTCTCGTCCATAGTTGCTGGTTTTGCTTCTTAGATGGTCACTTTCACTTGTGGGTCGCTTTAGACTTGCAGAGAAATTGTGCAGAGCACCGAGGGGAGGGCCGGCCCCCACGGCCCCCTCCAGCCACCCTGTCCCCACACCTTGCACTGGTCTCAGCGATGACGCGGTGCCAATACACACATTACTAACTGGGGCCCACAGTGTACTCCGGGCTGGCTGGGCTCTGTCCTCTGGGCTCGGACGCGGGGGCCACGACACCCACCAGCGCTGTCCGGGGCAGTCTCACTACCCCTGGGTTCTCTGGGCCCCGCCCCAGTCCTCAGCAGCCAGCGAGCTGCAGCTTCTGCCTGTCCAGAATGTCACATAGGTGACAGATGGCAGTGGCTTCTCGGGTGGCTTCCTCTGCGGAGCCGCGCGTCTGAGGCCCATCTCTGCTCGCTCTCCGCCGAGTAATGCCCGTCGTCTGGCGGGTGTTTACCGCTCGTGGGCTGAGGCCACTGTCACGGCTGCTGGGGGTGCGTTTTACCACACGGGTGCTCACGTGTGTGTCTCATGATGAGCCTTCACACCCGTGTGTGCGGGGTGTTGCCCTCGCTGTCCAGCCCTGTAG
The DNA here is from genome assembly GCF_000334495.1 of Tupaia belangeri chinensis. Lineage (NCBI taxonomy): Eukaryota > Metazoa > Chordata > Mammalia > Scandentia > Tupaiidae > Tupaia > Tupaia belangeri. The sequence goes on along the minus strand of NW_006159653.1, from coordinate 1,291,087 downwards.
CTGCACATCTGCGCTGTCAGGGCCGTGTCCTCAGCGTGGGCAGCCGGGCGATGCGGTCGTGCCTGGGGCCGGCCTCTGTGTCATGTTGCCGCATGCAGGGCCTCAGACGTGTCCCTGTGAGCACACACCTTACAGCTTCCAGTTTAAAAGTCAGTTCTGGGGCCGGCAGGTGGCGAGGCGGTTGAAGTGGCCGTGGGACTCCCGCGTGGCTGGCCGCAGTCCGAGCCTGAGCCTGACAGCTTGTTTTCTCTCACCGTCCTGGTGAGCGCATGTGCCTTAGCAGATTTAAAATGCTGGTGATAAGGGAAATTAAGTAGGTAATTCTTTTTAAAATAATCTGCCTTTCAGGACCAGCGCTTGGCATAGTGGTTACATCACTGGGGTTACATACTCCCATGTAGTCAGCTGCGGTTTGAATCCTGGACCTGGCGGCTTAAAACTCACGCCGGGCGCGTGTGCGAGCATGCCCAAGATCCAGAGGAGAATGGAGGAGAAGGGGTTGCGGCGTGGCCGGTGTGATTTCTCACTTTCTGTCTCTGTCTCTGCTTCTCCAGCGAGCGCACGCGCCGTATAGCCAAAGTCTCTCTAAGAAACAGAAGCCCTGCCCGTCGCCCCACACCCGCTGTGTTCAGCACCTCTTGCTGCTGTGTGACCTGAACGTGAGCTTGGTGTGGACAGTGGTGTGGCTTAGCAGCACACCTGGTGTCCTGGCCCTTACGCTCAGCCCCCTCCCGTCCTGGGGGCGTGCAGCCCACTGAGCACGTGCTGTAGGAGTGAGGCGGGGCCACGCCAGCCCAAATACAAATTTATTTTATTTTATTTTATTTTTTTTTTGCCAGAGGGTGTGTGTGCTTGCTGGAGAGAGGCACAGAGGGAAAGAAAGGAAGCACCCCTGGGCACGGCATGTCCCGGCCCTTCTCTGTCGCTCGTTCTTCTTGGACCTTGGGCAGCACGCACACATGTGCCCAGTGTGACACTCAGGCTGCCAGGTCCAAGGCTCGAATGGAGCTCCAGGCCACGTGGGGTCCGGCACCTTTGCCACTCGCCAGCCAGAGCTTACCATGCTGGCATTGTTTTCTTGGGAGAGACTTTTGCTGTGGGGTGTGTGCTCACCGGAGAGACAGAGGGACAGAAAGAGAGTGAGAAATCACCCCCCGGGGGCTGGCCACATGGCAGTCCCTTCTCCTCCATTCTCCTCTTGGGATTTGGGCACGCACGCACCTTGGGATTTGGGCACGCACCCTGAGCTCCGCGTTGGAAGTTACAAGCCTCTGGGTCCAGGAGTTGAACTGCAGTTGGCCGTGTGGGAGTCCAGTGCCTTAACCACTGTGTCACTTGCCGGCCCTTAGCCTTTATTTTAAATTGGAGATAAAACTTACATGGCTTGTAGCAGATTTATTTTTTAGGTTTTTGTTTTAGGGCATGTGTCCTTGCCAGAGTGGGAGACCACACTCTGGGGAGATGGCCATGCCACTGTCCCTTCTCTAGTCTCCTTTGGGGATCTTGGGTGGGCATGCACATGTGCCTGATATGATTGGGATTTGAACCCGTAGTTGGCCATGCGGGATCCACTGCCTTAGTCTCTGTGTCACCTGCTGGCCAGAGTTAACTACCTCTAAAACACAGATGTCATATTTTTTGTTCTTTTATTTAGAAAGAGAGGGAAAGTGAGAAAGTAAGCTGCCAGGTCTGGGACTCGAACCGCTGTGAGCTATGTGGAAGTCCAGTGCCCTTAATCACCGTGCCACCTGCCAGCCCCTAGACTTTATATTTTGAGCAGTTTTAGGGCCACAGAAAAGCCAAGGGGGGGTGCAGAGATCCTCATCACTGTGTGCCCGCCACACCCCTGCCATCAGCTCCGTCTGTCCCCACCGTCAGCTGCGCTGGCACGGCATCGTCACCACTCTGCGGTTTACGTCAGACCTACGATGAAGCTCCGAGTATCCATCCCCGCGCGCACAGTTGGCCCCGCCCACCCCGTCTAGTCTGAAAACACCTCCGTTGCCCCGGCAGGAACCTACCCCGCTCTGCCTTGCCCAGCCCTGGTGGCTTCTGACACGCTGGGCCTGCCGGTTCCGATGTCCGGCGTCAGGGCGGTGTCGCAGCGTGTGGCCTCCTGTGTCCGGCTTCACTCAGCATGCTTGCAGGTCCCCCCGTGGCGTGGCATAGGTCAGAGCTTCATGGCCGCGAGTCCCGCGTGTGGACGGACCATCCAGTCTGTTGTTGAGGGCATACGCCGCGGGCGTGAGACGACCATGTGGGTGTGTCACGCTCAGTCTCCGTGTGGGCCCGTTTCCAGACTCCAGCTTCGTGCTGGGCAGCTACAAGACTGTGCAGTGCCCGAAGCCGCCACGCCTGTGTCGCCAGGGCTACGCCTGCCCGCACTACCACAGCAGCAGGGACCGCCGGCGGGACCCCCGGAGGTTCCAGTACAGGTGAGCCGCGCCCTGCGGCAGGGGCGGGGGGGGGGCGGGTGCCTGCCGGGCTGCCTGTGGGTTTTGAGCAGCCCTGGGCATCCCTGTACCCTGCCAGGTGTCGGATGTGGCTCCTCCACTCGCCTGCCTGTGCCCTGGGCCCCGCCTTGGTGCCTCTCAGGTGGGCTGTGTCCTCTCCGTCCCCGTCTGGGGGTGACCCACCCAGTGCTCTCAGCCACTGTCCCCAGGAGGGGAAGTGGCTTGTCTGGTGGGATGCCTGAGTGTCAGCCCTGGGGACGGGGGGCTGGAACTGGCCAAGGCCTCTCTGTCCCCCGGCACAGGAGCCGCCACATGGTGAGGCACACCCAGCAACCTGGCTGCAGGTCCTCAAGCCTGAGTGGCCGTCTTGGGGACTGGGCCCTGCTTCCCCACTCAGCTCCGGTCTGACCTCGCCGGGACCCGTCCTCTTGGGGGCCGTGCCGCCCTCTCGTCCTCATCCCAAACGGTCCTGCGCCTCGCCCAGGGCCCACGCGGGCTTGTGGTCTGCACCGGGCGGGGTGTCAGGGCGCCTGCGCCTCCGTCCCCGTCTCGGCAGGGTCCAGGGGACATGGACACGTGCCTGGTGTGCTTCCTTCCCAGCTGCGGTGGGCCGGGCGGGGTCCAGCATCCACGTGGTGTGTAACCATTGTGCTGTGGGCCCGTCCCACCCCCCTTTTTAAAGATTTTTGCCACAGGGGGCATGCACTCGCGAGAGAGTTGGGGAGAGGGAGGAGGAGGGTGAGAAATACCCGGGGGATGGCCACACTGCAGTCCTTCCACCCCACTGTCTTCTCAGGGTTTCGGCATGCACTCGCGAGAGAGTTGGGGAGAGGGAGGAGGAGGGTGAGAAATACCCGGGGGATGGCCACACTGCAGTCCTTTCACTCCCACTGTCTTCTCAGGATTTCGGCATGCACTTGGCATTCTCAAGCTGCCAGGCCCAGGACTTGAACTGAGATTGGGCATGTGGGAGTCCTGCACTTTAGCCACCACACCACCTGCTGGTCCCCTACCTTCCCTCCTTTTGTTTTTAAAGAATTATTTTATTTAACTTTTATTTATTAATTTGACTAGAGAAGGACAGAGAGAGAGAGAAAGCTGCCAGGTCCAGGACTCGAACCACAGTTGGCCACATGGGAGTCCAGCACCTTAATCACCGTGCCACCTGCTCCCTCCGCAAAAGGTTTTAGGCTTAGGGCTCATGCACTTGCAGGGGCAGGGAAGACAGACAGAGACAGAGGGAAAATAAGAAACCACCCCCCACCCCAACCCCCCGCAGCGGGGATGGCCACACCACAATCCCTTCACCTTCCAGGAGTTTGGGCACGAAGCCAGCAGGTCTAGGACTCGAACCATGGTTGGGCATGTGGGAGTCTAGTGATGTAACCACCATGCCGTCTGCTGCCCACACCAGGCCTCATCAAGTCTCCCAGGCTCGTCTTGAGCTCGTGACCCTGGCCTCTGCCTATGTGGGCTGGCCCAGGGGTGGGGCCACACAGTAGGCGGAGATGCGGGAGAGCACCTTCCTCCTCGTGGTGGGGCGGGCTGGCTGGTTGGTGACAGTCATTGCTCTCTGAGGAGTGACCCCGGGACCTGATCGCTGCAGGGCAGAGCACGGTCTCTGAGCTGGCACTGCGCGGTGGCCAGACAGGTAAGCTGCTGCCCGCCGGGTGCTGGGGAATGGTAGAGAGGAATGGAAGGCCTGGCCCCGCAACGCCACACTGGGACTCAAACTGCAGTGTCGGGGGCCCAGCGTCACCTGGACCCCAGACAGTTCCGATCTCTGCCCTGGAAGCTTAGGAGACACACCACACACACGTGCGTGAATCATGGTGCGGTGAAACCAGGGACCGGCGGTGTGGCTCCCCGTTTGGAGTGCTCTCCCTCTGTACCATGGCCCCCCACCCCATTTGGGGTGCTCTCCCTCTGCAGTGTGGCTCCCCGTTTGGGGTGCTCTCCCTCTGCAGCGTGGCCCCCCACCCCGTTTGGGGTGCTCTCCCTCTGTGGCATGGCCCCCCACCCCATTTGGGGTGCTCTCCCTCTGCACTGTGTCTCCCCGTTTGGGGTGCTCTCCTTCTGCAGCATGGCCCCCCACCCTGTTTCGGGTGCTCTCCCCCTGCAATGTGACTCCCCCATTTGGGGTGCTCTCCCTCTGCAGCGTGGCCCCCCACCCCGTTTGGGGTGCTCTCCCTCTGCTGCGTGGCCCCCCACCCCGTTTTGGGTGCTCTCCCTCTGCAGTGTGGCTCCCTGTTTGGGGTGCTCTCCCTCTGCAGCATGGCTCCCCATTTGGGGTGCTCTCCCTCTGCAGCATGGCCCCCCACCCTGTTTGGGGTGCTCTCTCTCTCTCTCTGTCTCCGTCATGAGCTCATGTACCCTCTGGCAACTTCATAAAAAGTTGGGGCACTCAGTGGCCTGAGTGTTAAAACGACAGATCCCACATGGCTGACAGTGCTTGAGAAATACCCGGGCGTGTGTGCGTGCGTGCCCAAAATCTCAAGAGGATGATGGAGGAGAAGGGCTTGTGGCATGGCCGTCCCCAGGGGCTCTTTCTCTCTGCGTGTCCCTCTAGCCAGCGCATGCGCCTCTGGTAGCTAGAGGAGGAGCAGGCCGTCCTGCCCTCGGGACTGGTCTCGTCTCGCCCAGCCAGCCACTGCCAGCAGGCAGGCACCAGCAGGCAGGCACCAGCAGGCAGGCAGCTGGAGCGGCCGGGGTGCTGTGTGGGCGTGCAGGCTGTCGGATCCCATGGCTTTTCCCATTTTGTGGTGAGTCCGGGGCTGCAGAGCCCTGGGTGTAGGGTGGGCCCGATGGGCTGTCTGCCCCTGCCACCAGCGCCAGGGCCCCCACCCAGGTGGGGGGTTCTGCTTGGAGTCCTCACACTCTTGGAGACAGGGCTGCTGACTGACTCGTGGCTTCCGATGCCGTTCACCTGGCTTTGTGCTCATCAGGGAGGAAGCTGGTCAGTTTGGGGTCCCTGCGGTGGCCTTGGTGGCCCAGGGCACATGGAGGCCATGTCTGGCCTGTCCTCCAGCCGCTGTCCTTGTCTCAGGTCCACGCCCTGTCCCAGTGTGAAGCGCGGTGACGAGTGGGGGGAGCCCTCGCGGTGCGACGGTGGGGACGGCTGTCAGTACTGCCATTCCCGCACGGAGCAGCAGTTCCACCCCGAGGTAGGAGCTGGCCCGGCCAGCGGTCAGTGTCCTTGCCGTGTGGGGTCCCCAGACTCGAAGGAGCCCTCACATCGCCGCCATGTCCCTTCCTGGCAGGACAGGTAGCACCCGCCGTGGAGGAGGCGGGGTTGCCGGGAGAGCGGGCACTGCCCTGGCCCTCCATCCCTGCCTGGGGAACGAGGCCATGAGGGGTGCCACGTGGACGCTCCGTGTGGTGCAGGCCCCAGGGCTGGTCCCGCAGGCCTGGCTGACTGCCCGGCCGCCACCCTAGGAGCGCTGGAGGCTGGGCTGGCCCTTGTGGCTCACAGCCTCTCCTGGCTCACGTGAGGCCAGCTGTCCCACCAGGCCCGCCCCTAGGCGGGTGGAGGAGCTCATGCGCAGGTGTGTGCAGGGCGTCGGGGGCCGCCCAGTGTGGCACGCCGCCTGGTGGCACCACGGGGGTCTGTTTCCGGGTCAGGAGGGTGAGCTCAGGTGGTGCCCGTGGTGGGCAGGGCCAGGCCAGAGGCCAGCAGGCGGCTTCCCAGCAGGCATGGGCCGTGGGCGAGGTGCGGTGCGGGGTGTGGTGGCCGGTCGGGCTGTCCCATGTCCTCCCCAAGCGTGAGGGTGGCAGGGCAGAGGGCTTGGCTTTGTCCTATGAGGACTCTGGGGGCCTGGCAGCAGCTCTGCCCAGACAGGAGTGTGTCACCCGAGGGGATATTGCCACGGCAACCATGAGTTGCCATGTTGCTCGCTGTGCCCCCACCCTCCTAGAAGTGCAGGGGGCAGGGCCTGCGTGGCTACCAGCGCTGCCTGGCCCCGGCCCCTGGCCCCTGGCCGAGCTCCTGAGGAACATTGGGAGGGACGGGATGATGGTGTCCCTGTCCTCTTGGGGTTCTCGTGGTGAGAGCTGCTTCTCTGCCTGGGCCGACCCTGTTTCTGACCGGACTCTGCCCACCCCTGTCTCCTAGGTCTACAAGTCCACCCAGTGCAATGACATGCGCCAGACCGGCCACTGCCCCCGCGGCCCCTTCTGTGCCTTCGCGCACGTGGACAGTGAGTAGGCGGCGCCTCCTTCACGCGGTCAGGCCGGCGGCACAGGCCCCGCTGCTCCTTCCCGGGGTGGGAAGTGGTGGGAGCTCGGCTGGGGCTCAGCACCCAGAGCTCCCGGGTGGGCCTCGTGGAGTGCGCTGTCGCAGGCCTCCGCGGGCTGGAGCCCGTGCTGTCCTCCAGCCTGCCGGCCCGGCACAGCTGGAGCAACCGTGGGCCCTTGCCTGCAGGCCTGCTGGTTCTGGCACCTCCCCTGGCCCCGAGCCAGTGTCCCTGAGCACTGAGAGGCACTGCCCTGGCAGGAGAGTGACCCTTAAAGCAAAGCCTGGCCTTCTGGGCTCAGTGAGGCTGCTCCGCGGGCTGGAGCCCGTGCTGTCCTCCAGCCTGCCGGCCCGGCACAGCTGGAGCAACCGTGGGCCCTTGCCTGCAGGCCTGCTGGTTCTGGCACCTCCCCTGGCCCCGAGCCAGTGTCCCTGAGCACTGAGAGGCACTGCCCTGGCAGGAGAGTGACCCTTAAAGCAAAGCCTGGCCTTCTGGGCTCAGTGAGGCTGCGGGTGGGTGAGGCCGGCACAGAGGCCTTGGCCAGGTGGACCCCAAAGGGCCTAGCCCCTGGCGAGAGCCCACAAGGCCCAGTCGTCCTTGGCCCAGGGCTGCCGCATCACAGCATCAGGCGGGCCTGGTGTGTGTTAGGGCGGCCACAAGCCCAGGCTGTACCCGCGGCCTGCATTTCCGAAGGGACAGTGGCTGTGCTCCATGTCCGTTTGGGTGGGTTGGTGGGTTTTACACGTTTGTTGCAGCGTGCATGCAGTGGCCCGACGGAGAGCTGGACTATGAGGAAGCCTCCCGGGGCATGGCCACGTCGCAGTCTTTCTCTTCCGTTCTCCTCTGGGACTCTGGGCACACGTGCACACCTGCTGGCGTGTTTTCCAAGCCACCGGGTCTGGGATGAGAGCCTCGCAGCCGCCCGTGTGGGGCCCAGCGCCTTAGCCACCGTGCACGTGCGGGCTCCTATTTCCGTCTGATTTTTAAAAAGAATTATTTTTTATTTAACTTTATTTATTATTATTCTTTTCCAGTTTGATCAGAGAGAGTCAGGGAGGGGCAGGGAAGGTGAGAAAGCTAGCCGCCAGGGCGGGGCTCGAACGCGGTCAGCCACGCTCCAGCCCCATTTGCGTATTAAGCGCTCGCCGTCGTGTTAACCCACTGCAGCCGCACCTCTGCTGCCCGGCCCCGCCCTGTCACTAGTGCTGCGCGCGCCGAGACCTCGTGAGTGCGGTGGCGCTGCCGGCCGGTGCCCCTCACCTGCTGCCCCTCTCTGCAGAGAGCCTCGGGATGGCGCACGGCTGGGGCTGCCGCACCCTCACCTCTGCCACCAGCTCCTCGGCCACCAGCGGGCAGCCTGGACACGTGAGTGGGCAGACGCGTGCCCTGGATGCCGTGCTTCGGTTACCCCGCCCTAGGGCGCAGTGCGTGTAGTCTCTGGGGGCCACGCTCAGAGGCCCTGCCTGCAGAGGTGGTGGCTTTTCCAGAAGAGCCTAGGCAGGTTCCGGGCCATGCCTAGGCAGGTTGTGGCCACGCCTTGGCACGCCCGGGCAGCCATGCTTTCAGAGTGGTCTCAGGCGGCCACCAGAAGGGGCCTTGGTCCGGATGCTGCCTCATGTGGCTGCAGGCCGGTGGTGGGCCGGGGGCGCTGTGGGTGTGCAGGCCGAGTCATGGGGTGCGACCTGCGCCCCCTGGGGCTGGCTGACCTCAGCTGGCCTCACAGCTGCTTGCTTGCAAGGCAGCCCGAGCCCTGACAGGGCGCCCTGAGCCGATGAGACGTGGCGGGCAGGCGCGGGGCTTTTCCCACCGGGCGCCGCAGTTGCCCCACCCCGAGACCGTCGAGTCCTGGGGCGCGCTGTGCTGGCTACGCCCGCCGTTCCTCACTGGGCACGAGGCAGGGCCCACTGCCCCTCACTACTCAGGCCTAGACGGCGGCCCCTTGAAGTGCCCTCCATAGCCCAGCCGGGCCATGGTTGCCTCAGGGGCCCAGCAGCCCCTCGGAGGGTGGGTCGGCTGTCTTCGGATGG
>NW_006159653.1:1274843-1282344 GCF_000334495.1 Tupaia belangeri chinensis | reverse complement strand
TGCCGATGGCACAGGCGTGAGCTGCCCCGTGCCCCGCCCGAGCAGCACACACTGGGAAGGATCCCGTCACCATGGGCGAGCCCTACAGGGAGTGCCACCAGCTGTGCAGAGGGGGCTCTTGTGTTACAGGGTGACCGGAGTTCAGTTTGGGGTACCCTTGGCTGCTTCATGTGTGGCGTGACACCCAGGTCATTGAAGGCCCCCATCCAAGTCTGGGTTAGGGTCAGCGGGGAGACGCTGGGAGCTGGGGGGGGCAGGGCAGGGCAGGCCCCGGCGAGACTGTCACTGTCAAGGGCCACGGCCCGTCAGCCTTGGCGTAGGCACATTTCTGTCCTCTGCCTCTGATGGTCCCGGAAGCCTCGGTCACCTCTCTGGTGCCTCCACAGATTGGAAGCCAGGAAAAGGAGGGAAAGCCTGCCAGGGTGGCCCCCCACTGCCCTCAGGGTCTCTACCACGGGGCTAACCGAGGGGCCCGCACAGCCAAAGCGCAGTTTGGTCCGCAGTTCCGTCGGGGTCGTGGTCGGGGCCGCGCCCGGGGAGGACACCCGGCGCCCCGCTGGCTGTGCAGTTCTCCTGGAGGGTGCTGTACCAGTCGGGCTCCGTGTTGCGGAGACACTGTCCTCTGCTCTCGGCTCGGCTCTGTGAACAGGGCCTCGCACATTGACCCGATAGGTGGCCAGTGGAGAAAGGTTGATCACGTGCACACGTACAGGTCGTTCTAGAAAGGGGGACCTTGCAGGGTGTCAGGGCTCATATGCATCCACAGAGGGCAGCGCATCGCTGGGTGGTGACACTAGGAGTGGGAAGTGGGTGCCCCGGGCAGCAGGTGGGGACGCAGACGGGGGCGGTGGGAGGCAGGGTGCTCGGCGACTCAGTGTTCCTTCTCAGGGCAGTCTGGTGGTGTGGTTGTTAAAACACTGGATCCTACAGCCAGCTCCACAGTTCGAGTCCCAGACCTGGTGGCTTGAAAAGCACAGTGGTTGGGACCAGCAGATGGCAAAATGGCTATGTCGCTGGACTCCCTCATGGCTGACCGTGGTTCGAGTCCAGGACCTGGTGGCTCAGAACACACTGGATACGTGCGTGTGCCTGCCTAAGGTCCAGGAGGAGGGGGGAGAAGGGGTTTCAGCGTGGCCATCCCCTGGGGAGTGGTTACTCACTCTCCCTCCTACTGTCTCTGTCTCTCTCAGGTGAGCGCATGTACACTATGGCAAAAATCTCTCTATAGGGCACACACGCTCGCCAGAAGAACAGGGAGAGACAGAGAGATAGAAAGTGAGAAATCGCCCCCAGGGGGGGTGGCCACGCCGCAGTCCCTTCTCCGTTCTCCTCTGGGGATCTTTGGCGTGGATGCACACGCACCCAGCATGAGTTTACTTCATGAAGTTTGTGAGCAAAACAGGGAGAGAGACAGCACCCGCGGGCCCCCCAGCTGTGGCTGCCGGGGTCACGGGGTGCCTGACTCCTCCACGCAGAGATGCAGGCCCTGCCCTGTGGTTGTTCGTGCAGAGGGTCGTGGGACTGCCGGGCCCCGGCTGGCACCACGGATGGTCTTGGAGCGGAAGCTGACTTGTGCCGTTTCTGGTGAGCGTGTCTGTGCAGGCTCCCTGGAGAGCTGGTGGCGGCCTAGTGCTTCGCCTTCCAGCCGTGGCCGCTCCTCACCCTGCGGCCTCAGCCGCGCCGCGCGGGCGTGTTACTGTCATAGGCCAAGTGTCGGGAGCACCCCGGGTGCTCTCCCGTGAGGGCTGCTGGCTGTGCGCAGCTCACGGCTCCTGAGCTTCGGGGCCAACCTTGTGGTCACGGACTTTTCCATTAAAGCATTTTCGAGGGGCTGGCAGGTGGTGTGGCGGTCAAGGGCGCTGGGTTCCCACGTGGCCGGCCGCGGTCCTGATGACCTGCTGTCTCACTCTCTCTCTCGCTCTCTTGCTCTGTCCTTCTCTGGTCAGATTAAAATAAATAAAGTCACATAAACTAATTCTTTGGAAAAAAAAAGTTTGAAGATTTGCGATGAAATACATGTGGGCGTGGGGGCAGAGGGGCACTGCCGTGGAGCCTGCCACACCGTGACCTGGCCTCCCGCCCACCTGCCTGCAGCACCGGCGTGCTCACCAGGTGACCGGCTGGGTCAGGACTGCGGTCACCACGGAGGTCTTCTCTTGAGCAGGCGTCACTGCCGTGCCTGGAGCTGGCCTGCAGTGCTTCGCTTACATACTTGGCCTTTAAGTCCCTATTTTGGGACCAGCAGTTGACGTAATGGCTGTGTCGCTGGACTCCTGTGTACTTGACTGCGATTTGAGTCCTGGACCCGGTGGCTTAAACTCACACCGGGCGCAAGATCCCGAGAGGAGAAGGGAGGAGAAGGGATTGCCGTGTGGCCATCCCCCCATGGGGGGTGATTTTTCGCTTTCTGTCTCTCTGTCTCTGTCTGTCTTTCTGGTGAGAGAGCTAAAACCTCTCCCAAAAAATCCAAAAACTTAACCTATTTTTTTTTTTTAAGAATTGCTTTATTATTATTTTCCAATTTGAGAGAGAGAGGGACAGTGAGAAAGGAAGCCACCAGGTCCAGGATTTGAACTATAGTTGGCCCAGTGGGAGTCCAGTGCCTTTAGCCACCATGCCAACTGCTGGCCCCAAGTTCACCTGTTTTTAAGATAGTGGGCACACACCCTCTGTCACTAGAGAGAGACAGGGAGGGGGAGAAAGCATTCTGATGGGCACGTCACACCTCACTCCTTTCTCCCACACCCCCCCCCCGCCCGGACTCGGGCACGCATGCATATACGCCGAGTATGTTCTTCTGAGTTGCTGGGGCCAGGATTTGAACCACGTTTGGCCTCCTGCTGTCTTATGCCCTAGGCTGAGAGTTGGCCTTGCACTTTTTATTTTGTGGGTCTTGTTTTGTTTTTGGGAGAGACACAACCCTAGGGGGCTGGCCGTGCCATTTCTGCCTGGAGAGTGCTCTGAGACGCCAGGCGTGGGACTCGAACTGCCCAGTCAGCCACGTGGGAGCCAGCCCTCTTATCTGTCACAGTTTTAGTGCAGTGTCCTCTGCATGGCTGGTGTTGGCTCAGGGTCGAGCTGGCCTCTCTCCTGCCTGTCCCTGTCCAGCGGAGGCCGCGGGAGCAGCCTCCTTCCTCGGGTCGTCTTGGCCCCGGGGCCCAGGCCATCTCTGCCGGTGTCTGGAAGCAGCACTGGTGGCCCGAGCACAGCCGGGAGGGCGCCCCTGTAAGCCCAGAGGTGCTCAAGCAGTCAGGCCTCGGCCAGCCGGGTCGGGGCAGGTCTCGCTGGGAAGGTGGGGCGGGTGGGTGTGGGGCCAGTCCCGGCCTCCCACGTGTCCCCTGCACCTGCTCGGTTGGTTGTCACTGGGAGACGGCTGCTTTCAGAGAGCGTTCTCGGGAGGGTGCGTCCCGCCACTCCTGACCGCGGCCTCGTCGTCTGTGCTCACAGCAGGCACCCTGGCTCTGCAGTGCCCTCGCTCACTTTGTCTGCTTTCCAGCAGAACCCGCTCGCCGTGTCTGCAGCGGCTCGCCTGGGCCCCAGCGTGAGCTCCAGCCTGCCACCCAGCGCCGACTCGGGCAGCTCTTCCCCGACCACGCCGCCCACCCTGCCGCGCAGCCCCACTGGCAACGCTGTCATCGAGGTGGTCCCAGGTAAGCTGCTGACAGGTCTCTGTGTCGTCACTGCTCCAGAGGAACGTTTCTGTCTAGGAAAAGCCAGCTGTGTACTTCTGGTCACGCGTGTGCTGCGTGTGGTTGTGAAAACAAGCCCGACTCGCTGAAAAGCTCGGGGGCCTCGTGTGAGCCCAGGCCTGGGCACTGGGAGCGGAGGACCGGGCTCCGGCTGCAGAGCCCAGCAGAGGAGGCAACGCCTCCCACCAGAGACCAAAGCCCAGGGCCGTGAGGGTGGGAGTAGCAGGCATGGGGCCAGTGCTGGCATCCGAGGGGCCAGTGACAGTGAGGAGGGCAGTAGGTGTGTCCGAGGGTGCACTTCGAGGCATTTTGTGTGGCCGGGCCCTACCGACCCTGCCCAGGCTTCACGTGGTCACTTCTCCAAATTGCTGGGACCCTGTGACTGGCTGTACCTCCCCTGCAACCCTGGTGTTCCTGCATGACACCCTGGTGTGTCTGCCGGAGAACCCTCTAGCATTCAGGGCCCAGCCCACCCTCAACAAGTGGTAGGGAGAGCGGCTGTCCCCAAAGCCCCTCTGCTCTGCTGTGTCATCAGGCAGGAGTGGCCCCTTGACCCCGCTGCCATGTGTCAGCCGGCAGCCCTGATGTTGCTCGGGGGGTGGCACGTACTGCCCTTCCTGCCTGAAGACATGCCCCTTGCACACTGTCTGGGGCACGCTGACGTCCTGTCTCAGCTCCCTGCCTGGTTTGGGGCCAGGATCACGCTTCCACCCCATTCTGTGCTCTGGTCTGTCTGGAAAACCGCCTGGCCCCATGCGTGCTCTGTAGGCACACTGGCGCTGGCCCCATGCGTGCTCTGTGACCACACTGGTGTGAATCTTCTCTTGAGCAAAAGCAAACCCAAGTCCACGTGATGCCGGCCTGAGGCGGGTGACGAGCGTCCCCTTGATCCGTGGAGGTCCCGTGAGCTGGTCATTCGAGTCTAGTGTGGCATCGTCACAGTGAGTGAGCCCTAGAGCTCAAGGCCCGGAAACCTGCCAGGGCGCACCATCCAGTTCACGTTGGCACCGCTGATCTGGAGCTGGGGGGTAGGAGCATGGGTGGTCAGTTAGTGTGGCAGCTGGAACACAAGCTGGGGAAGTCCCCATGGTGCTCGGGCCCCGGGGAGGCCTCGGCCTCTTGGAAGAAGCAGTTACCAGAGAGTCCTGTCCAGGTGACAGTGCCACTGCCCTGCACTAGTGTGCAGGGCTTCGGTGCTTGGTGGCTTCTGGGTGCATGCCCAGTGGCTCCCGGCAGGCCAGTGCCCAGCACCGTGACTGGGCTGGCTGAGGCAGGGCAATGGCAAGCCATGGCCGGTTAGCGGGACTCTCTCACTGGTGCGGGAAACAAGCCGCAGAGAAGAAAAGGACCCTCTGCTCAGTGCATTCTTGGGGTCGGGCATGAGTGTGGGCAGCACTTCGCTGTCATGAGGCTGAAGTCGTGGGGGCATAGAGTGCCTGGGTCCTGTCCCCACTTGGACATGTGACAAGCCATAGGCACGGGTACTGTGTCTTAGGACTTTTTTACAGATAACACCAATTTTTTTGTTTGTTTATTTTCTTTTTTGTTTGTTTGTTTTGTTTTGTTTTTTGAGAGATTTTTGCTCTAGGGCGCGTGCGCTCGCCAGAAAGAAAGAGTGAGACAGAGAGACAGAAAGCGAGAAATCACCCCCTGGGGGGATCGCCACGCCGCAATCCCTTCTCCATTCTCCTCTCAGGATCTTGGGCACACACGCACACGTGCCCGGTGTGAATTCAAGACACCGAGTCTGGGACTCGAACTGGGGTCGACCACATGGGAGTCCAGCGACATAGCCATTATGCCAGCTGCTGGCCCCACGAATTTTGTTTTTGAAATAACATCCCTTTTTTACTTTCTTCTATATAGAGGTATGGCCAGCTTGATAGCCCAGTGGTTAAGGCAGCTTGGTACCCCGCGTCCAGCAATGGTTCGAGCCCTGACTTCTGTGCCCTGAAAAGCACCAGGCCATGTGGGTGTGTGCCCCAACTCCCAACAGCGGGAGAAATGGAAGAGAAGGGACCGTGGCATGACTGGGGGTGCTTTCTCTCTGTCCCTCTCTTTCTCTGGCAAGCGCACGTGCCCTCTGGCAATTAAAAAAAATGTTGTAAAAGATAGGCATCCCAGGAGAGCACCCAGCAGTGTGAGCCCTGGGCCGCGCACGGTCCCTGCTGCCAGGGCGAGAGTGGAGCCTGTGCCGTTGAGCTCGCCACCGGATACCGGCACCGCGGGACTCCGGGCCATGGTGGTCAGGGTATCACTAGGGACTTCCCCAGCTGTCATTTAATACGTTTCTTAAAAGGTAGTTTCTTTTTTTAGAGTTTTTTTTAATATATTTTTTCCCTGCTATAGGGCGTGTGCGCTCGCCAGACAGAGACAGAGAGACAGAAAGTGAGAAATCACCCCCCAGGGGGTTGGCCACGCTGCAATCCCTTCTCTTCCCTTCTCTTGGGATCTTGGACACGCACGCACATGCACCTGGCGTGAGTTTTAAGCCACCGGGTCGGGGATGCGAACCGCAGTCGACTACGTGGGAGTCCAGCAACATAGCCATTACGCTAACTGCTGGTTCCCAGAGTTTTTTTTTTGGAAGGGGCATGGGGCCAGTGCTGGCATCTGAAGGGGGGCCAGTGAGAATGAGGGCATGTGCACTTGCCAAAGAGACGGAGACAGCAAAAAATCACCCCCCAGAGGGCATGGCCACACCGCAAGCCCTTCTCTTCCATTCTCCTCTCGGGATCTTGGGCACGCACACACACGTCCGGTTTGAGTTTTAAGTTGCTGGGTCTGGGACTCAAACCGTAACTGACTACATGGGAGTCCAGTGATATAGCCGTCATGCCATCTGCTGGTCCCAAAGGGTCGTTTCTTTCTTTGTTCTGAGAGACGCAGACGATAGGGCCTTCATGCTGCAGCCTACAACAGCCACAGCAGCCAGGGTCATAGAGACACGTGCACGTGTGCACCTGGCGTGTCCAGGGAGACCTCAGGACAGGCTCCTACTGCCCCATGTGTCTCCAGCCAGCCTGAAGTGTGTCCTTCATAGACTAGACTTCCGGAGCCAGCCATGCCCAGGTGAGGCGGTGGACCTGCCAGGATTAGCATGGCCTGGTTCATGGTAGAGCGGGCAGCTGCCCCGTTGGGAGTGGGAGCTTTGCTCAGGGGCGCCCTCCTCACTAGTGTCATCCGAGCAGCCTGAGGTCCCCTGGGAAGTGACGCTATAGTGAGGAGCACCAGGGACTGTCCTGCAGGGTCCGGTCCCCGGCCGGGCTCCTGTCTCTGCTGAAATGTCTGGTTGCTGCTGTGGAGACGGGTCCAGGACTTCAGTCTCCTGTAGTGTCCTTCAAGTCGCATGGTGGATTACTTCCTCTGAACAGCAGGAGTGAGGGCTGAAACCCGGGGTGCCCTGTACGGAGGAGTCCCAGGATTTAATGATGTCCTTTCAGGCATAGATGTCACTTTTCTTTGCCTTTCATACAAAAAGGCATGACCAGGGTGACAGTGACCTGAGAGGAGCAGAGTTGAGGGGTGTGGCCTCAGCTCCAGACTGGGGCGAGGGGTGAGCCGCTGTCCGGTCCTGAGCAACCCGGGACACAGGTGGGCAGGACAGGGCACAAGACCCCTCCCAACCCTCATGAGTGGCAGCTGGGCCCCGTTAGCGGTCCCGCGTGCCGCTGGTTGGGTCTATCCGGCCTGGTGCTAGGAAACGGCGCCCCTTTCTCGGGCAACCCAGCTTCAGGGTCGGGCAGAGCCGGGTTCTGCGAGGAAACCGAGCAGCGAAGCCTTCCTAGGCGCACCTGTTCGCCCGGCCGCCC
>NW_006159653.1:1271945-1273977 GCF_000334495.1 Tupaia belangeri chinensis | reverse complement strand
GTGAGTCAGCCTCGGCGGCGCCCGGGCGCTCTGCGGCCCCGCGTTGTCAGGGTGCAGTGCCCCTCCGGCGCGCGTCCCCCAGGACGCCAGTACGGTGGGCGGCGCACCTCTAAGAGCCAGCTGTGACAGCAGAGGCCCGCGCTGCCTGGCTCCTCTGGCTGCAGAACGAGGTGAGTGCACACGGCGCTCTTCGGGATCCTGCCGTGTCGGGCGCTGTCGGTTCCTAGGTGGGTGCTCCAGCTCAGGCGGCTTGCTCCCTCCTGTCGGGCTCAGGCCGAGGACGCCCCTTTGCCCTTTACCGGCAGGCTGAGCAGAGCCGGAGCTCAGCCAACCCCACTGAGAAGCCCAGCCTCAGGTGAGGGGGTTTCCTGTGGTCCGCATAACCACGGGGTGCGGGGAGCAGGCCGACGTATAGGGGTACCCGACGTATAGGGGTACTCCCTGGCGTTCAGCCTCCGGCAGGCTTGTCCTCGTTCGTCCCTGACCCCAGGGGCCACAGCGCCTGGTGAACGTGCTGTGTCACGGCAGGACGCGGTGCCAGCCCATTACTCGCAGCTTTCTGAGCTTTCCCAGTGTGGGCCAGGAGGCTCCGGGGGCCGGTGGCACGGCACAGCCCTCACCATTACGGCTCTCCCACGCCTGGAGCTGAAGGGGCTTTGGAAAGCCAGCTCTCCTTTTAGCAGTGCTCCAGTTCTGGGTGTGACCTCGGACAGTGAGGTGCTGCCGGGGCGCTGCTGTGCAGGGAAGGCGTGGACGGGCCCTGGCAGAGTGCCAGAGTGGGGGGCCTTCGTGGGCCCCGCCCCAGTTCCCCATAGGGCCAGGCTGGGCCGCTGGCTCACCTGTGTGTCCTTCCAGCACTTGGCTCTGAAATGGGGCTGGAGACTCCGGGGCCATCCAGGGCTTCCAAACAGCTCCCCAGCAGGTGACGTCCTGGCCAGGCCCCAGCTGAGCGCCTGTGGGTGCAGCTGAGGGAGGAGGAGGAGCTGGTGCTCCTGCAAGGCTGGCATGTGAACTAGGCCTCAGTCAGCAGCCGCAGGAGGCCGTGTGGGCTGTGCAGGTGTGCCGCGGGCCTTTGCGGAGGCCATGTGAGCTGCGCAGGTGTGCAGTGGGCCTTCCCTGGGAAGCTG
Organism: Tupaia belangeri chinensis; assembly: GCF_000334495.1. Classification (NCBI taxonomy): domain Eukaryota; kingdom Metazoa; phylum Chordata; class Mammalia; order Scandentia; family Tupaiidae; genus Tupaia; species Tupaia belangeri. The sequence goes on along the minus strand of NW_006159653.1, from coordinate 1,272,850 downwards.
TATGAGCCGTGCAGGTGTGCGGCGGAAGGCCGTGTGAGCCGTGCAGGTGTGCGGCGGAAGGCCGTGTGAGCCGTGCAGGTGTGCGGCGGAAGGCCGTGTGAGCCGTGCAGCTGTGCTGGCAGCCTTCCCCAGGAGGAGGAGCCGTGGTCCTGTGCTCAGTGATGGCCAGGGAATCGTGGCTCAGGGCTGCAGAAGCCACCATGTCAGGGACCAGGCTCCAGAGCAGGGTGGGCTACAAGGCTGGAAGGGGCTGGATGCAGTGTCAGAGTGAGACCTGAGGAACAGCAGAGAAGCAGCTATTGGAAGGGGAGGGGAGAGGAGGGCGTGAGCCGAAATGGAGGTGTCTGAGATGTTTGGGGAAGCAGGGCAGGGGCCCGCCCACGGAGAGATGTAGGGCTTTGGGACATGAGGCGGTGGTGTGCACGCAGGAGGTACCCAGTGTCCACGGTCGTGGACAGAAGGGACAGGTCTGTTGCAGGGCGTCATGGAGGGCCTGGGCTGGGGTCCACAGGCCTGGGGAGGGCACGGTGCACAGTGGGGTGTATCCAGTGGCCCCGGCACTGTGAGGCGAGTTGTACCCTAGAGGCGGCGGTTGTGTCCTAGCCTGGTGTCCGTGTAGGTCATGGTAGGGCCCTTTTCAGATGTGTCCGACTTGAGACCAGGACAGCAGGGCGGGCCTCAGGCCTGACATTGGATAAGGAGCGATCCCGACAGGGACAGGAGGTGACCGTGATCGCTGGAGGCAGAGATCAGAGTGACTGGGCTAAGGTGGAGGGTCGCCGAGGAGGGAAGAGGCAGGAGGGGACCCTCCTGAGAGCCCAGGGAAGAGGCCTCGCCTGCCACAGAAGTCACGGCTCCCTCCCTGAGCAGGAGCCCCCAGGTCGCTGCCCACCGAGGGCGGCCCA
>NW_006159653.1:1270440-1271580 GCF_000334495.1 Tupaia belangeri chinensis | reverse complement strand
CTGCCCACGGAGGAGGGCCCAGGAGCCGGGCTGGGGCACAGCGAGGGTGCCCGGGAAGGGCTGGGCAGGCTGGGAGCAGCCGCCCTCACGGTGCTGTTCCAGGACAGCCCCGTTCTCTGTCCTCTCTCCGCCCAAGGGGACGGTCCCTGTGCCAGAGCGTCCCTGAGAGGCCCCTCTCTGCTTTCTCATGACTGGAGCACGGGTGTCTGCCTTCTGCCGTGGCTGAGGGCATAGGTGGTGAGGCGGACAGGCTCTGTACGGGCGATGTCGGGTCAAACAGCGCCACTGGGCTGGGGACGCCGCTGTGTTGGGTGTCACGCCCGTCAACCCCTGCCTTTTGCCTGGACAGGTGAGGTGCGGCCTCCGGTTCTGCCCCCAGCCCACCCTCCGCTCCTCCAGGTGAGCTGCCTGCGGCACATGGTCGCTATGGCAGGCCCGGGGCCTGTGCCCTGCCAGGCCACAGAGGAACAGCGCCTGCGGCTGGAAACCTGGCTGCTGCCTGCCCGCTCCCTGGATGAGACTCCTGAGCCCTCAGAGCTCCACGTGGAGGGCCCTTCTGCCTGGCCAGCCTGCGCCTGGCAGCACACTGGGTGCTCCGTCTCCTTGACTGGGACGGGCCTGGGCGTGTCTCCCAGGTGGGGCGGCAGCCTGGCTGGGGCCCTGGGAGCTCCTTTCCAGGCCATCTGAGTGAGGGCTGGCGCTGAGGTCTGGGAGTCCCGCCTTCTAGTCTTGAGTGTCCCCCAGGACCTTGGGCGCGTGGCAGTTGTCCTGCGGGGCAGGAGGGGAAGGAGCCCACAGCAAGGAGGGACAGCCCTGGGAGCGCACGCCCACACCAGCCAGTGCCCACAGTGTTCTTCACATAGTCCTGGGGCCTAACCGTGGGTGCCAAAGTGCCTGTTCACCTTAGCGGGCCCTCTGGGTACCTGCGTCGGGTGGGGAGCACTCTGTGGCTGGCCCTTGTGGTCTGACAGTCAGTTGGCTGAGTGGTACCACGTCCTGGGGACAGCAGCCAGAGACCCAGACAGGAAGGCGGTGCAGAAGGCTACTCTGCTCCCGTGTAGGCTGACGGCAGCGTTCCCACTGAGCACAGCAAAGGCAGCAGCCCTCCCTAGGTGTAGGCGGCACCTGCCTCATAGCCTG
>NW_006159653.1:1255126-1269758 GCF_000334495.1 Tupaia belangeri chinensis | reverse complement strand
TGTGTCCCTCCATTCCTCGGCCCGCCTCTGTGTTCGCTTCCGAATCAAGCCACTTCCAAGAAGTCGGGCAGGCTGCTGGGCCGCCAGCCTGGCCCTTTGTGATGGGATGGCTCCCCGTAGCCTGCTGTGGGGGCCTGGCCTAGTTCCAGGCTGGCCAGACTGCGGTGAGCCCTGCAACACAGCGAGCGTGCCCTGTGCTGGTTGGGACGGGTGTCCGGCATGCAGCTCCCCCACCCGCCGCACCGCTCCTTGAAGCAGCAGTCTGTTTGAGCTGCTGGCACGTGGCACTGCTCGTCGGGTGGGCTGGACACTGCCCGACACGTGGCACCAGGCAGCTGGAGCGCGGGCAGAGGTAGGAGGCTATGGGGTACCCACACGCTGACCCAGCGCAGGGAGCTCTGATGATGGCCCACCCCTAGGCCGTGGGGGTCTGGAGTGGGACCCCCTTAGTGCTTGGGGTGCAAAGAACAGCCGCAGCCATGCCTCTCTGCGGGGCTCCTGTGTGACCACTTGGGTCAGGATCCTGCCTATAGCCGGCATGAGATAAGCTGGGTGCCACACAGGAGTTGGACCACCCTCTTGGAAGGACTAGGGCGTGGTCAGATGTGTCTCCCGGGCCGTGTCAGCCACGGGCTGGAAGTGAGACCTCAGTGGGGCGGTGAGGTGCTGGGCCCACCGGCCGCTGGGCGGCCCCTGGGACGTGTGGCCTGAGGGCTTGGGTTTGGGATGCTGCAGAGGCCGTCAGGCGGGTTCCGGGGAGCGAGAGAACCACAGCTCTGTGCTTCCCGGGGGTCTGCGTGTTGGGCTCGGGCGATGGACGTGCAGCTCACGTGGCGTCCTATGTGACAGGCCCTGCTCTAGATCTCTGTCTTGGTGACATTGACGTCGCATCGCAGGAGAGAGACCAGGATGAGCAAGAGGGCCCCGACCTGGGGCTGACAGGTATGACGCGTGTGGCCCAACCTGGGGGCTGTGGTCTGGGGGCGCCCTGTGCTGCTCAGTGCCACGTGGTCCTCACCACCGGGCTCCAAGCGCTTCCCCTGACCCAGGGCGCAGCAGTGGTGGTCGATGGTGCCGACCAGAGGCAGATGGCCTCCTGCCTCCACCAGCGTGAGGCTAGCCTCCGCCGGCCCTCAGCCTGCCTCCCTCACACCTCACAGCGGCGTGGGAGCCGTTACCGCCGTGCACGGTGTCGCTCCCTGCGGCCAGCGTTCACCTGTCCTGCCCTTGAGGGAGAGGCCACATCGGGCCCCTCACCGTGCCGGCCTTGTGCCAGTGGCCAGGTTGGCCAGACAGGACCCGGGACATCTGGCCTCCGCTGGGACCCTCGAGGGCACGTGTGGCAGCTGTGTGGTGGCAGTGCCGGCCGCTGCTCCAGCTCCCAGGCAGGCGCCCCAGAAGGCCTCAGTCACCTGGTTCCCTCCTGTCCCTCCAGGTCCAGGTCCACAGTCTCTGGCGGGCTCGGCACCAGTCACCATCCCGGGCTCACTGCCCCGTTCCCCGTCCCTGCCCTCGTCCTCGTCCCTGTCTGCCTCCCCCCTCAGCTCGCTCTCCCAGTCCCTGGCGGGGCCACCTGTCTGCTCAGCCATGACGCCCCCACATCAGCCACCCCCCCGGTCAGAGCCGGGCACTCTGGGCTCCTCGGCCTCATCCTACAGCTCCTTGGGTGAGTGTCTTCGGTGACAACCCCCCTGCGTGTCCCTGAGCATAGGGTGCCTCCCCTCAGAGGCTGGGCCTGGGGGGTGGCCCTGGCCTGCCCTAGGGCTCTTGAGCGAGGCACCCACTGCCCCTCTGACCAGCATCTTGACAGCCGAGTAAACTGAGGCTCAGAGCCACTGTCCCTTGGTTTAAACTCAGTGGCTAGCCTCACCCACTGGGCGTGGGGCCGTGCTGGGACCAGCGCTCCCCAGGCCTGGCAAGCACGGCTGTGTCACCACCTGCTCTGCACTCAGGTCTGAGCAGCGTCTCTGGGAACGTCTGGGACTTCGTTTCTGGCAGCTTTTCACCCAGCCCATCCCCCATCCTGAACACCAACCCCAGTCCAGGCAGCGCCGAGCTGGCGCGGGTCCGGCGGCAGCTGGACAAGGCCAAGAGGAAGATCCGGCAGTGGGAGGAGTCCTGGCAGCAGGTGGCGCAGGTGAGCAGGCTGGTGGCCTGGGGTGCCGGGGTGTGTGGGTGGGGACAGATGCCACCTGCATGGACCCCCTGGGTTACAGGCCTGTGACGCATGGCAGCGCGAGGCCCAGGAGGCCAAAGAGCGGGCCCGAGTCGCCGACAGCGACAGGCAGCTGGCCCTGCGGAGGAAGGAGGAGGTGGAGGCCCGGGTCCGGCAGCTGCAGGACGAGTTGGGGGGCCTGGGCGTGTCTTCGCTGCCTGGGCTGCGCAGCTGCCCCGACGTGGGCACCATCCCTCTGCAGCAGCTGCACTCACTGCAGAGCCAGCTGCGCCTCGACCTGGAGGCCGTGGACGGGGTGAGTCCTGTGTGCCCCCAGGGTGGAGGGCAGGGACCCACCCCCGCTGCGCCCTTTCAGCCTCACCTTCACCCCAGTGCCTTGGGGTGCTCTCCCGTCGGGGTCAGGGCTGGCCCACCCCTCCTGCTAGCAGAGGCTGCGCCCCGCGGAGAGGCCAGCCCATCCCGGTGCGCGGCTGCTCCCGGACCCCCACCTCCGCGTCTTCTCAGCACAGTACAGGAGCTGCTATACGCTTGGCTAGGGACGCCCCAGCCCTGCCCTCACTAGCTCAGAGCCTCCACATGGCCCACCGCTGCTTGGCTCCAAGGTCTCTTCCCTCCAGGAACCAGGGGCTCAGGGCTTCAAGGCCCGCCTAGGCCTCTGCACGATCTTGTAGCCAGTACCGTAGCCCTGCCCCATACTCGGTGGCCTTCTGAGTGGCTCCCCAGGGCCTCCTGGGCCTTCCTCTCCCTCTCTGTCCGGGAAGTATTGCTTTGGGTCGAGTCTTGGTGCCGATGGTGCTGGGAGGGGCCGTTTAGCCCAGCAGCGCCCACCTGCCCACAGGTGATCTTCCAGCTCCGGGCTAAGCAGTGCGCGGCCTGCCAGGACCGGGCCCACGGCGCCGTCCTGCAGCCCTGCCAGCACCGTGCCCTCTGTGAGCTGTGTGCAGCCAGCACGCCTGAGTGCCCCTGCTGCAAGGGCCAGCCCCTCCCATGGTGACCCAGGCTGACGCCCGCCTCCTGGGAGCACTGCCTGAGGCTGCCACGGTCGTGCAATGGAGCTCCATCACACTGCTGCCATCTGGACCGAGGCTCCACCTGCCGGCCCTCCTGTCATCGTTACCTACCGTGGGCCACCGGGTCTCAAGGTATTCTCAAAAACTAAAAGCAAACCCGCTGAGCCTGCCTGCCCTCCCCACAGCGCTGCACCTGCGGGCTGGGCAGGTACTTCCTCACTGTGGCCTGCAGCCCACAGGCCAGGCCACGGGCAGGGGTCTCGTCAAAGCCCCTAGTAACCGAGGGGCTGTTAGACGTGGTCACTCTAAGCTGCTCTCTCCGAGTCCGTCTCTGATGCGCGGCCCACGAAGCCGTGCGTGCCGTGAAGCCCGCTTCCTGGCAGCTCGCTGCGCGCTCCTACACGAACGTGAGGTCCCTGCTCTGAAGCCAGTTCTTACAGGACGAGCCCCTGCCCCGTAGCGAGGAGGAACTAGGACTCCAGGCCCCACGGGGACCGTCAGCAGTGTCGTGAGCCGTGATTGAGCCGCATCCATGGAGATGGTGCTAGGAAACGAGCGGGTTCTTGACATGCACGCATCCCTGGAGCTTCGCATCCCCACTGTGCTGGCCACGCAACTACACCCACGGCCACACTTCTAAGTGCCTGTACCTCGCAAAGCAGCAGGAGCCGACCGTCGGCTTTACTTCCTCCGACTGCCAGCCGCAGGGTGGTGTCGGGTCTGGGGCCGGCTCTGTAGCCACGCCGAGGCCTGCTGGCTCTGGGGGCAGCAGTGCTGACACCCCGATGCCAGGGGGCTGTGACCGGGAGACTGGCCTCAGCTGCTGATGGGCAAGATGCCAGTCCTTGAGGGGCAGTCCCAGCCAACACCGTCACCTGGCCTGTGTGTGTCATCCACATCCGTGAGGCCAGTGGGGGTAAGCCAAGGGCCTGACCCGAGGCAGCTTGGTGGCCTCAGATGTGCCGCAGCGCCGGCGAGTGCGCAGCCTCCAGCCCCCTGCTGGAACGTGACTGTTTCATGGGACTGGCACCTTCTCTGGTGGTCGGGATCGGACCTTTCTCTGGCAGCCCGCAGTCGTGGCAGGCGCCACCGTCCCCAGCCTCGGTTGGACGAGGTGGGCCTGGGTCACCTCCAGGTACAAGAGCCAGCTCGGGCCCACCTGGCCTTGCAGCGAGCACAGGCCTTCTAGCCCACCTGTAGCTCTGCCGAAGACTTGAAGAGCAGTTTAACTTACGTGCCTGCTCAGACTTCTTAGTGACCAAGTTCGAATGTATCCAATACAGACTTAGGTTTTTAAGGTAAGACAAACTCGTGGGAAAATGTATTATTCTAAGGAAGCGGGTCTGAGCACCCCGCAGCTCGTCTGCTCCTGAAGGTAGCTAGCTCGGTTCTGTCGGGCTCTCCCACACGGCCCGTTGGCTCGTCCTCAGCAGTCTTTGTGCCGCTGCCCCGTTCCCCCCTGCATTTGTGTCCTGTCCATGTACCTGTCTACCAGGTCAGGTCTGCCATGGACACTTAGCCTAGACGTTTCCAGATCACAGCTGGGGCCAGGCTCTGGGCCTGCCTGTAAGCTCCTGGCCGGCGTTCGCTGTGGAGCCCAGCCACTGCACTGGAGCCTGCCCCAGGGTGAGCACTCAGGCCGGGCTGCCAGACGTGCCGTGACAGTGAGGGGGGCCCTGCCCCAGGGTGCGCTACCTCTTCTCAGGACCAGACTCCTGGGCCCAGAACTGCAACAAGACAGGCTGCCTGTCTGGCCTTCTGAGGGCTACAGCCCAGTGATCCCAGGTGACCAGCGAGAAGCAGTGGGCAGGAAGCAGCAGCAGGCCCCCTGCAGCCCGGCCGCCGTCCCACACCTGTCCGCCTCCGCCCCGTGCTGACGTCTGCATTGGTGCCCTCACCCTGCAGGTGCCTCACCTGGACGGCCACAGGAGCCCTGAGTGTGCGTGTGTTGGATAAGGGTGTTTTTGAGCGGAGTTTTCTTACCCCAAGGAGGCACTGTTTATAAGTCATAAGCATTCACTCTAGTGAGTTGTTTGGAGTTAACACTTGTTAAAGTTTTTACACTATGACATTTATGGAGTGCTTTACAGAATTCATGGAATTATTTTTGTCAATATGAGAACTCATTAAAATTCTGAGCACGACAAAGACTAGCCTCTAGTCCCTGAGAGTGGCCTGCCAGTACCAGATGGCCACGGCTGTCGTACACTGGACACCGAGGTTCTGCTTCTCGTGCTGCTCGGCTGCCAACTCCAGGTCACACAGTCGCACGCAGCCCTGGCTCGGCACGTGGCTGCTCTGGGATCCCGGCTGGGGGTGCCCTGTGGCCCACGGGTTCAGAGCTAAGGGTTTCTGTCAGAACACAATGGTGGGGGGACCAGCAGTAAGTGTAATGGCTATATCGCTGGACTCCCATGTAGTAGACTGTGGTTCAAGTCCCAGACCCGGTGGCTTACACTCACACCAGGCGCATGTGCGTGCGTGCCCAAGATCCCGAGGAGAATGGAGGAGACGGGATTGCGGCGTGGCCATCCCCCCTGGGGGATGAGTTCATGAGTTCAGACTTCCTGACTTTCTGGTGAGTGCATGTGCCCTATAGCTGGCCCTGCAGACACCCTACCGCCCCCCCACCCGTCGTACCTGTGGGGCTAGTGTAGAGGATGCCGTGCTGGCTCAGCAGACTCTTCAGCCGCCTGGTCTCCTTGGACAGCTCCTCATGTGCCTGGGAAGAGTTCAGGGGCGTCAGCAGCGTGGGGCGACGGCCGCCCTGCCTGGGCCTCACCACTCCCACCTTTCTGCAGTTCTCCAGGGTCTCCAGCCCTTGGCCCTTAGGGTCACCTTCCTGCTGGGCAGGCTCCTTCTCTCCTGGGGTCTTCAAATAGCCAGCGTCCTCAAAGAGCGCCCTCAACAGCTTCTCGTAGCCCTGGAGAGGACGACGCAGCGGGCAGTGGGCTCCCGGCTAGGCTGGCTGCCTGGGGGCCCCTGAGCCTGGCTCACCTGGGGGGTGATTAGCTCGTCCGCCAGGTCCTGCTCCAGCTGGTCCCAGCGCCGTTGCAAGGGCTCTGGCAGGACCGGGTACACTAGGAACAGCGCGGACTCAGCCACTGCCAGCCCGGCGGCCAGCCCCTCCGCTCCACACCCTGCGGCCCCAGCCCCCTACCTAACAAGGAGTGGGGGTGGCAGACGAGGGGGGTCTCAAAGGTCAGGGCGTAGACACAGGTGCTGGGCTCCGACACGTGGGCCAGTCGGTTGTGTTTCCCGCAGGTCAGTTCCACCTGGGGGTGCATCCCAGCAGGTGGGGGGTGAGGGCCCCAACTCCGCTCCCCGCAGGCCCCACCCCAGCAGCCCCACCTTGCTCTGCCGGCTCCGAGAACGGCAGGAGTCGCCATCCCTCATCCACATGGCCACGAAGGTGTTGTTGGCGATCTCCCACTCCTGCCAGATGCTGGGGGGGGGCAGGCCGTGGGGAGGAGGGGGGCTGGGGGCACCTGACGGCCTTCTGTGCCCGCCCCACGCACTAGCTGCTCACCCGAGGACCCCGCTGTACGCGTTCCAGCGGAAGGTCTGCTCGTGCTGCGTCACGTTGTGGAACAGGCAGAGCTCGTACTTGTACCTGGGGACGCAGCAGGTCAGGGGGGCCCAGCCACGCCCAGCCCGCGGGGCGCCCTGCACTCACGTGGACTCCACCAGGCTGAAGCACTTGCCGGACAGCCCAGAGAGCTGCGCAGGCCCTGGGGAAGGGAGTGCGGACGTGACCAGGATGCCAGGGGGGAGCACAGAGCTCACCCGCATGGAGGCCAGAGCCCAAGGCTCCCAGCAGCCACCCTGGAACAGGCTGGGTGGCACGTGGACCAGTGGCCATGGTCAGGTCTGCCCGGTCCTGCCCACACTCTGGGTGGACACAGAGCCAGACTCGGGAGGCTCCGGAAAGAGCTGAGGCCAGGGAACTAGCAGTTAGCATAATGGCTATGTCGCTGGACTCTCACGTAGTCGACCATGGTTCGTGTCCTGGACCTGGTGGCTAAAAACTCATGCTGGGCGCGTGTGCGTGCGTGCCCAAGATCCCGAGAGGAGAAGGGAATGTGGCGTGGCCATCCCCCCAGGGGAGGTGTCTTCTCGCTATCTCTGTCTTTCTCTGTCTTTCTGGTGAACACACATGCCCAAACCTCTCAAAAAATAAAAAATAAAAATAAAAAAGACATGAGACCGGGACAGCTGCTGGCCTGCGTGCGCCTGCTGGCGGAGGCTGGCAGGGGACAGCGTGAAGACAGGAGCTTGGGGGCCAGCAGATGGCATGGTGGAGGGTGCTGGACCCCCACATGGCCGACCATGGTTCTAGTCCCAGACCTGGCGGCCTGCCTTCTCACTTTTCTTGCTCTGTCCCTCTCTGGTCAAAATATAAAAATAAAAATGAATTAAAAAAGGAGCATGAAGACAGGGTGAGAACCCACATCCAGGGAGAAGGCCCTCCAGGAGCGAGGGACAGCACTGCCGAGGGCCAACAGGTGGCAAGGGCAGCCGGCCCCACATCGCTGGCTGCTCAGTTAGAGTCTGAGACCTCGCCGCTGGAAAATCACCGGGCTGCCGTGTCATGCCCAGTCCCGAGTAGAGGAGCAGGGGCTGCGGCATGGCCACCCCGGGGGGGTGACTTCTCTCACACACACTCTATGCCAAGCTAAAGGAGACGTCGTCCTAGGTACGCAGGGCGAGGGCCAGTTCTTTAGCCACAGGCCTGCCCTAGGACACACCAAGCCGAGGAGGCTGGGCTGCAGGTCTCTGCTGAAGGCAGGCCGGGCACACACTGCCTGGGCCCGTGGTCTAAACACGAGTGAGCCTGAGTCACGGCTGGCTCCATGCACTCGAGCAGCCTGGCCCGGACCGAGGTGCCCCCTCCGCTTGTGCGTGTGCTCCATCATGTGAAGGAGAACCACCCAAAGGCCGAGCCACGACCTGGTGGTGAAGGGCCAGCCCCACGTAGCCAACCATGTGGTCTGAGAAGCAGGCCAGGTCACGGTCCCTTCTCAGGGTCCTGGATGCAGATGCGCACATACATGCACCTGGCTTGAGTTTGAAGCAGCTAGGTCTGGGACTCGAACCACAGTCGCCTACATGGGAGTCCAGCGATGGAACCATTACGCCACCTGCTGGTCCCGTTGACTGTCTTTACCAGTAATCACCCTACGCTGGTTGCAGCACATTCGGAAGGTGCGGGTGGCAAGGTGCCCCCTTCCATCAGTGCCCACTGCACGGGGCACACAGGCTTGCACTATGACCAGAGCGGCATGGAAGGGCGGGTCCCCCGCGTCACAGACCTGGGTGCTGTAGTAGCTCAGCCAGGCACCCACATCCCCAGTGCTGGGGCCAGACACGTTTTGGATTTGGGGTTTTCCAGATGCTGCACTCTGTGTGCACGTGAGATATCCTGGGGACTGGGCCCAAGTCCAAGCACAAAATCCACGCGTGTGTTGTACAAGCTGGGACACACAGACCAAGGCACCTCCACCTGGTCCCGTGGTGCCACATTCTGACCCGACCTCTCCATGGCGGCAGTCTGGGCCTTGCCACTAGCCACGTCGTGCCAGTACTCGAAGTCGCAGACCTGGGGCGTTTCAGACGCCACAGACCAGGTGGACGGTGACTACCTGGTGCCGGGCGCATTTGCCGTCAGCCCCACGTGCAGGCTCGGGCCAGACCCCTCACACACGGGGCCTCCGCGTCAACAGGACTAGAGGGGAGTACCAGCCCGCACTGGAGATGCTCGCACCCTGCTCCAGACGCGGGGGACAGGGGGCGCCGAAGAGCTGGACAGAAGGATGCGTGCACACCCAGCAGCCCGGCCTGCCGGCCCGAGGACAGCCTCAAACGCAGAGGCACTAGGTGGTCCAAATACCTTTCCTGGTTACAAACCAGGCCCGGAATCAGGAAAATAGTAAACAACAAATTCTAGGGCCAGCAGGTGGCATGGTGGTTGAGGCAATAAATTCCCATGTGGCTGACAACGGTTCAAGTCCTGGACCTGGTGGCTTGCTTTCTTCCCCCAAGTCTCTCTCTGGTGAGCACACGTGTCCTACAGCAAACTAAAAAAATAAAATTAAATCTTTTTAACCCTCCCACACTTTTTATTAAAATTATTTTTTATTTTATTTATTCATTTACTTATTTTATTTTGACCAGAGAGACACACAGAGAGAAAGTGAGAAAGCAAGCCACCAGGGCCAGGACTTGAACCATGGTTGGCCATGTGGGAATGTCCAGCGCCTCAACCACTGCACCAACTGCTGGTCCCCCCCACATTTTTTTTTCTTTTTTTGGAGAGGTTTTTGCTATAGGGCGCATGTGCTTGCCAGACAGAGAGAGAGAGAAAGTGAGAAATCTCCCCAGGGGTGGGATGGCCATGCCACAATCCCTTCTCCATTCTCCTCTCAGGATCTTGGGCACGCACACACAGCTACCGGGTACAGGACTTGAACCGTAGTCAACTACATGGGAGTCCAGCGACATAGCCATTACGCCTCCCACATTCTTGAGCAATGAATCAAAGAAAAAATCTCACATGAACCATGAAACACTAGGGCCTAGTGGGTTAAAGGGCCCAGGCACAGGTGGTCTGAGAACCGGGCACGTGTGCATGTATGCTCCAACCCTAACCAGGTGGGGAGGCGGCCAAGGGGCTCCCTGTCTGGTGAGCACGTGTCCTCAGGCAATGTCAGCAATACCTGTGGCGAGATACTCTCCAGAGATGACTTGTGGGCTTAGTAAATCCCTCCGCCACCTGTTTGTTCCCCGCCCTGTGCCCCGCCCGCTGCCAACTCGGGTCAGAGCTGCAGAGCACCTGGCCTTCCACCACGGTCCAGCCTCAGGGACCAGCTCTGCACCTTAAGGAACTAGAGGACAAGAGCCGCAGCGGGAAGAGAACCAGAGAAGACGAAAGCTCGGGCCCACTCTGGCCCACCCCTAAAACGCCAGGCAGTGGCGCCCTGTGGTCCCAGCTACTTGGGAGGCTGAGGTGGGAGGAGCCCCTCTCTCACACAAATAGGAAAAGAGAGTAAAACACCAAAGCTGGCAACCACGGTTCAAATCTCCAGCCCGGTCAACTTGACACGTGCCAGGCATGTGTGTGGGTGCTCAGGGTGACAGGCTGGAGGACTGGAGGGAGGGATCACGGCGTGACCAGATCCCACGGGGGTGCCCCACTCTTGCTCATGTGCACGCGCACACGATCGTGAATAAAGGATACAGGAGTGATGCAAAAATCCTGAACAAAATGCTAGAAACCGAATTCCCAGCACAGGAGGAGGTCTCCCCTGGGACGGAAGGGCGTTTCAGCCTGCCCGAACTGGGTGCTGAAACACCGGGGACGCAGGAGAGGAGAGCGCGGTGCACCGCCACGGACAAAACTCGCCACCCTTTCGTGATAAACACACTCAACAGACAAGAAACAGAAGGACGGGACCAGCAGTTAGCGTAATGCTATGTCGCTGGACTCCCACGTAGTCGACCACAGTTCGAGTCCCAGACCCGGTGGCTTAAACTCACGCCCGGGCGCATGTGTGTGCGTGCCCAAGATCCCGAGAGAATGGAGGAGAAGGGATTGTGGCGTGGCCACCCCCCCGGGGGGTGATTTCCTGCTTTCTCTCTGTCTGTTTCTGTCTGGCGAGCAAGCACACACACCCTATAGCAAAAACCTCTCGTTTACAAAACCCCTCAAAAAAAAAAAAAAAAAAAAAAAAAACAGAAGGACATGTCCTGGGGCTACCCCACAGTCCCAGGTTAAGGGGACTGCATTCCACACGGCTGATGGTGGTTCAAATCCTGGCCTCGGTGGTTTGAAAGACATGTTGGGCACGTGTAGGGGTGCCTAAAGTCCTGACAGGATGGAGACGGAGGACAGGGGACTGCACTGGCTGTGCCCCACTGAGGCAGCTTCTCCCTCTCCCTCCCTGTCTTTCGAGAGAGCACGCACCTTCAGGAAATCAACTTAGAGAAGCAGGGCGTTGTGCAGCACGATGAACCTGCATTTTTTTCGACCCTCCCGGTCAGGAGGGGACGAGTGCTCGCACCCCTCTGCCCAACACTGCACTGGACATCCCGGCCAGAGCAACTAGGCAAGAGAAAGGATCAGCAAGTGGCGTGGAGGTTAAGGTACTGGGTCCCACATGGCAGGCTGTGCAGTTCGAATCCTGGGCCCAGCAGTTTCAAATCACACAGGACGTGTATGCATGCCCGAAAGCACTGAGATGCTGGAGCAGAAGGGACAGTGGCATGGCCATCCGTTCTGGAGGTGACTCCTCATTCCCCTACTCTGGTGAGCGTACACGCCCGACAGCCAAAAAAAAAGGCAAAGCAAATAAAAAGCACCCAAATATGGGGCAGAATGGCCGCCCGCCTGCAGACGGCGTGGTCTTTTAACCCTGATCTGCCCCAGGGTGCGGGCCTTCTCAGTAGGGACGGGCGGCAGAGGAGGCGGCGGCCACGCCGCAGTCCTTTCTCCCCCATTTCTTCACTGAGGGTCTGGGGAGCACGCGCGTACAGCTGGAGTGTTGTCAGGGTGCCGCGTCTGGCCACCAAACGGGTGGGTGGGGGCACGGGGCCAGCCTGTCCCTTCTACTCAGAGTGCTTTCACCACTGAATGTCCACTCTCTTAGCCACACTTTCGGGACCCACCTTTGGGAAGCCACTCACAGGGGAGAGCCCTACAAGGGACATTCTCTGCAGCAACCTTTCTCCTCTTTTTTTTTTGGAGAGGTTTTTGCTATAGGGCACGTGCACTCGTCAGAAAGACAGACAGAAAGATAGCAAGAAATCACCCCCCAGGGGGATGGCCACGCCGCAATCCCTTCTCCTCTCAGGATCCTGGGTCCGCATGCACATGTGCGCAGCGTGAGTTTAAGCCACCGGGTCTGGGACTCGAACTGCAGTCGACTACATGGGAGTCCAACAACACAGCTATTACGCCAACTGCTGGCCCCACTTTCTCCTTTTCTATGACATTTCTTCTGAAAACCTTTTCCAGCTATCAGAGGCACGTGAGGGCGAAGGCCCCCAGTGGGGGTTGCACGATCCCATCTGCTCACCCCTCAGGCACAGGGGTTCCTGGAGCAAACCAACAGGGTGGGGTCTGTGGGATCCGCGCTCGGAACCGCGGGGGTCGCCCCACTCATGCGGTAGTTTACACTAAAACACTGAGCCGGCAGGTGGCGTGGTGGTTAAGGGCACTGGACTTCCACAGGGCCGACTGCAGTTCGAGTCCTAGACCTGGCAGCTAACCTTCTCACTCCTCCCCCCACCCCCTCCCCCTCTTTGGTCAAATTATAAATAAATACATAAAATTAAATAAAATAATTGTAAAAAAAAAAAGATTAGACCGCAGGGGAGGACTACAGCAGTCCCACAGGTGCCAGCGGCCAGGGGCAGTGCCAGCGGCCAGGGGCAGTGCGAGATGCTGTCCGGAGCCTGCAGTGCCCACAGCGGAGTGCAAGCAGGGACCGGGTTTGGGGCAGGAGAGGCAGCTCCCGGCTTATTCAGCGGGTAAAAGCTGAGACACGTGTCTGGAAGCCAGCACATGGAGCGGTGGAGGCCAGACCCCACAGAGCTGACAACCGGTTTGTGTCCAAAATCCAGAAAGGAAACCGTTGAAAGGACTGTGTCGCGCCCCCGCACCCCAGGGTGCATTCTCGCTTTCCCGGCTCTGCCTCCGGAGAGCACACGCGCCCTCCCCCTGTACCAGAAGTCTGCACAGGCAAACGCGGAGGGGTTGCGCCCGCCGCCCTGCTGCACTCGCAGGGGCACTCACCGGACACCGGCGACGGCTCGCGCTTGGGCTGGAGGCGACTGGTCTGCGGCAGGAACGGGTTGTTGAGCCTGCGACGGGGGAGCGGGCATGGGTATGGGCCAGGGCCAGGGCCAGGGCCTAGGGCCAGGGCCGCGCCTGCCCCGCCGGACGCACCAGGGCCGCTCACCCGACAGTGTCCGGCTACTTCACCACCTTCATCTTCCGGGTGGGGAGCCGGGGGTCGGCCACTGACCGCGCGCAGCGACCGCGAGCAGCAGGAGGACGAGCGCCAGCCGCGCCACCATAGCACCTCCGCCCGCCCGGCCGCGCGGTCACGTGGGCGTCGGTCAGGTCACGTGAGAGCTGGAGCAGGAACTGACGTCACGTGGAGACGGGATCGGGCCTCGGCGCCGACGCGTGCACTGACGCCCGCGCAGCTCCGTGGGCAGCCGCGCGCGGGCCCGGGCCGGGTGGCGCTGCCCTGCGCGCTGGCCATGTGGGACCTGGGCCACTGCGACCCGCGGCGATGCACCGGCCGCAAACTGGCCCGCCTGGGGCTGGTGCGCTGCCTGCGCCTGGGCCGCAGGTTCGGCGGCCTCGTGCTCAGCCCGGTGGGCGCCCAGTACGTGTCCCCTGCCGACAGGTAGGCGCCGGGTCTGCCCCACTGTCAAGTCCGTCTCCGGGGCTCCGCGGTTGCATTCCAAGTCTTCCGGGCCCTTTCCCCAGGGCAGTCTGGTGTGCCACCGCGGCCTGGGACGAACGTTAGTGGAGTGAATAAACGACACGCCCCCGAGTAGGGGCAGCTGCCTCCAAGCTTGCTCTGAGAGCTGCTTGGGGGTGTCCGGGAGTAGGGTGATGTCCTCTCACCCAGACGCATTCTGGCAGGCAGCTGGTGGCACAGTCTGGTGTCGCTGTCATCGACTGCTCCTGGGCCAGACTGGATGAGACACCATTCGGGAAGATGCGAGGGCACCTGCGGCTTTTTCCCTTTAGGGCCCCTGCGGCTTCTGCCCTACCTGGTGGCCGCCAACCCGGTGAACTACGGCCGGCCCTGCAGACTGTCCTGCGTGGAAGCTTTCGCTGCCACCTTGTGCATTGTAGGTGAGTTGTGGCCTGGTGCCAGTGGGCCTGGCAGCCTGTGTCCCCACCAGCG
The DNA here is from genome assembly GCF_000334495.1 of Tupaia belangeri chinensis. NCBI lineage: Eukaryota > Metazoa > Chordata > Mammalia > Scandentia > Tupaiidae > Tupaia > Tupaia belangeri. The sequence goes on along the minus strand of NW_006159653.1, from coordinate 1,255,647 downwards.
TCTTCTGCTGAGACCCAGGAGCCCGAGGGGTGACGGGAAGGCGTTCTGTCCCAGACCGCACTCCCAGCACCTGCTCACAGGCTTGACCTGGTGCAGCTGAGGCCGAGGCAGCGTGGCTGGCTGCCCCCACCCCCCACCCCCACCCCGGAGCTGCTGCTCTGCTCCCGGGAGTGCTGCGAGTCTTCAGACGATCTGGAGCCCAGGTGGAGATCCCGGAGACCGGGGGTGTTTGCGTTTCTCAGCAGAGGAGGAAGACATGGGGGCTGCAGCCAGAGAGGCAGACCCCTCGGTTACTCACAGCAATCCCCTAGCCCCTACTGTGGCCTGGACACTAGGGGCTGCCCATGTCTCCAGATGTTCGTGTCCCTCACCCTCAGGCTTCTCGGACCTTGCCACCCTTGTGCTGCAGAAGTTCAAGTGGGGCGAGGGCTTCTTGGACCTGAACCGCCAGGTCCTGGCCAGGTACGCAGCCTGCAGCAGCCCGGAGGAGGTGCTCCAGGTAGAGAAGGCATCACTGGCCA
>NW_006159653.1:1252111-1255116 GCF_000334495.1 Tupaia belangeri chinensis | reverse complement strand
TTCCTGGCCAACGCTGAGGGGAGCCCCAAGCAGGAGGAACTTGGTGAGGCCTGGTATGGTGGGGAGCCTGGTAGGGACTGCACCCCCGGGCCAGCCACCTCCTTTTGGAAAGGCCCAGGGAGGGGAACTTGGCTCTGCTCTGAGGTCGCTTAGAGACCCCTCCTTCCTTCCCTGGATCAGACCCTTTTGACGTGGATTCGGGACGCGAGTTCCTCAACCCCAACAGGCCCGTGACCAGTGCCTGGTAGGTCCCAGCTTCCTGCCGCGCTGCGCCGCCAGGCTCTGGCCCTCTGCCCCGTGGAGGGGCCAGTGTGTTCCTGGGTGGACATCCCGCAAGGAGCTTGATTTAGAGCCCTGGGAACGAGGGCCGTCAGTCCACGGCAGGGACTCAGGGCTGAGTGCTACACGGAGGTGTTGCCTCAGGCTGCCAGGGACACCCTCAGGGACATGTCCCTCTTCCAGGCTGCCCACAGACACTGAGGACAGCGACGAGGCTGAGGGACAAGGGCCTGACACCAAGGACAGAGGAGGCAGCAGCAGCTGCTCTGAGGAGGCCGCGGCTCCAGGCCAAGGGGCCGAAGCCACAGGTCCCGCTTGACGTTTGCAAAGGAGTCAAGAAACGCCAGACTTGATGAAGCGTGTATTTGGGAAGCTGCATGATGGGGACACGTAGAGACAGCGAGTGGGGACACAGATGGGCCGGCGGGGCTGGCGTCCGGGCTCTCCCAGCTTCTCTGACACACCTACTCTTGGTTGTACCTCGGAGCTCACAATGAAGGCGGCAAGCCAGGAAGCTCCTGTGTGTGCGCCTGCTGCTTCCGGGGGGTGGGGCGGGGGTCTTGGCCTCTGGGGAGGCAGACCCTGCCCAGAAGTGTGTCTTGGGGGGCCATCCGCTAGGAAAGATACTGACCAGTTGGCTCAGAGCCTTGCTCCCTGGCCCCTAGCCATGGGCCTTGGTTTGGGGCCTCAAGGGAGCCTCTCCTGGGCCTAGGGGCTAGGCAGAGCCCTTAGCAAAGCTCTCCTCTGTGTCCCTCTTGAGCAGAGCACTCCAGGGTCGGGGGAGGACGGTGGTGGTGGCTGGGTCAGCAGGTGTGCCCACTTCTACCCGCACGGAGGGGGAGGGGGCTGGGTCAGCAGGTGTGCCCACTTCTGCTCCTGGAGGCTCTGGAAGCTCCTCCCCTCCCAGCTCAGCTTGTCCAAATGCCCCCCCCAGGCCTTCCTGCCTCTAGGATGTTAAGACCTTGTCCTCACCCAACGAGAGACAGTGGTACTTCCCGTGAGATAAGGGTGACTAGTCTTGGGGAGCTGGTTCAGTGCAGGGTGCTGAGCAGCATCTTCACTCTCCGGTCGGGACCCGAGTCCCTGCAGACACCACCTGGTACCCAGTGGGCACAGAGCCACCACCCGTGCAGGAAGGCCCACCCGGGGGTCAGGGTGGGCTCTGAGTGCAGGTCCACAGATACACCGGGGGGCGTGGCCACAGCAGCACAGCACATCACAGGGGAGGGGCACGGCTGTGGGGGGCTACCAGGGCGAGGCGGGCTGGTGGCAGCAGGAGCGCTGCTCAGGGCTCGGCCATGTACTTCTCCAGCTCCTTGAGTTTCTTGACAAACTCCTGTGCCTCCTTGCTGGTGCGGCCCTCCAGCATCCTTAGCGCCGACCTCACTGTGGGCGGGCAGGTGTGCGGCAGCCAGCGCCAGGCCTGGCTGGCCCTCGGCCCCCACCTCCACCCAATGCTCGCTCACCCTGGGCTCTGGGCCGGCGCAAGTGCAGTGTGAGGGGCGGCCCAGCCCGCAGTGCCCCTCCCTGGGGCCGGGCTACGCCGGGGATGGTAGCCAGGCTGAGGGCTGCCTCCCCTGCGAAGTCATTAGTGGACAGCCAGTCGTGGTCCATGACGGTGAACAGCACACAGGCCCCACGGCGGCGGCAAGCCTCGGCAGGCACGGAGCTGCAGAGAGGGCCGTCAGTAGGAGCCCAGTGGCCGCGTGGCCTGGGCGCAGTGGCGTGGACACTCACAAGTGGAAGAGCTCGTCGTACAGCGGGTGCAGCGTCCGAGTCTTGACCTGGGTCCGCTGGCTGCGGGCCAGGGGGAAGACGTGCGGTGGGCCCAGCTCCACGATCACAAAGGGGTCACTCAGGCCTGGAGGCACAGCGTGAGCTAGCGAGCCCCGTGTCGCTGGCCCGCCCCACCGCTGCCAGGTACACCTCACCATTGGCATCCAGAGGGAGCAGGTCCGCAGCGTGCAGCACCTCCACGGCCAGCCGCTGCTCTGCCGCTTCGTAGTGGCAGCGGACGCTCAGGCGTCCGAACCGGCTCTGCTCCAGGGGCCTCTGCAGGAAGGCTAGTGAGCAAGGGGGGGGGGGGCCTCGGTGCAGGGAAGCGCAGGGCGAGTGCCCGCAGCAGGCCACCTACCTGCTTGAGCTTGTCCAGGTAGAACTGCTCAATGCACTCCCGAGTGGGGCATTTGTGCAGCCGCAGCTCCTCCTCCAGCCTCTGCAGGAGTGCGTGGAGGGCGTGACTGCTGGCCATGCGCACCAGGGGCCTTTGTGGCACCTCACAGCTGCCCTGGGACCACTTCGTGCACGAGGACACGGGGCCGTGTGGGGCAGCTGTGGAACCCGCCCGTGTCCAGGCTGCCCCAGCCCTCACGGTGGCCAGGCCTCACCTTGTAGCTCCCATCCCTCAGGCTCTCCATGGACAGGCCCTGACCCTCTGCGTGGAAGAAACTGACCAGGGCCTGGGAGAGGAAGAGGCATCGGGCTGGAGGAGGCTGGAGACCAGCTTTGAAGGCGTTTCAGAAGCCCCGGGTCCTAGGGCAGGGCAGCTCTTCACCTGGGGCTCATCAGCTTCCTGGGAGTGTGGGGGAGGCTAGCCGTGGAGGCCAGGCAGCTCTCTGAGCAAGTGGCTGGAGCACTGCCTCAGCGGCCCCGTAGCAGGGGCTGTCCAAGCAGGACCCTTCCCTGGGCGTCCTGGCAGGAAGCGGCGGGGCAGGGAGGACCCCGGG
>NW_006159653.1:1251360-1251961 GCF_000334495.1 Tupaia belangeri chinensis | reverse complement strand
TCTAGCCGCCGCCCACCTGGCCCTGGCCGCAGCTGCTACCTGTGCAGGTTCTCCTTCACCAACGAGGCGTTCAGCATGGCCAGCTTCTCGTCCAGGTACTTCAGGAGTGGGGCCACTGCCTGCGGGGCGTGGGGCGTCCTCAGGGCTGCCTGAGCCTGGGCCCCACGCTGCCCCAGCACTGCCCAGCGCTCACCTCGTCGTTCTGAATGGAGTCCGGCGAGAGGCCGACGTGCTGCGTGTACTTCCTGATGTCGCCCACCATCTGAGGGGTCGGGCTCGCTCAGCGTGGGTTCAGGGCTGCCCCCACGCCCAGGTCCCCCGCCTGTCCTCTCTGCTCACCTTCGATGTCAAATGGGCCGTCAAGGTGCTAACCTCTCGTTGCAGGTCCTCGTCCAGGGCCTGCATGCAGCTGAGCAGGGACCGAGGAAGCACTCCCTCCAGCCCTGCAGCCCCTTCTGGCCATGCCAAGCCTCTCAGAGACTGCCCCGCAGCTTTGCGCACGAACTCCACGTTGTTCAGGACCACACAGAGCTGGGGGTGTGGCCAGAGGTGGGGGTGGGGTCCGGTGATGGCGTGGCCCCGCCCCAACCCGCCGGGGCCT
>NW_006159653.1:1248686-1250802 GCF_000334495.1 Tupaia belangeri chinensis | reverse complement strand
CGCCCCCGCTCACCCCCCGCCTCGCGGCCTGCCGCTGGCTGGGCGTCCGCTTTCTTGCGCAGCAGCTCAGAGTAGAAGAGGGTGGCCTCGCACAGGTCCTGGCGTGGGAGTGGGAGGCTGGGCTGCAGCCACTCCTGGCTCTGCCATCCCTCCCCGCTGATCTCGAGCCTAGTCTTCCCGGCCCCCCCAGCCACGCACCTGTCCGAGCTGGGTGCCCAGCACCTGGGCCTGGGCGGGCTCAGGCCATGCCAGGCGGACCCAGAGCTCCCGGATGTGGCTGAGGCAGAGGCTGGCGGTGGTAGCGGAACTGCTGTGCTTGCAGGAGGGGTCTACGGGCTCCAGCTGGGAAGGAGAGATGGCGGTTGCCGGGGGCTCGGGCACACCCCGGTGCCCTGGAGCCTGGCGCTCAACGTGTCCACATCCACGGCTCCCTGAAACCGCCACTTGGCCTGGTCCCGCACCACCTGCAGCCAGAGCTTCACAGCAGGCAGGAACGGGGCGTGGATGCCAGCCAGGGCCAGGGAGCGGCTGTCCCTGTGGTGTGAGGCCGGAGTTCATACCCGCTCAAGTGTCCTCAGGAGTCACGGCCCCTGGGCTGACAGCCACCCTCTGGGACAGGGCACACAGTGCCAGGCACCCACCGCCCCGGGATGCTGTGCCAGAAGCGCTGCGTGTCCGCCAGGGTCAGGTAGAGCTCCAGAAGCCCCGAGGCCACCTCCAGGGTCATCTTGGGGTTTAGCTCATCAGTCAGGACCCATGCCTCTTCCGCCACCTGCTCCAGAGGCTGGAGTCAGGCCCAGGCGACATGGAAGGAAGCTCTGGGCACTCTTCGCATGCCCACAGACCCCCATCAGTGACCGCTCACCAGGCGCTCCAGCTGTCGGAAGGTCAGGCTGAAGAAGTCCACCTCGAGAATGCTGCAGAGGACAGGCATCAGCCCCAGCCGCCTGCACCCACCCCTGCCCGCACAGGGGCCGTGCCCACCTGTGGAAGAGGCTGGCATAGATGCCGTAGCAGGACTGCAGGTCGGCGTAGACAGCGTCTGCTAGCTCAATGAGGCCGGGGAGGCGCTGCGGCCCTTGCTGCAAGGAAGCACTGCTGGGGCCTCAGAGGACCCGGCCGCGGCCACGCCCTCTGAGCCACACCTGCTCTCGGGGACACTTGGCGTCCAGGAGCCTGTCGAACCACTCACGGTTGCCTCTCTGCAACAGAAGCCGCGAGGCAGCATTGTGGGCTGAAGGGGACAGAATGATGGCGCACGGGCCGCAGGCCTCCACACACCTTCAGAGCAGCAGCCACGTCCACGCTCAGCTCCGTCTCAAAGGGGCAGATCTCAAAGGAGGGCTGGAAGAGCTGCAGCTTGCGGAGACACCTGCCAGAGGGCCACGTGCTGACCTGGGCCGCCGCCGGGCGCCCCCCACCTGCAGCCCTGGGCGGTGCAGCCCGCCCCGCCCCCGCCCGCACTCACTTCAGCAGCAGCTCCAGGCGGCCCACCGCCGTGCTGTTGGTGGCGGGGAAGTAGTCTCGGAGCTGGCGCAACAGGCGCAGCCCAAACTCGGAGAAGGCAGAGAAGCTGTCAGCCAGGCTCTCCTCCTAGGGGGATAGAGCCCTCTGGAGCTGCAGACCTGGCCTAGCAGCCCTGCTGGCCTTGGCCCGCGACAGGCTCCCTCGGTCCCTCCCCGCGAGGAAGTCCATGGGGACGGGGCCTCCCCCCCCCCCTGACTGACCCCAGGTAGCCTCCCCCTGCCTGCCAGCCTCAGCTTCCCCGCCACCCCCACCCCCGCTACTCCCACCACTCAGAGCCTTGTAGGGCAGTTCCTGCCGCCCCACCCCGTGTCTTCTTTCCTGACGGCCGAATGAAGGCCTCAGCAGCCTCCCGTCGTGCTCTTCAGACCCGTATCTTTGTTGTCACACAGCGCTTGCTCTCCCGTGTCCCGCGTTCCCCGGGAGGGCGCTCGGCACCCTTCATGGCCACGCCCACCTGCTCCTGGGGCAGCGAGGCCGCCTCCTCCCAGTGCGCCTGCACGTCCTCCAGCAGCCCCAGCAGGTAGCCATAGTCCAGCGTGCGACTCTGATGGTGGCGGCTGCTCGCCCGCCAGTGGCCACTGTGGTCTGG
>NW_006159653.1:1242681-1248652 GCF_000334495.1 Tupaia belangeri chinensis | reverse complement strand
AGGCAGCGCGGGGGGGGCGGGCCCCCCCCCCCCCTGCCAGTGCCTATTGGGTTCAGGCAGCTTCTGTCCCTCCACTTCCACTCCACCTACTCGCATCCCCGAGCCCCGCCCATTCAACCCCGCCCCAGCTCGTTACCACCCTCCGCCCTCGAAGCCCTATGCCCCGCCTACTGGTCGCGCCCCGCCCACTCACAGCACGGCCAGCTGCAAGGGTGACAGGTTGCTCTGAGCTCCGTGCAGACTGAGGACGGTGGCCGCTGGGCCGCTGAGCTCCCCGCGCCAGCTGCTGGAGTCAGGCTAGTGGAGAGGGCTGGGTCTAAGAGGCCAGAGGGTCTACCGCCTGCCGGCCCTGCGCCATTTGAGGGCACCTCCTACCTCCTCAGCTCGGTGCTCGAACCACAGCAGTCTGCTGAGCAGCAACAGATAGGACAGGAAGCCGGACCGGCCGCGCTGGCTCATGCCCGTGTCCCTCTGGAATGCAGAGCCGCCATCAGCAGCCCTGCCTGAGCCGGAAGGCAGGAGTTCCCGGGTGTGGGCAGGGCTCTCCGGCTGCCCACCTGGGTGGTGATAAGCTTCAGGACCAGATGGCAGTCTCCCTGCACACAGGAGGCCCGAGAGCGCGGCTCCAGCTTGAACCAGCGGTCCATGCCGGTTACGGGCACCTCCTGGGCAGACAGGAGGAGGGGTCAGGCCCCCAAGACTCCTCCCCTCCTCCCTGCGCACCCCCTGAGCCCCGGGACCAGCTTTCCTTCTCAGGTGAACCAGGAGGCTCCTGGGGCTTAGCAGGCTGGGGCACCCCTCCCACTGCCAGCGTGCACTGCCCCCAGCCTAGCCACCCTGGTGCCACGCACCCGGACAGGGATGTTGAGGCAGCCCAGGAAGTCGTCGGTGTGGTCCTCGGGGGGCCCGGCTGCCCCGTTGGCACGGGCCGACTTGACAATCTGTTTGAAGTACCTGGTGCAGACAGGAGCCTTGTACGCTGCTCTGGGCCGGCTGCAGGCCTAGTGCTGGGCTCAGGGCCCACCCTACCTGCTCACGCCCTTCAGGCCGATGACCTCGTTCAGCTTCCTGCATGCTTCCACCAGGGACACGTCGTCGTCATGGTCCCTGGGGTGGCGACCTGGTCTGTCTGGAGTGCCTAGCTGGGCCCTGGGTCCCTCCAGCCCCACCCTCAGAGGTGCCCACCCCTGCCCAGGGCCAGGGCTATACCAGATGTCCAGGTGCAGCTGGTCAGTGTGCACGTCCTCGATCTCACTGCAAGAGAGCACAGGGCGTCCATTGCCAGGGAGCTCCAGAGCAAGAGGCTGCCAGCTCCGCCTGGGCTCGAGTCCTGACGGTCACTCGCCGTGAGCCGGGTGGCCAGGGTACATAACACCCGTCTCTGGACAGTGGGTACAGGACCAGCCCCCGAGTCCCCTGGGGTAAGCTGCGAGGCCAGGGACAGTGTGGGTGTCACAAGCATCCCGCCTGGGCACCAGGCCTTACAAGAGGAAGTGCTCCTTCCAGACAGGGTTCAGGGTGCCGCTCCTGACCTCTGTGACCTGGATGCTCTTGGCGGGCAGCGGGCTGCTCCGCTTACTGCCCCTGCGGAAGCTGAAGCGTGGCTCCTTCTGCTGGCTGGCCTCCTGCTGGGCGCCCGAGGCCGGCAGGATTCCCAGCATGCAGTATGGGTCGCTGAAGCCTAGGACACGGAGGTGCTTCAGCTCCAGCCCCGTGTCCTCTGCCCTCCACGGCAGCCAGGGACCCGGGTCCCCACTCACCATTGGGGTCTTTGGCCAGAAGGTTCTTGGCGCATATGACAGAGACTTTCAGGGCGTATGTAGGGGCCTGTGAGCAGAGAGGCGGGGGCCTCGCGGGGCTGAGCTGTGTGCGCCCTGATGTGACAGGGCCTGCCTGTGCCTCCCCCACCCCTGTGCACACGGGCTCTGAGCTGCTCGGCCCCTGGAAGGCGGTGGGGGCCTTACCTTTGCCCTCTTTACGTGCCCCACGGCCTCGGCATGCTCCTCAGGGCTGGTGCCGAACACCTGTGGGAGGCGGGCAGCTGGAGGGGCTGGGGGCGCTGCAGGCAAGGCCGGGCCTCAGCCCTCGGGCGGTGTGGGGGCGAGCAGCAGCTGGGGGTTGTGCCGGGGGCGTGAGTGCACGGCTGGGCATGGTGCGTGTGAAGGCAGCTCGCGAGACAGGAGCCGTGGGGGCCGGCACCCGCGGGTGAGGAGAGGTGCGTCCACCTCTGGGACCCTTGTGCCCACCTGTCTGTGCCCTGCTAAGCCAGTGTTCCCGCGCGCACGTGCACCTCCCTGCCTGGACGTACCCCTGTACACATTACACTTCTGTGCGTGCACGGCATGGGGCCACCCTGTGTGAGGGTCGCGTGACGGCGACGTGAGCTGGTGGCGGAGGGCCGGGGGGAGGTAGGGTCTCTGTCCTCCCCAGATGTGGCGGGCATCGCATGGCCAGTGCTGACAGAGCTCACCTGCTGGAGGTAGCTCAGCAGGGCGTCCTCGTCATCCACCTGCTCGGGCCCCACAGCCCCTGCGCGGTGCAGGACTGTGTACAAGGCCTCTTCGTAGAGCAGCTCCACCTGCAGCGACGGGGCTGACGGGGTCCCGAGGCCCGGCCATGCATGCTCGGCCCCACCTTGCACTCCTCCCACCGGCATGGTCCCTGCCTCACCACCTGCCCCACCCGCCGTGGCACCCGTCCATCCACCTGTCACCAGAGCCCAGGCCCTTCCCTGGGGCCAGGGAGAGCAGATGGGCCCGTCCCTGGGGTCAAGCCTCCCCCATCGTCCCATTACCTCCTCCTGGGTCAGGACCCTCTGGCCACGGTCGGGGTCCACAGGCTCCGCGGGGGTGGGCGAGCCGCTACGCAAGAGAACCTGCAAGGGCACCTGGGTGCAGGTCCTGGGGCGTCTGTCCATGCCCCCAGGCCGTGGCTGGGTGCCTGGGGGAGCTGCAGGGAGGAGGGAGTGGGGGCAGCCTGTGCCAGGGCTGTGGGAGCGTGTTCTCACCTCAGGGCATGGCAGGCCTCGTCTACCTTCCCCCTTCTTTAGAAGAAGGCGCATCTGGGCGAAGAACTCCGTGCCATCCCTGGCTTTCCTGGGAGAGGGGCGGGCGTCAGCTCTCGGTGTGCAGCACGGGCCACCCACCTGGGACCAGCCTGGCCTGGGGACACAGCCACCCAAATCTCCATGGGCCGGGACGGCGGGGCGGCAGCAGGGGGTCTGCCGGGCGCTGTGGCCTGGGCTTCAGACCCACCCGCCCGCCCACGTGAGCCAGTGGCAGGCCCGTGGGCGTGTGAGGTCTGGCCAGAAGGGGGAGGCCAGGCACAGGTGCCCTGCCAGGTCGGCCTCCGGCACGCACCGGGCCCAGGTGGCAGGCTCCTGCGGGTCGGCGCTGGCACCCCCTGGCTCTTGCTCCGCCCTGCGGCGGAGGGCCGGGCGCTCCCGCATCTGCCGGAGCACGCTGCTCTTCATCCCCAGCAAGGCGGACATGGCAGTGGCCTGCAGGAGGCAGGAGGGGTGGGCAGGGCTCAGAGCCTGTGCGTCCCTTGCAGGTGGCCTTGAGGACAGGTGGCAGGTGCTGTCACAGGCGATGGCTGTGCGCTGGGGTCGCTGGGACAGCGCCAGCCACCCCCACGGCTGCAGGGCCGAGGCCAGAGCGGGACTGGGAGAGCATCTCCCGGGGTTGTGCTGAGAGGACTCCCAGCCCCGTGGCCACTCTGGAGCCAATGCCTGGTGGCCAGGCCCTCTGTGGAACCGCTGGGCGACCCTGTCACCAGGACAGCGCCTGCCTGCCGCAGCTGGGACACCGAGCCGCCCCCAGCTGGAAAACTCGGGGTCCAGCCCACTGCAGTTACCCTCAGGTTGCCACGGCAACCACGCTACCTCAGCCCACTCCCGGAGGTCGCCTGCCAGGAATGGGGCGGCCTAGGCAGACCCCAGCCCTGTGGCCCAGCCCAGCCTGGTTCTGCTCAGAACCTGCTGGGCCCTGAAGGGGCGGGGAAGCAGAGGGGACGTGGGTGGACGCCTTTCCTCTCTCCCGAGAAGGCGGGCTGCCCTCACTCTGCTTGGAGCGCCACGCCGTCAGCCTGCCTCTGCCAGGCTCCTCGCTCGCCTGGGCACAGCTGCGGCAGGGACTCAGTTTCCCCTGCAGGCAGAGGACCTTGGGCAGGAAGGCAGCTATGACACCAGGGCCTCCAGACCCCCTCTCGCTGCGTGGCCCAGCCCAGGCCCCACCTGTGCCCTGGGCCCCACATCCCCTCCAGCCCTGTGACAGCCCCGGGGAGGCCCCATCTGCCACGGACACTCTGGTCCCTGCCGCAGCCTCCTAGCCTCCTGCACCCCACGGCAGGCCTTTGTCCTGTCCGCGGGGCCCAGTTCACTCCCCGCGGTGCCTCTGGGCCTGCATGGCAGTCTGGTCACTGGCTAGCAAAGGGCATGAGGACCCCTCGCCCAGCACAACCTGGCTGCCACCTCCGTTGTGTGCCCACTGCCTCAGGTCGCCGCCCAGGTCACCTCAGGTGACAGCTCTACTGCCAGGAGAGCCAGGGCGGGCACAGCTGCAGGCTCCCCACCCCACCAGGCCTGTCTGTGGTACCCAGGGGTGCCCCCAGCCTGCAGCCCCCCGGGGTCCTGGTAGGGCCAGTGAGTGCCCTTCACCTGCCAAGGGGCCAGAACGAGGCCGCACCCCCTGCAGATCCAGAGCCTCCCCCAAAGCCGGGGCTCAGCAGCCAGAGCAGGTGTGAGGTCCCTGAGACGGTGAGTCAGGCCTCTTCCCCTTGAGCTGAGCAGGAGAGGCTGCCCCCCCCACAGCCCCCCAAAGCCAGTAGAGCCACCACTGCCTGAGCTGTTGCCAGGGCAACCGCCAGCTGCATCTGCGTGTGATGGGGGCTTGGGGCTCGTGTCTCAGAGACAGACGTGGCGCAGGATGAAGCGGCCTGAGCTGTGGGAACAAGCGTGCGGGCAAGGCGGCCGGCGCTCGCTGCATTGCCTACACGCACCACAGCCGCGCGGGGGCGTCTCAGACACCTGCCTAAGGGCGCGGCCCGCGGGTGGTGGCCTGGGTCGCCAGCCCTGAGTGCACGCAGGCCCTGCTATCCAGGTGCTCACTTCCCACGATGTCCCGAGCCTGGAGGTCCAGCTGGGCCGGACCCCCCCAACACTGAACACTGACCGCAGCTCCTGCTCCTCCCTCAGGTTGCTGCTGCACCGGGACGAGTTCTGCTCCCGACTGCTGGGTGCCAGGGCAGCCCCGGCCCTCGGGCCACTTCCACAGAGGCCCTCCCAGTCCCAGCCAGGGACCTCACCCAGGACGCCGTAACTGAGCACGGGGCTGCAACCAGAACAGGAGGGCCCGGGCGTGAGGGGCAGAAGGGGCCCCGTCCTCTTGCCATCTCTGTCCCTCCTGGGCTCAGACAGCAGGACGTGCCCGCATCCGCGCCGTGCAGCTGCCAGGGCCGGAACCGCGGCTCCTGTCTATCCGTGGGCAGGGCTGACCGCCGAATGCCATGCTGTGCCTCTGGGGCCCGGCCACGGGCGGCACTGCTCTGGTGGCCACCACCTCTCTCAGCTGCTGGGTCCCAGCTCACAGCCACGCTGGCCGGTGCCTGCTGAGCGGGGTCCTGCAGGAGACCGAGGCCTCCGTCCGGAGCCAGCACAGCGGGGACGAGAGTTCCCGAGACCAGGTCAGGCCCACGATGCAGCCCAGGCTGACTCCAGAGCCAGGTGGTGCTATTTCCTGCCAGGACACCCGGGCTGCGGTGTTGGGGTGGATGAGTCTGGGGCAGCTGAGCAGGGCAGGAGGGCTGGGCTGGCCTGCCCTACCCCTGCCCCAGCTACCCTGAATGAACACCTTTGGCTTGGGGGGCACTGGGGGCCAGGGCGGGGAGGGGCCCTCCAGTGCTGCCCAGGTGTGTGGGCAGGGGTTGGCAGAGGATGGCGTCGGGGGTGGACTCACCGGCTCCGTGGGCCCCG
>NW_006159653.1:1240284-1242207 GCF_000334495.1 Tupaia belangeri chinensis | reverse complement strand
TCCAGTGCTGCCCAGGTGTGTGGGCAGGGGTTGGCAGAGGATGGCGTCGGGGTTGGACTCACCGGCTCCGTGGGCCCCGCTGGCTCTCCCCTGGGCTTCTCTGACGCCCCAGGCAGTCTTCCCAGCCCCAGACGTGGTCCCCAGCAAATGGCAGGAGGGCCTGGGAATGCATTCTAACAAGCCCTGAGGGGACCTGGCGCCTGGTGAAGCTGAGACCAGCCAGAGCTTCCAGCAGGATGCCGGGCTCCCAGAGGCCCCTGGGGGTTTCCCTGCCTGCCTCCCACCCCTCCGGCACTGCAGCCCTCCACGACCTCGGAGCCCGTTCTCGGGTGGCTGGCACCTCACATGCCTGGCCCCACCCCACTGCTAAGGAGTTTTTCTCCCACAGGAGGGTGGGCGCCAAAGGGAGCTTGGAGCCTGACTGGGGTGGAATATCTCTACCCCTCCCCAGAGGGCCGGATCCGGCGGGGACCCCAGCCTTTTGCCATCTGGGTTGAGAGGGAGGGGAGGAGAGTGGAGGGCCCTGGGGGTTGGCAGCAGCAGAGGTTCCGGGGGCACTGGGGCCCCTGTGAGGACCAGCGGGAGAGGAGGGACAGGGCGGGTGCGGCCCTCCCAGGAGGGGTGCTGGGAGACCTCACGGAGCATCTCCGGGGTTACAACCCCGCCCCCGTCGTGGTCTGCCTTGGGGAGAGGTTCCTGCGCCTCGCCCGAGGGTCTGCGCAGCGGGAGAACTGCCACGGCCCTCTGTGCGCGCTCGCGGGACCTCCCGCCGCCTCCCGGTCCCGCATGGGTCCGCACCGAGCAGTTTAGGCGCCGAAGGCCCAGGTCCAACGGGGCGGCGGTCGTCTGCGTGTCCGTCTTGGGGATAGCCGTATGGAGCCCGACGGCGGCCTGACGGCACCGGGCGGCACTCCGTGCCACTCACCGTGGGCCAGGCCGCGGGGAATGCGCGGACTCCGCGGGCGCCGCGCTCCGGCACCAGCTCCGGGGGCGCCGAGGAACAGCGACCACTTGTAGCGGAGCGCGCGGACGTCTGAGCACTGTGGAGGGGACGCGCTGCTGCGGCGGCGGGGAGGGGCGGGGCCTGGCACGCTCGCCCCGCCCACCGCTCCGGGCCTGCCCCGGACCGCTGGGCCTGGGGGCCCGGGTAGGCGTTCCTGTGTCCCTGGGCCGGACTGGGTTCCGGTTCTCCCAGGTGCAGAATTGGGTGAACCCACGGGTGGGTGCGGAGCGGGGCACAGGCTCTGCTCTGAGCCTGGCGAGGTTCCCCCCCACACCCCGACGTGCTCAGACTCCTGCAGCTGGTGAGGGCTGGGAGGATGGCTGTCTGCCAGGTCTCCTCCCAAGGACTCAAGGAAGCCACCATTGCCAAGGACACACACCACCCCAGGCCGCTGTACAGACTTTTCTGGGAGACTGTGGGCCATCACAGGAGTCACCTTCCCAGCCCAGCGCTGCCCTGAGCCCCGCCATGCAGCAGGCCTGGTCTGGAGACCCCACCGCCAGGAGCCTAAGAGCTCTCTCTTCTCCAGGGGGGGACAGCTTGCACATGGGGAGGGGTGCTCTGCAGACATCCACTCAGGACACCCCGACAGGCTCACCACCTGTTGGAGTGGTCGCCATGTGGCCTGGGGGAAGGCCCAAGACGCCTGGGTTGGGCCACTTGTCCCGTCATAGCCAGCTGGAACCCCTGCCCTGCCTTCTGGACCCCTCTCCTCCCAGCTCCCCACCCAACTTCCACCTCTGTGCCCAGTCTCCCCAAGGCCACGTGGAGGGCTGGTTGAAGCAGGTGGCCCGGGGCTGGGAACCCTGGGCTGGGAACCCTGGGCTGTGGGAACCCGGGGCTGGGAACCCTGGGCTGTGGGAACCCGGGGCTGGGAACCCTGGGCTGCGGGAACCCGGGGGTGAGGGACCACTGGGCTG
>NW_006159653.1:1237942-1240070 GCF_000334495.1 Tupaia belangeri chinensis | reverse complement strand
GGGGCGGCCCGCGGGTGTGGGAGCCCTCGGGTGTGGGAACCCTGGGCTGGGAACCCTGGGCTGTGGGAACCCTGGGCTGTGGGAACCCTGGGCTGTGGGAACCCTGGGCTGTGGGAACCCTGGGCTGTGGGAACCCTGGGCTGTGGGAACCCTGGGCTGTGGGAACCCTGGGCTGTGGGAACCCTGGGCTGTGGGAACCCTGGGCTGTGGGAACCCTGGGCTGTGGGAACCCTGGGCTGTGGGAACCCTGGGCTGTGGGAACCCTGGGCTGTGGGAACCCTGGGCTGTGGGAACCCTGGGCTGTGGGAACCCTGGGCTGTGGGAACCCTGGGCTGTGGGAACCCTGGGCTGTGGGAACCCTGGGCTGTGGGAACCCTGGGCTGTGGGAACCCTGGGCTGTGGGAACCCTGGGCTGTGGGAACCCTGGGCTGTGGGAACCCTGGGCTGTGGGAACCCTGGGCTGGGAACCCTGGGCTGCTGCTGGTGCAAGTGTGGGCTGGGGCCGCTCAGGGCTCAGACTTGGAGGCACAGGTGGCAGGGCTGCGGCACCGGCGCCCAGGCATCGAGCTTCATTGGAGAAGTTCTCTCCGAGGGCTCGTCCACAGGGTGAGAGCCAAGGGTGGCCACCAGGGAGGCTGAGGGTGCTGAGCTGAGCGGGGCTGAGGGGCCTGGGGGCCGTACAGGCTCCGGTAACAGAGCTCTGCGCAGGGGGGCAAGCTCACCTGCACTAACTGCACCATTCATGTCTGAGCACAGCCTGGCCACTGCTTCCTTGCTGGGGCCAGGAAGGAGGAGCCCAGGAAGGACCCTTGCCCAGGATGGGCAGACACTGCTCTGGCGGGCCACCAACTGTCTCAGCTTCAGGTCCTGCCTCACACCCATGCCCAGCCTGTGCCCATCTGAGCAGAGCTCTGCAGGGGAGACTGGGCTGGGGTGGGCACTGGGCAGCCCGCTGAGTCGTCCTGTAGGACCACAGACCTCCACTCGGCCTCCATGCTGGGAGCATGCCAGACAGAGGGGGAGTGCTCCGGATGCTTGGACTGAGGGGCAGAGATGAATGAAGGGGCAAGGTCTGAGCCCCGAGCCCACCAGCATCCCTCGGCTTCCCTCTGCAAGGGCCAGGCCCCTGAAGCTGCTGCCCCTACCCCTGCAGCCTACGTCAGGCTCAGCTAACCTGCTGGAGAAAACGCGGGCCTCGTTGCCATGGTGATCATAATGGCTTTGGGGTGAAGGGATGAGACTCCGCAGCTGTAAACAGGAAGTTAGGCGGGGCCACTGCTCAGCACCCCATCCCAGGGCACCAGCCGTCTGCCCTGGCCGGCAGGACCCTCAGGGACCTCTTGCTCTGCTTTTACAGGTGGGGCACTGAGGTCCAGGGCCCCACAGCGACAGGTATGTCCCCAAGCCCAGCCTGGGCCGGAGTCCCCAGAGCAGGCTGAGCCACAGAGGTCAGCAGGGTACGAGGCGGGCTGGTCCCTCTTCCCTCCTGACCAGCCTAGGCTGGAGTGGGCCAACCCGAAGGGAGTCTCAGCCCCATGCCGATTGGCCCGTTCCTCTCAACCCCGTGCCTCAGCCCTCCATCTGTGAAACGGGGTAACAACACTGCCCCCTGGGGGCTGGCGGGGCCTGGCAGTGATCAGAGAGGCTTTTCCTGCAGAGGAGCAGGGGGCGGCAGGCTCCAGGTGGCGGACACCCCAATTGTTTGCTGACTGGGGAACACAGTGCAGAGCCGAGCCACTACCCTCTGGTGGCAGCTCTTGGAATAGTAGGCACGGTCTGGTAGAAGTCAAGCTTCACCCACCGTCTCCAGCCCCTAACTCCCTGAGGACAGAGGCAGGGAAGGGTGGAAAGGGTTGCTACCTTCCCTGGGGTGGGCCCTGGAAACTGCAGGAACCCACTTCCTACCCTCGTGGCTAGGGAAGCCCAGGGCTGCTGCTGCCAGCTCCCTGCAGGTGGAGTGGGCCGGGCTGGCTGCGTGAGGCTGGGAGCTCTTGGCCCCAGGCTTGGCGGTTGTGGGAGGGTTCCCGTGTGGGCACTGTGGCCTGGCTGCCTGCCGGTCTCGTGCTCCTTGCTGGGGGCTAGTGGGGGCAGCCGGGTCCTCTCCAGTGTCAGGGGCCCCCGGTCCCCA
>NW_006159653.1:1233929-1237101 GCF_000334495.1 Tupaia belangeri chinensis | reverse complement strand
TGTGGCCCCGCGGGCTTGGGGCCCGGCCGGTCTCGTGCTCCTTGCTGGGGGCTAGTGGGGGCAGCCGGTTCCTCTCCAGTGTCAGGTGCACCTGCTCCCAGCCCTGGGGCTTCACTGCTGCCCTTCACAGGGGTCCTGGGGCACATGGACCCTGCGAGTCTCTGAGAGAGGGCGGGAGACAGCTCTCCGCAGGGTCCTGATGCCTGACCCACCATCGGATCATGGGTAAGACCTGCTCAGAAAGGTCCTCAGCTGGGACTGAGCCTGTCCCACGGGGATGCCTGGCCCAGCCAGTATTGGTTCCCCAGGACTCAGAGGAGACAGCCTGACAGCTGCAGAAGGGAAGGGCCGGGCTGAGGGCAGCAGGTAGATGGGACAGCGTGGAAACTGCAGGTGTATGCTCATCCCGCTGGGCGCCTGATCAGGGCCCACGTGGACGGCGTGAATCCGCCTTGCTGGAGTGGGTCTGTCAGCACCTGGGCCTTCCACCTGCTGACGGTCACCATGGCGACCACAAGCTGGAGCAGCCTATCAGCGGGCCCTGGGAGGGCCGCGGGCTGCCCCTGCAGGTGCACACACGAGCAGGCAGCCAGCTAAAGGCCCCGCACGGTCTCTCCTGGATGCACAGCCCAGACGCCACCCTCGGCACCTGTCCCATCTGCAGCCAGGTGGCTCTGTGGGCACACGTACGTGGTACGCAGAGCTGAGGAGACACCCAGGCAGGACCCTGACCATACCCAGGGAGGTGATGGCACAACAGGACTCGAGCCTGGCTCAATGGGCCACCCCCAGCCACTGAGGGTGTAGTGTTAGAGGCGGCCTCTCCTGGGCCTGGCAGAGGAGCAGCACTGAGCCCGTGGTGGGGACAGCATCTGGTCCATGTGGGCTCCCCACCCCTGCCCAAGAAGACAGGACGCAGCAGGGAAAGGACACAGCTGGAGGCCGCAGTCTGTGGAAATGCTTTAATTCGAGGGTTCTTAGATACAGTGGTTACCCCACAGCCCACACCCCCAGCCGAGGTGCCTGTGTCAGACAGGGCGATCACGTGTCAGTTTAGGTTACAAGTCACACCCGTCAGGCCCAGACTGCGGTACAAAGACAGCTGTTTAGTTCAGGTCACTGCCGTCTGCTAGAAACGACTGCTGCAGAGCGCTCTACCTAGAAAGTACACCGTCTCCCTACGCAGCAATGCGCACACTGCCCAGCGCCCAGTGCAGCTCGGTCTGTACAGAACAGGACGTGTAGGAGTGGGCTGCAGAAGTGCCCGTGGGCTCCAGGTGTGGCCCCGCAGGACACGCAGCTAACAGGCGACCAAGGCACTCAACGCCAGCCCTGGGGCGGTGCACGTCGCTCGGCCCGTGGATTCCTGGCTCGCGGTGCTGGAAGCCAAGCCGACTTGGGGGGTGCTGGACGCCTTCCTCCTGGGGCCCATCTCAGTCCTCTGGACATCCTGACCAAGCACCAAGCCGGCCTTCAGTCTGTGCACTTGACCCGCAGACCAGTTCCAACGGTGAGGTCCTCTGGGTGACAGGGCTGGCTCCAGGCCTCCGGCCTCAAGACCACGCCTTGCCCATACTGTGTGCCCGGGACCCGGAGGCCAGGTGCACCCAGCCAATGTCCAAGCACGGGCACCCTGAGCCCTGTCCAGAGTCTTCCTCTTGGGCTGAGACTACACCTGCTTCGCGACAGAGCAGCTCAGCCAGCTCTGGGGAGCTGAGAGGACTCGCTGGCCACCACAGCCATGTGCAGGTTCAAGGCCACTTCAGAAGTGCAGCCTCCACAGACCGTGCTCAGACAGGGACAGAGCGTGTGCAGACAGGGGCACCGGGGAATCGGTGCTAAGGTGACACCCAGGCCAACAGCACTTCAGGCCACTCAGGGCAGGGGCCGCAGGCTCTGGGTGCTTAAGGGCAGCTATAGGAAGCGCTGACCGTTCTCCAGGGGTGGCGGCAAGGCTGCCTCCTCCAGAGCGCAGGGACGGGCGTGCAGAGGCCTGAGCACAGCCACAGGCCCAGGCAGCATGCAGTGTTGTCCTCAGCGGGTCCGCAGCGCGTGGATAGGGGAGGGCTGCTGCTGTGGCCTGGCCTGGCCGTCAGAGGCCATTGACGAGGGCACAACCCAGCTAGCAAGCCACGGGCCTCCTGGGCTCTGCTGTCTGGACCTGGCCACCGCGTCGTCCCTGGAGACCTGAGGGGCCACACATGCCCACTTCTGACCAGCAGGCTGTATGAAGTCTCGACGCCGATTCCACCTTCACCAGACCTGAACGCCGCCTTGCACTCCGCAGCTGATCTGGGGGGGTGGGGACACGGGAACCTCGGACACACACGCTTGTCACATCCTATTTACAAAGAACAGGGACGGGAAGGAGCCACACAGGGCCTGGAGGTGGCCACTGAACGCCTGCAGCCAGCCCGGGCCCTGGGTGGGGCCTCCTCACACTGTTTAATGATGATAATGCAACAGAACCTTTATATAAACAGTTTATTTACTCTAAACAGCAACACAGACAGAACCCATAGGACAGAGGAAGTGAGCAGAGTCGAGAAGCCGGCGCTCTAGGGCTCAGGCTCAGGCACGACACAGCCCAGACGGAGCCAGGCCTGTCGCCTCAGCCAGCAGGAGGCCGAGGACAGCGCTACCGTGAAGCCTGCCCCGAGCACGAGGAAGCAAGCTCCTGGGGCGTATCCGAGTATAAAAGTTTACCGTTTTACAGCAGTTGAAATACTGACATCAATATTAAAATAAAAGCAAGTTTTACATAACCATCAAAATACAAAAGACCGAAGGAAGAGACCCTGTATGAAAAACGGGGCAACTCAGCGAGCCGAGAACTGTACACCAGCGGCGGAGCGGAGGTGGCGCCCGCCCGCCCCCGGGGCCTAGCAACTGCACGGCGACTCGATCTGCAAAGGCTGTAAACGAGTTCCTGCCAAACCAACCCCTTCCTTTCCGCTGCCACGACGTCCTGCTTACGAGGGCGCGAACTTCTTGGCTTGTGCTCGGACCCGCTTCTCGTACTCCACTCTGTTCTGGCTGAGGAGGTCAGAGCAGACAGGTTAGAAGGGCCTCCACCTGCCGCACGCTGGGCCGGGGCCAGGCCAGACAGCTGCCTGCGGAGCAGCCTGTGCCCAGGAGCCACTTCGGGACGTGGCTGGAGCAAGGCAGGGCC
>NW_006159653.1:1230719-1232953 GCF_000334495.1 Tupaia belangeri chinensis | reverse complement strand
CGCGCGCCGGGGGGGCGGGCTGGGGCCGGGGAGCCACTTCGGAACGTGGCTGGAGCAAGGCAGGCCCACTTCTGGGCAAGCGGCAGCGGGCCTGGGAGGGACGCTGCCCGCTGACTGCTCTGAACAATTTCGCTCCCCACTGCTGGGACCAGACAAAAACTTCTGGTGGGTTTTCTTTTTAGGTACCCTTTTATCTGTCATAGGGTGCGTGTACCCGAGACAGAAAGGGAAAGTCCCTCCCGCGGGGCTGGTTACACACAACCCCTCTCTCCACCTCCTCTTAGGATTCTGGGGATCCATGCACACACGCCGGCGAGCCTTCCAAGCCACCAGGTCCAGGGCTCAGACTGCAGTCGGCCATGTGCATGTCCATGCCCTGACCACGACACCACCCGTTGGCCCCATCTGGTGGGATTTTCCACGTGGCCCTGAGCCTCAGGGGCGAAGGTGTGTGGGAGCCCAGTCGAGCTGGGAATGGCCCCTGTGGACCACCCAGTGGCTTGAGAAGCAGGGCCCTACCTGGGCCTTAGCTGAGGGCTGGACCCAGGAAAACTGGGCTGGACTGTGCCACCCCACTAGGCGGCACATGACCCTAAAGACCGCAGGGCCCCTGGGCAGCAGTCGCGGCGGCCTTGATATTGATACATGGCCCAGGCTGGCCTGAGCCTCCCCAAGCCGGGCCCATGAGACCTCCTGCTGGGCAGAGAAGTGCCTGTGGCCCTCCGACCCACCCCTCCAGGGGAGCACTACCAGCCTACGCTGCAGTCAACGGCTGCCCGGTCCCACCTTGCAGGGAGGGGCCATGCTCAGCCTGCAGCACCAGCCTCCCCACGGCAAGGGCAGGATCTGCTGGGTGTCACCCTGGGAAGGGGCGGGGCCACAGAGCAAAAGCCAGCAGACAGTGGTACAGGGCAGACCGTGGTGGCCCCAGGATGGAGGTACCCACCAGGCAACCAAGGGCTGGCCTCCGTGACCACCCTGGGCGGCTGTGCCCAGGAGGATACTTTGCCCACAGTACAGGCCACTGCTTAAATGGTGATGCCTAACACAGCCCTCCCCTCCTGACCACCTGAGACCCAGGAAATGCCCTGGGAAGAAACAGGCTTCTGCCCCTGGGCTGGGCTGGCTCTCGCCCAGCCACTCCTGGGGGCAGCCTGGGCACGGGCAGCTGTCGAGGTAGCCAGCACTTACGAACCCTGCTCGTCTCCCGGCAGGGGGAGGCTGTGCTGAGAGCTGGGCGGGCAGCATGTGGGGGAGAGCCCTGGTTCAAGGCCAGAGGACCAGGACCCCCGGCGGGGCCCACTCAGGCAGGTGTGCCTCCACTGCACACTGGGGAGGCGTCACCATGACCCGACTCACACTGGGCTTGTCTGCCCTGCCGGGCGGAGGCCTGAGCTCGGCCGCTGCTGCAGCAGGTGGACATCTATGTGGGGGAGGCCCTGCTGTGTGGCCCGGAGGGAGCCAGTCAGGTTCCATGGCGCCATGGGGCGTCATGCTGGTGCAGACAGGCTGGGGGTCCAGGGAAGGCAGAGCTGCCGGACACACGCCCCCGCCTGACCTCCCATGAGAGCCCCACGTCACCAGACCTCCTGGTCACCAGACCTCCTGCTCCTGGTACCCGTTCTCGTCCACCGTGGCCTCATGCACACACGGCTCCTGACGCTCAAGGGGCCTGCCCTGCCCTGTGTTGGCCCCTTGGGTCTCCCCTTCATGGTGCCAACAGGGCTGCCACCCGCTAGGCTGTAGTCCCCACTAACCAGTAAATCGTGTAGGCCTCTGCTTGAGCGGGGTCTTGGATATTTGGTTCGTTTAGAAGTTCCTGTATTCCTAGTAAGATCTGCAGGGGAGAGAGAAGCGTGACGTGTTGGAGGCGGAGCCGCGGCTGGGACGGTGCGGACCCGGCTGTGGGCAGCGGCCGCGGGCAGCCCACCTGTTTGATTGTGATGGCCGGCCTCCAGTCCTTGTCCTCCTCCAGGATGGACAGGCACACTGTGCCGGAAGGGTACACGTTCGGGTGGAACAATGGCGGCTCGAACTTGCCTGCAAGTGGGGACAGAGCATCTCAGGGGGGTGTCCCAACTCGAAGATGTCCCTTTTCCCCACTGCCCTCCCGCAGGGACTGGCTGCCAGGCCAAGAGCTTCCAGAAGAGCCAGAAGTGGCTATGGGGCGGCTCCGCCGGCACAGCCACAAGCCTGAGCCCACAGGGGCGAGGCCAGGCTGGCCTGGGTGCCAC
>NW_006159653.1:1229162-1229447 GCF_000334495.1 Tupaia belangeri chinensis | reverse complement strand
GCCATGGGGCGTCATGCTGGTGCAGACGGGCTGGGGGTCCAGGGAAGGCAGAGCTGCCGGACACACGCCCCCGCCTGACCTCCCATGAGAGCCCCACGTCACCAGACCTCCTGGTCACCAGACCTCCTGCTCCTGGTACCCGTTCTCGTCCACCGTGGCCTCATGCACACACGGCTCCTGACACTCAAGGGGCCTGCCCTGCCCTGTGTTGGCCCCTTGGGTCTCCCCTTCATGGTGCCAACAGGGCTGCCACCCGCTAGGGTGTAGTCCCCACTCACCACTCAA
>NW_006159653.1:1223561-1228790 GCF_000334495.1 Tupaia belangeri chinensis | reverse complement strand
AGAGCTTCCAGAAGAGCCAGAAGTGGCTATGGGGCGGCTCCGCCGGCACAGCCACAAGCCTGAGCCCACAGGGGCGAGGCCAGGCTGGCCTGGGTGCCAGCAGCTGGCGACCAGACAAGGGAGACCAGGGCACGGGGGCTGGGCCGGCTTCACCTGTGGCCTCTGCCATGGCAGGACCACCTGCTACTAAACCACACAGCTCTTAGGGCCTGACGTCCTCTGGTCACATAAGCAGAACTGGCCACAGCTGAGCCCACCAAGGGCCCCTCCCCTTCCACCTGGGGAAAGCGCTCCAGCCTCTAGGCTCCAAGATCACGTCACACTGGAAACGTGAGTCCAGTGAAGTGCAACGACTCAGCAACAGCCACGTGCAGCACAGCAGCCTCCGCCCTGCACACGCCCTGGTGTGGCCCTGCCACGTGATCCCTAACACGTATAGGGACTCCTGGCCCTTGTACAGCACAGCAGCATGGAGGTGCCCCACTGGGCCATGCTTCCTGGCGAGGGGACCGCAGACGAGGCACACTGGCGGCCACACACAGCTGCCGCGGTGGCCAGCACGAGTAGGCCAGCAGAGCCCGAGGCCCAGGCAAGGCCAGGCCAGTCGCGCCGCCTCGGGCGCTCCATGACCGCGCTGCGCTGTCACTCTGCACCAGGCGGCTGCCCGCACATTCTGGGTCCGAGCCTGCTCACTCCGTGCACACCCTTCGACCTTCTCGTTCTACCTTTTGGCGAACATCGCACCTAACTTAGTTTAATTTAAGCTGGTTATTTAGTCTCGAGCCTTCCCAGAACAGCTCACAGAGCCAGCCCACAGACAAGGACACTGGCCCACGACCTCGAAGGTCCCTTGCTGTCACCAGCAGTGCTGCCCCTAACGCCTGACACTGCAGAGCACGCGGGTCCTCCGACTTCACTTCGTAGACACAGGAGCATGTCCCCCGCTGGCAGTGCAGTCACCCCACGTCATATCTGGGACACTCACTGACGCCGGCGTGCCAGCAAGGTCCCCGCCCTCGCCAGAGGCTCCTCCATTCAGACACGACTCTCCAGCCGCCGGCACCTGCGTGCCTCTGGCAACCGCACTGGGCTTCGTGCCCCCGGCCGCCGGCACCTGCGTGCCTCTGGCAACCGCACTGGGCTTCGTGCAGAGCGGCCGACGTTGTTGTGACCGCACAGTCCCATGCGAGCCCCGCCCCGGCCTTCCTACCCACTCTCTCTGCGGCCTGGCTCCCCGTCTCATCTGCAGTGCTTGGACCCAACGCGCTGGGAGGGAACCTGCCACATTCACCTCATTCTCAGATCTGGGTGACACCTGCCCTCGGCCACGAAAACTCAAACAGCCAGGATGACAGCACTCCCACGTCTTGCCCTCGCTGACAGGGCGTGCCAATTGTTGGCGACAGCAGGGAGGGACCTGGCGCCCTCTCCCACATGTGGCTTGGCTACAGTAAGACCTGTGTCCCCCCCCATCCCCGGGCTCCCCCACAGGCCGAGGGAGGTGGTGACAGGTCTGTGCAGAAGCCCTCGAGGGCGGGGCATCAAGGTGGTCCCTAGGCACATCCGTCCTGTCCAGGGTTGGGCATGTGTGGTTAGAGGCAGACCTGGCCTGCACCTGCCCCTGCACGCAAGGCCCGAGCCTGCATGCTCCCACACTCAGACCGCCAGCGCTGTGCAGAGCAGCTGTACACAGGCCCGCTCCCAGGGGCCTACGCCTCTGTGGAGAAGCCTCCTGGGTCTCTGCAGGAAGTCAGTCCGAAACGCCAACCTCCCCGGCTCCGGGCTACTCACACTTGGGCGGAGAGGATGGGTAGTCATCTTTGAAAAGCATCCGCAGTTTGAACAAGCCGCCTTCCCAGGGAGTCTGAAGAAGCAGAGCAAGGTCAGTGTGCGGGCGGGCCGGCCCCTCCCGTGCCCTTGCACCCAGAGACCCCCGGGTGCTGTGGAGGCCTCTACCATGCCAAGGGCACGCTGCAGAGGCAGGGGGCGGGCTTTAAACGGGACAGGCCAGGGCTAGGGGGACACAGCCAACAGGCTGGCACAGATGCCAACGAGCTCGGGGACACCAGTGTGGCCCAGGAGCCCGGCCCCCTCGCAGGCTGTCTTCAGCTGCCAGCCCAGGCCCTGTCTGGACCAGGTACGACCCGACCAATCTGACACTCCTCCCCGGGGGCCAGTAACGATGCTGCTGCCTCACCCCTTGGGCCTCCCCAGGGTACGAGTGGCCCGAGCTGCACCCAAGCAGAGCACCCAAAGCAGCGCCAGCACCCCCAGGCAGAGCTGAGTCAGTGAGGGCGGGGCAGCAAGCTTCGGGACACTGGAGTTCAGACTTTTGGGACATCCTGGGGTCTACGGAGACGCGCACGAGGACACTGCCCGGTCACTGTCCAGGGCCCCGGGGATCGATGCCTGTCCGTGTGGGCGCTGGCCCACTGGCCCACCAGCACGCCCACACCCACAGGGCTGACCCCTGCTTAAGAGACAGCAGAAGCCCGGAGCTCGCTCGTGGAGGCCCTCTGCTCCCTACTGCCCCCTGCTGGTCGCCGTCGCCTCCCCAACTTTCCCAGTCCCACCAGGCCAGAGGTGGGCCTGGTCATCTGGACCTAACCCACGGTGACCTGCGCTGGAGGACAGTGCAGACGCTGGCCGGGTTCTCCCACGTCCCCGAGGTATGGAGCAGGGCTGGGGCATGCAGGAGTGGCCTTACCCCTTTCTTCCCAGGGATGGCGCACTCCCAGTTCATGAGGTTCATCGTGCCGTCGGGGTTTTTTGTTGGGACGGCCACAAAACCCTGAGAGGAAAACCACAGAAGCGTGTCAGAGCCGGCACGGCCTCTGCTCGCGGCCCCCCGCCTGCACGCCTGCCCATGTGGAGGGGCGCCTCTTACAAACGGGTGGTCCTTCCTCCAGGCTTTCCTCTCCTGGGCAAGTCTGCTCAGGGCGATCCCCGACATGGCCGAGTCCTGCAACGACAGGGCAGCCGTGAGGGTGGGGGCCCCAGGACATCCCAGCAGGCTGGGGCTGGGCTCAGAATCCCGACTCAGGCCCGGCCCGAGGCCGACCAGGGGTGACTGCAGGGCAGGGCCACTTGAGGCAGGACTGTCAGGCCTCCCAGCCCTGGGACCACTCCACAGCTGTGGCTGGCCTGTGTCTGCAGGAGCGCCAGGCCAGGCCCTGCCACCTGGGCTCGCCGGCTGCCCCCGAAATCTGCCATGCCCACGCCTTGCATGCTGTTCCTACTCGTCCAGACCCCGGGCGCCCCCGAGCAAGGGTTCACACTTCTGCCTGATGAGGGGCCCTGCTGACGCACTGACAGCAGCCTTCCCAGGGCCCTGTGCTTCTTGGCAGAAAGAATCCCCACACCAGAGTACAACCTGGGGCCCACCGACCTGCTCAGAGACGCCCAGGGCAAGGCCTCAGCTCCTGCTGGGATAGCCGTGCCCACTGCAGCCCTGCCCGGCAGTCCCTGGTGCCCAGCCTCCCCACCTCCGAACAAAACAAACCCACACGTTCCCGGGGCCGTCACTCCGCTGGTGCACTTGCGGGCTGGGCATGCGGGGGCCCCACAGCACGACTGACCTCAATGGGTCCCAGGGCCAGCACCACCGGCCTTGTCAGAAATACCCCTCTCCAGCCCGAGGCCCCACTGAGCCAGGGACTTGGGGGGCTCTTGGAGAGCTCTCTGCCCCAGCACAGCAGGATGAGGGACTTGAGTAGCTATGACAGAGACCTCCAGCGTCACCCAGGGCACGCTCATGTCCCCATGAGAGAAAGGGAGAGCAGCAGGACCCAGGCTCTGGCCCACCTGGCCCGCACTTCCACCCACAGCCAATGAGACTTCGAGACCGAGTGCCCAACAGGTAGCTCCGGGCTGGACACCCCCACCAAGGAGCCCCTCCTGCTACCGACCTCAGGGAATGGAGAGGTAGGTCAGTGGTGACCTGGGCA
Source organism: Tupaia belangeri chinensis (assembly GCF_000334495.1). NCBI lineage: Eukaryota > Metazoa > Chordata > Mammalia > Scandentia > Tupaiidae > Tupaia > Tupaia belangeri. The sequence goes on along the minus strand of NW_006159653.1, from coordinate 1,224,843 downwards.
CAGCGTGAGGTGCCAGCAGGAGCGGCCAGCACAGGGCAGCCCAGCCCGGTCTGGGGGAGCAGACAGGGCGAGGGCTGACCTAAGGCCAGGGCAGAAAGCCCCAGGTGGCCGAGGTCTGGAACCTCATCTCCCTAAGTATCTCAAACCCTTCTCTCCAGCGCAAGCCCCCCCTGGGCTGACCCCTGTGCAAGGGGCCAATCAACAGCTTAGCAATGGGGGGGGGGGGGCCCGCGCGGGAGTCCAGGTTCAGGGTCCTGCCACAGACCCCTCTGCTCTGAGGACCAATTGCCAGCCAGAGGCCCTGCCCCAGCACCTGGCTGCAGTGGCCCCAGGTGTGAGCAGCGGAGTGTGGTCCTTCGGGCCCTCCTGCCTCCCCTCAGTGCCCTGGGCCCCGGGCTCCCTGATCCCAGGGGAGCCCACTGCATCATCGCTCCGAGCCGCAGTTGCACATCTGCATATCCCGCCGGGGTCCCCACGCCTGCCTTCCCAGGTAAGGGAGGGGGCTGTCTGGCAGGTGCGCCTTGGCAGGTACATGTGAGCAGGCGAGTTCTGGGATGCAACGACGCACACGACTCTGAAACCAGCAGACACGTGCAAGGGGGGCACCTGCAGGTACAGGGACCCCGGGGGATCCTGGGTGGCCGCGCTGACACACCGCTCAGAGGTGCCCTGGACGCCCCAGCCGCCGACCTCCCACCTCTTGGGAGGGTTTATCTTGGCCTCGGCCTGCTCACCTGTAAGACGGGGGCTGCGCCCTGACCTCACAGGTCCTGCAGGCAAACCCCTAGCTGCCCTCTCAGGCCTGGGGGCTAGCGGGGCTGCAGCCCCGCGGCACCTCGTCTCTGCCCCAAGACCTTGGGCTGCTCTGAAGTGAGGTCCAGGCCACGACGCCCAGCCTTCCAAAGCCAGGGGCCTGGACCCACTGGGCCGTCTCCATCCTCCGCCGAAGTCTAGGCTGGGAAGCGACACGACGCGGACGCGGGGACGCACGGTAACCGCGCACCCCGGTGGTCTCGGCACGGCCCGACCGCACGCCCCGCTGCTCGTCCGCTCCCTTCTCCATCTTCACGCGGCTGCAGGCTCCAACCCGCGCCCAGGGGCCCCAAGCAACCCGCGGGCGGGACGAGACCCTCCCGGGGGAGGCGCCAACGTGCAGGCGCCCGCCAACCGCGACCCGCGCGTCTCCGGGGCGCAGGGAAACTTGGGCGCGTTCAGACGTTAAGGCCCAGAACGAGCCCCACGCCGCCCCACCCCCGCGTGTCGCAATCGAGTCCTCAACCCT
>NW_006159653.1:1214397-1219596 GCF_000334495.1 Tupaia belangeri chinensis | reverse complement strand
CGGCCCTGAAAGCCCGGCCCGGCGGCCGCTTTCTAGTCAGGCGGCGCCGTGGACACCTGCGCCCTTAAAGGAGCCGCGTCCCCGAAGTGAGGGAGCGTCTACAAACTCCCCTTCTCGGTACGCGCACGTCCACTTGAGGACAGGCCATCGGGCGGGGGGGCGGAAAGCGAGGTCGGGATTTCCAAGGTCTCCCCGGATACCCTGCAGGCACTTCTCCGGGCACAGGCCTCGGAGGTCTCCTTGGGGTCAGAGGCCGGAGCCAGGGGGCAAGCAGCGCAGAGGCCTAAGGATCCTCTGCAGCGTCGCAGGACGGGGACGATCCCCGTGTACACAGCCCTGTCAAAACCCTCACAATTGGCCAGCTCTGTGTCCTGGGCGGGACGTCCCTCAAATCCACCCAATGAGCTGACCCCATACAAAAGGCTGCACGGGAGCCCGACCGACGGAAGGAGAAGTGTGAACGTTCCCTAACCCAGGGGCAGTCCCTGGTGGGGGAGGGGCGAGGGGGCCTGCTCCACTCCGCGTGTCCGCAGGACGCCCCGTTTTCCCGCACGTCCCCCAGCTCTGCGGGGACCCTCTCCTTTGGGCCCAGTCCACCCCTGCGCCCCACGCTGAGGGCGGGTAGCCGGTGGGGTCCGGCAGTAGCAGGTGTCTCAGGCCCCGGCCCGGGTCAGCACCCGGGGCTAGTGGGATAGGCCGGGCGGGGAGTCCCCCTGGGAGGACTGTCCTGGCCGGAGGGCTGTGTCCTCCCCTCGCCCATTCATGCTCCCCTGCTCCCTCCCCTGCCCTCTCTCCTCCGCCCTCCTTGCCCCTCCTTATTTCCCCTCCCCTGCGTCGCTCTTCTCCCTCTGAGCTGTCTGGCTGGCAGTGTGCTGAAGCTGCTGAGCCCCGGGGCAGGGACACTGGCCCCAGACCCCTCCCCAGTCCCGTTACACTGCGGAGTGACATAGGATGGCCACAAGCCCCGAGAAGGGCTTGGGTCTCTGCCTGGCTGGGGAGGGACTCGGCCGGTGGCACCTCCCCATCAGCGTGGCCGGTAGGGGGCGTTCCAGCGCTCTCCCAGACGCTCAGCTCTGAGGGGCTGCTCACTCCTGGGCCCTGTGGTGACCCAGCAGGGTCTGGGGACGGCACCAGCTCTAGTGGCAGACTGCCTGAGACCCGGTGTGCTGGGCGCAGCTCTCCCAGGTCCTGACCTGGGGCCCATGGCCTTGGGCTTCCTGGGGCGGATCTGGATGTCCGGAGTTTACTGTGAGGGTGGCTGTGGTGGCAGGGCAGGTGGAGGGCATAGCTGAAGGAAGGGCAGGGGACCGAGGGACAGCACCGGCTATGGGTACAGGCCGGGCTATCCTGATGGGGTGGCCAGGGGCGATTTAACAAGGGCGGTGTCTGGGGGGCCGAATGTGGTGCACAGCTGGGGCGGGTCTGGGGTGCCCATTGCGGGGCCTGCGACAGGTCCTGTGGGGGTCATAGCAGGTTGTGGAGCAAAGAAGCGAGCTAGGTCCCTTGTCTGTGTGATGAGGGGACGCAGGTGAGGCCCCCAGCCAGCATAGGGAGCTGCCGTCCCAGTGGGCACAGGCCCAGGCCGGGGTGTTGGGATTGGGGTGTGTGCAGGGGTGGGGGGCCTGTCTGGAGGACGGGTTAGGGGAAGCAGCGGTGGGGCAGGAGGTTGCCTCAGATCTGGCACCCTCTGCCCAGAAGCCTTTGAGCAGCCTGCACCCCAGGACCTCGTTCTCACAGGAGAGGGGCCTCAACTGGGCCCAGTTCCCCAGGAACAGCGGAGAGACAGGCTTGGAGAGGGCGAGGAGTTTGTCCAAGCCAGTGAGTAGGAAGCCCTGGGGAGGGTTCCGGATGGAGAGCGGTGCCCACCCGGACCCACGCCCCTGTGAGCAGGCGTGCCATTGGTGTGATTGGTAGGGGCCTGGAGTAGGGCACGACCCCCAGGCCCCTGGGACACCTCTCTCTGGGCCTGTCGGGGCTGGCTGTGCAGGACCTGTGAGCAGGAACCACTGCCCCATGGGCAGGTTTCAATATAGGAAGACCCACACCCAGAGCGAGAAGTTGGACCCTTACCTCACACGTAAAGAGAACTAGCTCAAAATGGATCAGAGTTGAAACCTAAGAGCCAAACTGCAAACCTCAGGAGAAAATACAGACGGGAGTCTGGATTGGATTTGGCGAGGCTTCTTCAGCTTGACCCCAAAAGCCGATTCCAGTATGAAAACTTGGGCATCAGCGGGCGCTGAGAGCACCGAGGCACCGCAGACGGGAGCAGCTGCAAGCCACAGTGATAACTCGGTACAGAAGGAGCTCCTGCAACCCGGCCGCAGAAGTCAGCTGTGTCTCCCCTCTGAGAGCCTCCAGTGACCTGCAGCCTGGCCAGGCTGACTGAGACGGTGTGCCAGAGCTGTGACCCTGGCCCTACTCTGCCCCCGGGGTGCCCATCCAAGCTCCCAGAAAGACCCTTCACCCGGAGGGCTGGGCCTTCTCTTTGACACCTCCCCCGCCCTAGCTCAGTCCCTGGCTTCCCCCATGAAGGGCCCTGTGGTCCCCAGCTGGGAGTGTAATGCCCCGCCCCTCCCACGTGTGGGCAGGTGACATGGTCAGCCACCAGTCTCACCACCCCAGTCCACTGGATGAGCGTGGGCCAAGCGCCGCTGGTGTGTCTGTGCTTGCGTGGGGGCTAAGGCTTCAGTTGCTTCTCGGATCCCGGAAAGAACGGGGCCACTGGCCCTCACCATCAACCACCCCCCCGGGACCCAAGGGAGGCTGACACCTGGCCTTCTTGCCCACGTCCCCTAGCTGTGGGTGAGGGCCTGGCCCACAGGGAGCTCAGCTGGGTGAGCCATAGGCGGGGCTGTGTTGGCCTCACTCGTGCAGATGCTGCCCTAAGCCAGCCCAGTCCAGTCTCGGCCCACCATTTGAAAAAGATGGAGAAGCCCACTGACCCCATGGCCGCCAGCCAGGGTGGGGCCTGCCCTGCCCCTGCTCTGGTGCAGCCCCTTAGCACCCAGCCCTGAGCTCTGGCAGCGACCCTAGGTCCACTCTGCTCTGCAGCGCTGGGGCAGCCGGCACAGGAGGCTGCCCAGGGCCCGAGTGCCAGCGCGTGCGGCAGAACCTGCACCTGCCCGCACTGAGCTGAGCCCACGCGGGGCACAGAGATCTCCACTTGCGAGAAGGCTTGGGGAGCAGGCTTCCCCCTTTGTGCCTGTGCCACGTACCGGGAAGGCTGTGCCTGGCACGTGGCAGCAGGTGGCTCCATCCCACCCCTGGGAGGCCTGGCAGGCGCTACCTCCGCTCCCATCTCGGCTCTAACGGGCTGTTCGGGAGCATGTCTCCCGATTGCAGACACCCACTCGGACTGTGCCCAGGCAGGCGGGGCTTCCAGAAAGACCCAGCGCAGCGGTGCAGGGCAGCCGCGGAACCAGCCAGGAGGTTCTAATTTGGCCTGGGTTCTCGCTCTGCGTTGGCCTCACTCGTGCAGATGCTGCCCTAAGCCAGCCCAGTCCAGTCTCGGCCCACCATTTGAAAAAGATGGAGAAGCCCACTGACCCCATGGCCGCCAGCCAGGGTGGGGCCTGCCCTGCCCCTGCTCTGGTGCAGCCCCTTAGCACCCAGCCCTGAGCTCTGGCAGCGACCCTAGGTCCACTCTGCTCTGCAGCGCTGGGGCAGCCGGCACAGGAGGCTGCCCAGGGCCCGAGTGCCAGCGCGTGCGGCAGAACCTGCACCTGCCCGCACTGAGCTGAGCCCACGCGGGGCACAGAGATCTCCACTTGCGAGAAGGCTTGGGGAGCAGGCTTCCCCCTTTGTGCCTGTGCCACGTACCGGGAAGGCTGTGCCTGGCACGTGGCAGCAGGTGGCTCCATCCCACCCCTGGGAGGCCTGGCAGGCGCTACCTCCGCTCCCATCTCGGCTCTAACGGGCTGTTCGGGAGCATGTCTCCCACCCAGATTGCAGACACCCACTCGGACTGTGCCCAGGCAGGCGGGGCTTCCAGAAAGACCCAGCGAAAGGGTGCAGGGCAGCCGCGGAACCAGCCAGGAGTTTCTAATTTGGCCTGGGTTCTCGCTCTGCCCGTGTGCCCTTGACCGCCAGGTGGCAGCAAAGTCCCCGCGAGGATGGCCGCAAAGGCCCCCCCCACCAGGCCAGGCAGGTCGGTCCAGTGTGCCAGCGTGCCTGGGGCCTTGCTGAGCCGTGTCTGCTTGCTCAGCCATGGGGTGAATAGGTGTGTGTTAGGGGAGGGGAGGCTTTATGCCGTGGCCGGGGATGGACGGCCTTTATCGCCTGCCACCAATAGCGCGAACCCAGCCACACCCTGGCTTTCAGGGGACAGCGTTACTGCCAGGCCTCTGCAGCATGGCAGCTCTTTTCTTCTAAGGCTGGGGGTGGGAGAAGAGGGGAGAGGGTACCAAGCCCGAGCGACTTCACGGGGAGCAGCAGCCCCTCACCCTAAGATTCAGTGCCGTTTAACACGACAGCCCCTCTGGACGAGGGGGGCTGACGCCCCTTTCCCACCTCCCCTCTGAGTCGCTCCATGCCCAGACTCCAGGTCCCAGGGACATGAGGGCTGGGGCGTCCCTGACTGAGCCAGGCCTTGCCCTGCAGGGAGGTCACATGAAGAACCGCAGCCCTGAAGAAGCAGGGGCAGCTCAGCCAGCCCTGGCCTCCCGCCGCACACATCTCTCCCATCACGGGGGCCAGGCGGCTCTCCACGTAGCCGGCCGGCTTCGCCTGCATGTCTGTGCTCTGTTCCCCAGACCTCAGCTCATCAAGCCTGTGTTCATGCAGGGGCTGCTGGGCAGGGGGACGGGAAGCCTCCATGGGGCCTACGGGCCGCTGGGGCAAGTCAGAAAAGGGGGCCTGCTGGCCGCGGGACAGAGGAAAGGCCCAGCAGTCTAACAGGTCAGGGTGGCCTTCCTGGAGGGGGCACTGTGGAGAGGGACACAGGGCAGTTTCCCAAGAGCCAGTGGTGAGGGATGCAGGAAGGTGGCTCCAGGATGGCTGGGAGCAGGGCTAGAAGCTTGGGAGGGGCGCCGAGGGAGGAGCCCAGGAAGGGGCTAGGGCGCGCGAGGAGGCAGAGGGCTGAAACGAGGGTGTTGGCCACACGGCGGGGCTGTCTTTGGGCCCTAGGAGCCTGCAGAGCAGTCGCGGGGAGCCACCACATCCTGCCTGCCAGCGTGGGGGGGGGGAATGGGCCGCCGG
>NW_006159653.1:1207317-1213112 GCF_000334495.1 Tupaia belangeri chinensis | reverse complement strand
AAGGGGCTAGGCCGGGCGAGGAGGCAGAGGGCTGAAACGAGGGTGTTGGCCACACGGCGGGGCTGTCTTTGGGCCCTAGGAGCCTGCAGAGCAGTCGCGGGGAGCCACACATCCTGCCTGCCAGCGTGGGGGGGGGGAATGGGCCGTCTGGACAGGGAAGCGGAGGGAGGTGGGCAAGTGTGAGTTGTGAGGTTGGTGCTGCAGCCGGGGCTGCCCTTCACGGGTAGGGTGTGGGGCTGAGGAGCACAGGCTGAGGCTTATGGGGTTCCAGGTGCCCTGGGACACCCGCGGGACTTGTAGATGCCAGCGTTCTGGCTGTGCGGTGTAGCTGAACCCATGGGTTGCTGGGGTGACCTGGGGAGGGCATGCAGAGGGCAGGAGGCCTTGTTGGGACTTAACAGGGCACCCAGAGTCCAGCGAAGCAGAAGGGAGCAGGAGGCAGGTCAAGGTGGCCACCGGAGGTGGTGTCCAGGAGGATAGGAGGCCGGCTGGGCAAGGGCTGCCGGAGGCCACCAGAGCAGGTGCCCAGCCTGTCCCGCATGGGAGGGTGCTCAGAGGCTCTCTGCCGCCCCCAGGTGGCCGTATCCTGGCTGGGCCGGTGCCGTGGTGGAAGAGGCTGAGGCTGGAGAGGACCATGGTGCCGAGTGGCCCCAGCTGGCCCTGTACTAAGCCGGAGGGATGCTCCCGCGGGGGCCTGAGCCAGAGTTAAGCCTGCGATGTGGGCTGTGGTGGTGCGCGGGCCTCCACCGCGACCACAGGGCACTGACCGAGCCTGGAAGATGCTCAAGGTGAGTGGTGACGGGCCTGGCCACGCAGCCTCGGGGCAGGGCACGGCCAACGGCGAGGCAGGTGGCACTGTCTCCCTGCTGTCTGGGCATTGTGCAGGTGGGGGATGGGCTCTGGGGAGCCCTAGGGCCGTGGACTGACAGGGGCTGGAGAGGCCACCCAAGGCCGATTTCAAAGTCCATCTCTGAGAGCAAGCGCCCACGCGGCCCCACTGGCATCCGGCTAGGCTGACTTTCTGAACCCCAACTTTCCGTCGGGGCTCTCGGGGCTGCACAATGGCCCCCCTCCCGCAGGTCAGTGGAGACTGCCTTCCGGGTACGCGGCACAGGCATGAAGGGGAAGCCTGCTCCCCAAGCCTTCTCGCAAGTGGAGATCTCTGTACCCCGTGCGGGCTCAGCTCAGTGAGCCGGCTGCACTCCCAGAGCCTGGTGGGGGGCACGGGGTACTCGTGGGATGGACGAGTGGGCGGGCCAGCTGGACGTGCTGCCCTAGCTGAGAACGTCCCCGTGGAGGTGGCCGAATCAAACCGACCGGGACTGGAGGGAGCTGATTCCAGTTGGAAAGTTACCCAGCCATCGCCCCCCGTGTGGAGCCGCGTGTGGTGGAGCCCTGTGCATGGAGCTCGGAATGTCTTTGCACCAAAATAAACGTGTACTTGAAGCTCATCTTTGAAGTCTGTGTGTGCACCCCGTCCACTCCCGGTGGGCAGTCTGCGTGTGCGCCCCGTCCACTCCCGGTGGGGAGTCCTGCCCGGACCCTCGGGAGACAGGCAGCACTGGTCATCCATGGCCCTGAGTGGGGAAAGGGCTGTAGTCTGTGTGGGCTTGAAGCCACGAGACGGCACCAGTGAGAGCCAAGAGGGGGCTGGACCCTGCTAGCATTTGGAGGGACGACAGGAAGGCGAAGTCCCGAAGTCCTGCAAACCCAGATGAGCGTTGGGGGCATGCCCACGGTGTAGGGCTGGAGAGGAAGAAGCAAAGCCCATTCTGAAGGGCAGCAGCGAGGATCTCCAGGGGAGCGTGTGGTGGGCAGGGGTGAGAGGGTGCTGGCGGGGGGACTGCGGCCTGCCAGGCTCCTCGGTCTCGTTTTGCAGATGTGGGTCTTGCTGGTCTGCCTGTCGCTGGAGCAGCTCCGGCAGGCAGGTGGTGTCCTGAGACCCGTCTACACCTGCTCTTGACTCATTTCCACCTCATCTAGGTCCTGTGTCCCTTCCAGCTTTCTTCTAGAAACGCAGTTGTAGCAGTTGTGCAGCCAGGTCTGTGTCTGTCCGCGTGCGTTGGAAGGCATGCAGCTCGCGGCTGGACGGCAGCTCACGTGTCCTCTTACAGAGAGCCCGTGTAGGGCCAGGGTTGGGGCTGGGGCCGCACACTGGTGAAAGACTACCCCTTCTTCACGGAACTGACTCTGCACCCCGGAGGTGGCTGCCGTCAAAGGACTGGCTGGTCTGGTGGCCCCAATGGCTGCGGCACCTCCCTGGCCTGGACTGCAGTGTACCGGCCTGGGTCTGTCACATCTTGACACCCCAGGACTCCAAGCATCGTGGGCCCCCACCCGTGAAGGCTAACAGGACAGGGTGCCCAGGCAGTGAAGGGTTCTGAGTCTGGATCTCGCTCACAGCTCATCTCTGAACTAGGGACAACCTGAGTGGTGGCCAGCACAAGCCCCACGGTTCCTTGGCCTGTGGGGTGGGGCTCATGGGAAGGGCCCAGTGCGCTAACCCAGCACACTGCCCTGAGCAGTAGTCAGAGACGCCCTGAGGCCGTGGAGGTGTCTGTGAGGACGTGGCTCTGTCCTCCACTTCCGGGTGAGGGCTGGCAGGCCGCAAAGGGACCTGAGAAGGCAGGGCTGGACGCGGGGCCCACCGACCTCCTGCACTGCCCTCTTGTTCCCACATGGGGTGGTCCTGCCAGGGACATGTGGCAAGAATCCCACTGAGCTGTGTGGCTGTTGCTGTGGTGTCCCGCCACCGTGGCACTGGTGGGTGAGCATCGCTGTCCCCACCTGAGGCTGCACGATGAATGGCGGGGCCCTCTCCCACAGGTCTGGGGCCTGAGGCCCTGTGGGGGCAGGGCTGCCTCCCCGGGCGGCCAGCAATCCTGTGGCCCCAGCCTGTAGTCATGGAAGTCCCTTCCCTGCCTCTGCCACCATGTCCCCCTCTCTCCTTCAAAGACACCAGTTGCACTGGACTAGGGCCTGCCTGGGTGGCCTCTGCCAAGACCTGGCCAAGCTTCTGCCTTCGTGTCACCCCCGCCACGAGTTCTTGTTGAAGCTTAGCCCCCAGCAGAGCAGCTTCGGGAGGGCCAGTCCGCCTTATGAAGGAGGCTCAAGAGCTGCCTGCCCCTCTGCCTGTCGGGACGCAGTGCTCCCTTTCCGTGTGAGGCACCATCTCGGGAGCAGAGACCCAGCCCTGCTGGCACCCTAGCTTGGACTTCCCAGCCTCCAGCCTCCGAGCAACATTTCTAATGCTTGTAAAGTACTTCGTCCAAGGTTTTTGTCTTTTTTTTTTTTTTTTTTTTTTTTTTAGTTTTGCTATAGAGCAATTATGATTGCACTGGAGAGACACAGAGCGAGGAGAGAGGGAAAGTGAGAGACCACGCCCCGGGGGTGGCCATGCCGCAGTCCATCCTCCTCCAGTCTCCTCTCAGGGTTTGGGCTCGCACGCACACGTTCCTGGAGTGTTTTCGAGCCACCAGGTCTAGAACTTGCACTGCTGCGCGATGTGGGATCAAGTTCCCTCGATCTCCGTATCACTTTGCTGGCCTGATTTTCTTTTTAAAGAATTATTTATTTATTTAAATTTGACCAGAGGGAGACAGAATGAGAGAGAGAGAATGTGAGAAAGCAAGCTGCCCGGTTTTGGACTCGAACTGTGGTCAGCCATGTGGGAGTCCAGCTCCCTTAACCACCATGCCTCCTGCTGGCCCCTGGCCTGATAATTTTTAAGAGCAGCTGGAGAGGACTAAGATAGACCCTACTTCCAAATAACAGCATATTTAAATGTACTGGGGTAGGACTTAACTTGTCTTGTGGGGGGACACAATTCAACTACAACAGCTGGGGAAGTGGCCCTGATGACACAGGTGGCTGTGAGGCCCAGGAGGTGCACTCGGACGTGCCCTCAGGCCCCCTGCACTGCTGTGGTGGGCAGCGGACAGTGGAGGGCAAGGCCCACAGGGGCAAGGAGGCCAGAGAAGCAGACAGGAGCATCTGGGTGGTGCCAGCTGAGGGGGCAGCCAAGGGGTGGGGGTGGCCCTGGGAAATACCAGGGAGAAGAGAGACAGCAGTGTCTCTACAAGGCCCGCTGCAGAGTCGGGCTGTAGCTCGTCCTCCAGGAGAACCCACTGTGCTCTGGGGCACCTGCTCCCAGCACTCAAGCAAGGCATGGAGCCCAGGGGCTTGACGGGCTGGCCCTTAGCTGTCCCATGGGGCAGGGCCTTCAAGAATGAGAACACACTTCCCCTCAGCTGTGGGAGTGTGACTGGCCCTCAGCTGTCACCTCTGCAGGGTGTCACCTCAGCTGAAGAGACTCGCCTTACCCAAGGCCACACCTACTTCCAGTAACTGGCTGGATCCAGTGATGAGGACTTCTGTGTGTGTCTGACTCGAGGACCACCCTGCCCAGGACCTCCCCTGGGGTTGGTTGAGGCCTCGTTGAGACTGCCTCCTGGCTTAGCCATCCTCTCTGTCCCGCTCTGCTTCCTTCTCGTCCCTTCGTTCCCTTCTTTAGGCAAGTCTCAGTAACTTGCTTCCTGGAGAATCCATCCACAGCAGGTGGTTTGGAGGTAGAATTCTGTCACTGCATATGAAACATCTCTATTCTGACGCGCTGTAGGTGCATAGTTTAGCTGGGTGCAGAATTCACAGTTCCTGGGTGTTTTAGAGCATTGCTCTGTGGCCCTCTAGTTTTCCATCTATTGAGATGTCTAATGTCCTCTCTGGTCACAAGCAGGATATTTTCAGTGTGTGACCACGGGAAAGGTCTTGGGGCAGCCCAGAATGACCCGATGACTCCATTGTTGCAACTTTCCATGAGATCAGGGGCTCCCCTTTTCCCACAGGGGGCACTATCCCAAAGCTTAACTTCTTCTTTTTTTTTTTTTTAATTAAGAATTATTTTATTTAACTTTATTTATTTCAATTTGACCAGAGAGAGTCAAAGTGAAAGAGAAAGAGAGGAGACAGAGAAAGTGAGAAAGCAAGCTGCCAGTTCTGGGACTTGAACCATAGTCAGTCATGTGGGAATCCAGCACCCTTAACCACCACGCCGTCTGCCAACCCCCCCAAAGCTTAACTTTTTTTTTTGGAGAGGTTTTTGCTATAGGGCACGTGCGCTCGCCAGACAGAGACAGACAGAGAGACAGAAAGCGAGAAATCACCCCCCAGGGGAGATGGCCACACTGCGATCCCTTCTCCTCCATTCTCCTTTCGGGATCTTGGGCACGCACGCACACGCGCCTGGCGTGAGTTTTAAGCCACCGGGTCTGGGACGCGAACCGCAGTCGACTACATGGGAGTCCAGCGACATAGCCATTACGTTAACTGCTGGTTCCCCAAAGCTTAACTTCTGAGACAGTCCCTTTGAAGTCTGGGCAGCTGGTCTCACGCAGCACTCGCCAGGCTGGCTCCTCAGCTGGGCCTGCTCGTGCCTGGTCCCCGATGCTCCCTTTTCTGCACACCTGGGAAGGGGACTGGAGAGGGCACAGCCCGTGGCGAGCACTGTTTTATAGGTTGTCAAGGGAACAAGAACGCCCTTTCCTTTCTCTTTTTGGCCTATTTTAAAAAATGACTGTTTAGTTTTATTCATTATTATTATTTTTTTAATTCAACCAGAGAGAGACAGAGCGAGAGAGGGAAAGTGAGAAGGCAAGCCTCCAGGTCTGGGACTTGATCTGCAGTTGGCCATGTGGGAGTCCAGTGCCCTAACGACCACGCCACCCGCTGCCCTCTTCTTGTGCTGTTTTTTTTTTTCTTGAAACTTTATGCTTTTTTTTTTTTTAATCAAATTTACC
>NW_006159653.1:1205222-1206141 GCF_000334495.1 Tupaia belangeri chinensis | reverse complement strand
TGGAACTCGTCAACTTCTTTCTCCTTTCTCTTTAGCAGTTCATTGTCTCTCTTCTCTTCCATCTCTGTTAGCTTTGACATTATGAATGCTCTAAATTCCTTATCAGACATTTCCATGATTTTCACCGAACTGGAGGAGAGGTATTTTCTCGTTTTCCCATATTTCTCGTGATCTGGCAGTGATTTCTTGTCATCTGGTGGATGGTGTTTCATTCAAATTCTTGAAGTTCAGTCTGAATGTTCAGGAGCAAGCAGAGGTGATCTAGAATCTCTTTGCCGTTCTGTTGTGATCGCTGGTGCAGCAGATTCAGTAGATATTGGTGAATATTTTAACCCGCTAGCTCGTTTGTTGGAGGCTGTATTATCAGTAGAAAATCTTCATTCCCTGAAAAATCTAGTTCGCTGGCACCATGTGGAGCCTTCTGCTGAAGGCCCGGCTTCTTCCTTTTGTGCTGTTTTAAAAGTCCGTGATAGAGCTCTTGTATGTGCGTGAGAAAGAAGCCGGGTTTGGGCAGGCACTCTCCACAGGGCTGTCACACTGCCAGGCCTCACCCACCAGGATCCTGTGCAGTTTGTCCAGGGCTCAAACTGCGGCAGGCCATGTGGGAGCTCCGTGCCCTTAACCATCACGCCACCTGCCGGCCCTGGACCATGTCTTTCTGTTGCATTTTCTAAGAGTTTCCTTGACTTGAGACCAGCGGGTGGCGTGTGGGTGACTAATCTCCCACATGGCTGATCGTAGTTCGAGTCCCAGACCTGGCGGCTTGTTTTCTCACTTTCCCTCTCTGGTGAGTACATTTGTCCTATAGCAAATTAAATAATAATAATAATAATAATAATAATAATAAAAAATAAGGGACCAGCAGATGACGTAATGGTTACATCACTGGATTCCATGTCAACTGCAGTTTGAGCGCCAC
>NW_006159653.1:1204206-1205180 GCF_000334495.1 Tupaia belangeri chinensis | reverse complement strand
CGAGAGGAGAATGGAGGAGAAGGGATTGCGGCGTGGCCATCCCCCTGGGGGCTGATTTCTCGCTTTCTGTCTCTCTGTCTCTCTTTGTCTCTATAGCAAGCGCATGCACCTATAGCAAAAATCTCTCTCAAAAATAAATAAGTAAATAAATAAAATAAGTCTTTAGGGGGGAAAAGAGTTTCTTTGACCTAATTTCCTCCCTGGGCTATTAACCCCATCTATGCGTCTGACTTTGAGGACGCCCGGCTGCCCGCAGCCTGACAGTAGGGGGCAGCACACAGCCCTCCTTCACAACGGCCGTGTCTCCTTGCTCCCCGAAGATTTCCTAGCAGTTGAAGTGCTTCTAATCCTCCCCACTCTCACTGGCTCTGAGCAACGTCTTACCCTCATGGTTTCTTTGGTCTCTAGCTCTCCAGTTCAAGGCTTTCCGGGCACGCCCTACTTCCCTAAGAGTAACTTCCAAGCCTGCTGGCGGACGTTGACCAAGGCAGCTGGAGTCCTGAACCCAATGACCTGAAACACATGGTGGGTGGGTGTGGATGTCTGCTCCAAATCTGGACAGGAGCGTGGGGAAGCCGCTGAGGCGTGGCCAACCTCCCTGGGCTGGAGGTGACTTCTCACTTTCCCTCTCTCTCAGTCTCCCTCTCCAGTGAGCACAGGCACCCTGTAGAAAATTTAAAAAAGTAAAAGTGAATTTCGGGACCAGCAGGTGGTGTGCTGGTTAAGGAACTGGACACTCCCACGTGGCTGGCCATGGTTCGAGTCCTGGCCCTGGTGGTGCTTTCCCACTTTCTCTCTGTGTCTCTGTCTGGTCAAATTAAAATAAATAAATAAGTAAGAGTTGAGAGACTTTCTTTCTCCCCAAAGAGCTTTTCACTATAGGGAGCATGCGCTCACCAGAAAGACAGAGAGAGACAGAGAGACAGAAAGTGAGAAATCACCCCCCCCCCCGAAGGAAAGGACACCCCCAAAAC
>NW_006159653.1:1202842-1203511 GCF_000334495.1 Tupaia belangeri chinensis | reverse complement strand
GGAGGAGAAGGGATTGTGGCAGGGCCATCCCCCCTGGGGGGTGATTTCTCTCTTTCTGTCTCTCTGTCTCTGTCTGTCTGGCGAGCACATGTACCCTACAGCAAAAAACAAAACAAACAAACAAACAAACAAAAAAACAAAAGAAACCCACAACCAACCAAACAAACAAAAAACCTCAAAAAAAATTAAAAAAGTAAATTCCTAGGTGTTCGGGTGGTTTATGCCAGAAATATTCACATTAACCAAATTTCCAAGTTCCTTTCCTACGGACAAGAACAGCTATGTTCTTTATTATTATTCACATTTTTTTATGCTACAGGGTGTGTGTGTTTTTGAAAGAGGGAGGCGAGACCCCCAGCAGGTCTGCTCACGCCGCGTGCCTTTCCCTCCAATTCTCCCACCTGGTGTGACTCCAACCTGGGTCCGCCACATGGGGTCCAACCTCCTTGGACAGCCTCTGGCTGCTGAGCCGTGAGGCCAGCCTGCAGGTTATCACACGAGAAGGTCTGAACGCTGTGGCCGGCTGGTCTGGCTTGGTGGCTTGGCTTTATTTTAAAATGACCAGGCCAGAGCCTGGGCTTCCTGGACCGTGGTGTGTATTTGCAGGTCTTTCCTCAGACTCAAGGTCCTTCTGTTGGGAATGTGACATCTCTGCAGGGCTGGGTTCTG
>NW_006159653.1:1182028-1184623 GCF_000334495.1 Tupaia belangeri chinensis | reverse complement strand
CCCAGTTCTGCCTCTCCCAGCATCCCCCCAGTTCTGCCTCTCCCAGCGTCCCCCCAGCTCTGCCTCTCCCAGTGTTGTCTGGGCTGGCTGACCCTGAGCTACTAGGCTCCCTGGGTCCTTCTCCAGGCAGCAGGTGTGTTTCCCAGGATGGAGGAGGTGGCTAGCTGACCACCAGGTGGGGGGCTCCTGGCACCTCTCAGATCTGAGTGCCTGGGTTCCACCAGGCAGTGACACTGTTGCCATGAATCCTCTAAGCAGCATGAGGTGGCTTCAAACCCACTCTCTCCTCTCTCCTCCCGCCCTCCCACTTTCGTCCCCACCTGTGTCCCACAGAAGCCAGGCCTCAGTCTGCGATGACCTGGGTGGGCAATGACACTTTTGCCTTTCTTTGCCCTTAGAGTCCTGCCTCTGACTGGCCACTGTGGTGCCGTGGGCTGGGGCTGCTGCTCGAGGACCTGAGGCTCCAGCCCACCGCGTCACTGACTGCTTGGCGCTCATGGGCCGCCTGCACCTGCCTGGGGCGGTCAGTAGCCTCAGCTGTGTCTCCCCCACTGGAGGCTTGGGCCTTGCTTCGACTGTGCCTCAGTGAGGTCTGACTCATCCCGGGTTCGCAGCGCGTGTGGGTGGAAGGGCTCAGGGACAGGGCAACCCTGAGCCCACAGGTCTCCTCAGGGAGACGTTTGCAGCTGTGGGTGCGGACCCCAGCGGTGACCTGCCATGAGGACAGGCTGCCTGTGTCCTGGGGGTGACAATGTGTCACCAGTTTCTCACTCTTTCTCCACTTCAGGAGGAGTCCGACCCAGTGGGGCCCCAGGATCTGTTTGAGCCTTTGACCTTTGAGCACAGCTTTGGTCAGCTCAGCACGTTGGCAAGGCTGCTGCTGTACGTCCCCTGACCTATGAGCAAAGCTTGGGTCGACTCAACATGCTGGCAAGGTCGCTTGCTGTATGCTCTGGAGACTGCAGTAGCCTTGCTGGGAAGCACCCCCCTCTGACTCCCTGATGTACTACTATAAAAGAATTACATAGCTCTCTCATACATCTTGAGTACGTGATGAGATTTCCCAAAAGTCCCCCGACTGCTCCCCTTTGCCCTGACCACCTATCGTTAGTCACAATGCTTCATCCCTGTGGTCACAATGGAGGGTGTGCTGAAGTTCCATCTAGACAGAAATCTTCTTGACCTTTGGAAAGCCCTTCAAGACACATTTAACATAAGCTTAAAAATAACCTTTGCTTTGCATAAAATAGGATTAGGCCGAAACTGGCCCAGGACACCCCCGCGCTCACCAAGTGAACAACAGGTTCACCCTTTAGAATAGATAGATATATCAGGATTCCTTGAATTAAGTTCTAGATCCCTATAAAACTATATAAGTATCATTCTTTATTGAGATCCATAAGAACTAATACCTATACTTGAAATGTTCTTTTCTTAGCATCGTACTCAGTAATCACAAGATGGCTGTCGCCAAGCATCGGCTGATAATTAACTCTGCTTGCTGGAGGAGGTTTCCCGAAACTGCATTCCTTGAAGTTGCCGAAAACCTGCCTACATCAATCAAACAATTGCTGAACTATAATAGACCCGCCCTTAATCCAACCCTGAATGGAATCTATGTTCCCTACTGTTAAAACTTTATGAACTGATAATTAGAACACGTAGCCCCTCTCCCATTTACTTGCATGTATCACATTTTCAATAAAAAGGCACGATGATTCCTAGCGATCTCTGAGAGTGTCCGACTGAGGACGTGCATGAAAAGGCACCAAGGCCTCAGTGTTTCCTTCCCGCACCGCCTCCAATGAGATACCCCACCCCGCCGAGGCTGGGCCCCAGCACACTTGTTGGTGCTTAGACCCTTATCTCCCTTCTAGGCACTCTGAGGCTGAGTGCTAGACGCCCTCCCTCGATGCTGTTGGCTTTTCTGGGAAGAGAATCTTATCTGCCAGTAACAGGCGTGAGAAGTCCCCCAGGCCCTCACGCTTCTTTCTGTATCTGCTCGTGATTTTCAGATGTGATGTTTGTCCCCAGGAACCTCCTCCGAGGTGCAGGCCGAGGCTGACCGCAGGGGCAGCAGACACAGAGGCCGGCTGCAGCGTTTTTGCCAAACCCTGCCTGCCTATCGCGGGCCTGGGCGGCCTCATGGGAAGTCAGTGTCTGGGGCGGCTTTGGGCCTGTGGCTTCTCGCAGACACCCGTGACCTGTCCCTAGTCAACTGGGCCCTGGGAACTGGCCCACACCCATGGGCGCCTCTGCCTGCCAGCGAGATGAGGGCGATGAACTCTGCCGCCGGCCAGGGCTGCAGCCCCCACCCACGTCTGCTCCCAGCACTGGCCTCCAGGACCTCAGAAGCCAGTCCCAGGGCGGGAGGAGAGGGGAGGAGAGGGGCATAAATCCTCAGCCTCTCTCGGCCTGACAGTGCTTGGTCGCACCATGCCTCAGCACAGCTGAGCGAGTTACAGGGCGCGTGCGCTCGCCAGACAGACAGAGAGAGACAGAGAGACAGGAAGTGAGAGATCACCCCTCAGGGGGGATGGCCACACCACAATCCCTTCTCCTCCATTCTCCTCTCGGGATATTGGCATGCACGCA
>NW_006159653.1:1174625-1181909 GCF_000334495.1 Tupaia belangeri chinensis | reverse complement strand
CCCCAACGCCCCTGCATGACCCCCCCCCCCCCACCCCGTCTGAAGTCTGAACAGAAGGTATGAGCAGGCCAGCTCCCTTCCCAGGTGCCGGGATCCTGCCCCTCCAGCCCCCAGTATGCTGGCCGCCTGGGCGTCCACACCTCTGCCTCCAGCCATGGCTTCTCTGCACATCTCATTTTTCCTCTTCTCACACAGACTTCAACCATACTCCTTCAGGGCCCAGACCACCCGGGTCTCACCTCGCTTGGACTTGGCTGCACCTGCGAAGACCCTGTTCCCAGAAAAGGTCCCGCTCACAGCTACTGGGCTGGGCCTCCGGGAACACAGGTCGGCCCGTACGAATGCGCACACCTGGCAGTGCAGCAGGGTGAGTCCATACCAGGCGGGTGCCAGGGTGTCTTCCCCACCTGCACCCAAACACGTGCTGAGAGCCCTTTAAACACAGACATGCACCCCACCAGCTGGGCTCCCTAGCTGTGGGCTCTCGGGGTACAGGCAGAGGATCCCTGTTCCTGGCGGGAGTCTAGCCCGCATCTTGTTGGGGGTGCCCCAGAAGGACTAAGCTGGCTTGGTGGCAGCAGGGCCCAGGCCGGGGCCTCTGTTTGCTTGTCTCCTGGCTGTGACTCTCCGAAGCTACCCTGGGGACTCTGCCAGAGCTGGACTTACCCCTCAGTGGAGAGCCCAGGCCCCCAGGTGAGCCGCCGAGAGGAAAATGTCCCCAGGGCTAGCTCGCCCCGTGCTCACACGTGGGGCCAGAGCATAACTCCCAGACCAGGACCTAGCAGTGCGGACGTGTGGAGAGATGGGCCGGGCTGGGCGTGATGAGGGCTGGCCCTGCTTCTGCCGCATGGGCACCAGGGAAGGCCGTGTCCCTCTCACTGTCTTCAGATGAAGTGTCCCCTGTGAGGGGCTCTCCTGAGCGCCTGGTCCCTGAACCCTGAAGACCGCCAAATCTACAGGTGATGGCTTCCCCGAGGGAGTGGTGGGAGGTCGGCCCTGACAGCCCAGAGCAGTTGGTGCGGTCCTCGGGCGTGTGCTCGGGAGGCGCAGCTCTTGGGCCGGCCCTGGTGTAGCCGAGAGCACTGTGGGCCGGAGCCGCTCGGCTGACTGAGACTCGAATCCTGGCCCCTGCAGCTGGGAAAACGCTGTGTGCACGTGTGCTTGCGTGCCCCACCCCGACAGGACGGGGAAGTGGAGGACGGGTAGTGGGGTGGCCATGCCCCATGGGGAGGGTGCTTTCTCTCGGTCTCTCTCCTCTCTGGTGAGTACACATACTCTGGCATTAATTTTAAAAATGTTTGAGGGGGCCAGTGAGCGGTGGTTGGGGGCAATGGATTCCCACATGGCCAACTTCGGTTTGAGTCCCAGATTTGGTGGCTTGCTTTCTCACTCTCTCTCCTCTCTGGTCAAATTAAAATAAACAAACAAAAAATAAAGTTAAAGAAAATAATAATAATTATATTTTTTGGAGAGGTTTTTGCTATAGGGCATGTGAACTCACCAGAAAGACAGAGACAGAAAGCGAGAAATCACCTCCCTGGGGGATGGCCACACCGCAATCCCTTCTCCTCCATTCTCCTCTCGGGATCTTGGGCACGCATGTACACGCTCCTGGTGTGCATTTAAGCCACTGAGTCTGGGACTCAAACTATGGTCGACCACATGGGAGTCTAGTGACATAGCCATTATGCCAACTGCTGGTCCCTAAATAAAACAATTATTTTGAAAAAAGAAAGAGAAAACTATGTCACAACCCCCCCCCAAAAACCAACCAACCAAACAAACAAAGAACCCCCAAAAAACCCCAAAACCACGTTTGGGAGGTGCTGATCCCAGGTATCACACTCAGCGGGCAGCGCCTGGTCCGATGCTGCCCTGTCCGTGGCTTGGCGGGGTGTAGCCCGAACCCTCTGCCTTGGCGCCCCGCCAGTCCCATCTGCCTAGGCCCCCAGCTCTGAGTTTTCAAATGAGGCGTTGAAAGTTGAAGTCTCAACCACAGGGCTGCTGTCCTGCAGGGCAGGGGAGGGGTGGGCTCTTGGAGACCCACCACCTGCTTACTGGGTGCCTTTTCTAGCCTCGGAAATAATCCCAGGAGGGAGGGGAGAAGGGATGTTTCCCACCATGAGGAGGGCCTGGTTACACCTGCCAGCTGGGCTCCAGGCCTGCGCTTTTGCCAAGGACCATGTGTGCCTTAAAGGGGAAGGGGAGTCAGACAGACAGCTCACTCCCCGCAAGGGCGGCCTCCCCGTTCCACCCTGCCCTTCCCTGCCCTTCCCTCTGTAGCCCCGACTCAATTCCCCCATGTGCAGCGCCTGCCCTGCTGCCCCTGCCTCCCGCCCCAGCTTCTCAGCTGTGCTCACGGAAGGCACAGCGTTCCTGTCTGGCAGACCATGGTGGTCACCCTTGGTCCCATGGCACGGGAGGCCCCACCCCCGGAGGGCTGACCCATTCTGGCCGGGAGGATAAAGGGCTCTGAGGGCCCCGGGAGCAGAGGGCAGAGACTGGACGGGGAGGGTACTGTCGGTCTCACCCCTCGTGCCCTCCACGCTCCCCGGCCCCAGGGTCCTGGCCCCTGGTCACCTCACCCAGGCTTTCCCCTTGCCCCACAGATGCTGTGGCTGCTGTTCCTGGCCCTCCCCAGCCTGGGGGGCTCCCAGCCCTTGACCCCTGGTGAGTCCTGACACCCAGGCCTGCTCCATCCCTGAACCTCTGACCCTGACCTCTCAGGGACCAGCCCTGGGTGGGAGGGTGACCCTGGGCCCTGGGGAGGGCCCTAGGCAGGCAGGCCTGGTCCCTGAAGACTCTCACTCTGTTCTCAGACCCTGACCCAGAGGCTGAGCTGGTGGGCATCGTGGGAGGGCATGATGCCCCCGCCGGGAAGTGGCCATGGCAGGTCAGCCTGTGGATCTTCAACTCGACGTACGGCAAGTGGGAGTTCCAGTGTGGGGGCTCCCTCATTCACCGCCAGTGGGTGCTGAGCGCTGCCCACTGCATCCCAGCGTGAGTGCCATGCCGTGGCTGCTGTGGGGCATGGGTCGAGGGCAGCTTCCTGGGCTTGCGGCGCTGCAGTCAGTGCTGGGCGTGAGTGACCTCCTGGAGTTCTCTTCCCTGCCAGAGAGGTGCCCCTGGCTGCTGAGAGGCGGCCCCACTCCCTGCCGTCGTGCACCAGCCTCTGAGAAGCTTCCGGTGTTTTCTACCCCAGGAAACACTCAAGGCCCCAGGACTTTCAGGTCCAAGCAGGACAGGTGAGGCTGTGGAGCTCCAACGCCAGGCAGAAGGTGGCTGCCATCTTCCTCCACCCGAAGTACGACCCCTTGAAGAAAGTGTACGGTGGGAGTGACGTGGCACTCTTCAAACTCGAGGTCCCCGTGACACCCTCCGCCCAGGTCAACCTGGTCACCCTCCCGCCAGCCCGGCTCACGGTGCCCGCGGGCACAGGGTGCTGGGTGACCGGCTGGGGTGCTATTCATGCCAACGGTGAGGGCTGAGGTGACGAGGTGGGAAGAGGACACCCCAAGGGCTGGGGGGATGACGTGGCAAAGCTCTACAGACAAGGCGTCGGGCAAGGCCCCTCCTGGGGTCTCCCTTGGCTGGGGTGGTGATGGCAGCTTGAGGCAGCCTCACTGAGGAGCAGAGGCCAGAGCAGAGGGAGGGTGGCCGGCCCGATGACCCTCCACTTGCTGTGGCTGGGCTCTGGCCATTCCTGCACAGTCCCGAGGGCAGCAGGGAGGCCGAGAGCCCCAGTGGCTTGCTGGGGTCTCCCTCTGAGCGGTGGAGAGAGACCCGATGCCAGGCCTTCCTGCATGTCTAAGCACGAGCCCTTGCTCCGGCTTTTCCCAGTAAACGTACAAAACCCATCCCTCAAGCTCTCCCTGGGGCCTGGTGCCCACGCGGTCAGCCCTCTGACCTAGAAAACCCCTGGAGGGTCGGGGTCTTGCTAGCCCCAGGGTACCTGCAGGGGACACGGCGGCATTCTGGGGGTCGAGGACCCCGACCTGCACCTGCGGCTCCAGCTGCAGCCTCAGCTCTGTGCTTTGTGGGGGAGGGCGAGGGGCAGGGCCAGGCTGGCTGCCTGAGTCCACCTGGCTGGTGGGCTCACTGGGCTTCCCCTGCAGAGGCCCTGGGCCCGCCCTACCACCTGCAGGAAGTGGAGGTGCCCGTTGTGGGGAACCAGGTCTGCAGGCAGCAGTACTTGAGGGTCGGCCGGTACATCAAGGATGACATGCTGTGTGCTGGCAGCTCGGGCCGCGACGCCTGCCAGGTGAGAGCTCGGAGCCTGGGTGTGGCCGAGGCGGCACTCGAGCCCTGATCCCTGTCTCTTTCCTCCACAGGGCGACTCTGGGGGCCCCCTAGTCTGTAACTGGCAGGGCGCCTGGATCCAGATTGGGGTGGTGAGCTGGGGCCATGGCTGCGGCAGCCCCGACTACCCTGGCGTCTATACCCGCGTGACCACCTACTTGTCTTGGATCTACCACCATATTGGCTCGCCGAGGCCCTGGTAGGGGCAGGCTGCTGCGGCCAAGCAGAGGGCAGGCTTCAAGGCTGCAGGCTCCCCCTGTTCCTCCCCTCAGCCAGACCTTGTCCTTCACCCCTGCTCTGAGATCTCTGTCGGCCTCCTCCCTCCAAGTGCGGTCTCTTCCCTGACGCCTGGCCGGTTTTTTTTTGCCGCGTGAGCCCCACCGGGGGCCAGGCTGGGAGGAGCCGTCTCCCAGCTGCCCTGCCCTTCTGAGTCTCATTAAAACTCATGGAGAAAGGCTGTCTGGAGCGCACTTACCTGTGGGCGTGACCGAGGGGCAGTGGGCGGGGCTCCGGGACACCCCCACCCCTCCACCCCCACCCCCCGCTGGGAAAGTGGGCGGTGCAGAGGACAGGGGCCGGCCTCAGAGGGCTGCTCTTGGCGGAGGCTCAGCCCCAGGACTCCCGCCTTCCCTCAGTCCTCCTGCCCCCAGGCCCCCGCCAGATGTCGGGGCAGGACCTTGGGCAGATCTTCACGAGGTGGGCACTGGGCTGCGGCCGGCGCTGTGGCAAGGCAAGACTGGGGCAGTCTGCCCTCACCTCCCTGCCAGCCCAGCAGAGCCCGCCCCGCCTCCTATCTTGCAGGAGGTGGTGCTCCCTTGCAGGGGTGGGAAGGCCGCTGACCCCACCCCAGCCTCTTGGCCCCTGTTGCAGCTTCATACATGGAGGCCCGGCGGGGGCCAGGCGGGGGCCGGGCGGGTGCCCCTCTTCC
The DNA here is from genome assembly GCF_000334495.1 of Tupaia belangeri chinensis. Classification (NCBI taxonomy): domain Eukaryota; kingdom Metazoa; phylum Chordata; class Mammalia; order Scandentia; family Tupaiidae; genus Tupaia; species Tupaia belangeri. The sequence continues at coordinate 1,176,682 of NW_006159653.1, read as the reverse complement.
CTGCCTGGATCCTGGTGGTGGGACCAGAGGCAGTTCTCCCTGTAGGCACCCCCTCCTAGAGGGCGACCAGGCTACGTCTTCCCTCACACCCTGGGGACCCCTCCTGCCCCTGCAGTGGGTGGGCTGAGGCCACACAGACTCCTGCACAGCCTGGGGCTGGGTGACTGCAGAGGGGCCTCCTGTCCCCCTCACACTTGAGCCCCAGTTCTGGGGCTGTAGGGAGGTGAGAGGCTGGCTGTGAGCCCTCCGCACCTGGCCTTCAGGGTCGCTGGGGAGCTGTTGGTGGAAGTCTGGGGGCTCCTGTGCTGCAGCTCCTCCGGAGAGCACCAGAAACTGCAGGCGCCTTGCTGTGGGGCAGCCTCCACAGGGAGGCCCGAGGCTCAGTGGAGGCTCAGTGGAAGGACGTCGCTGTGGAGGGGTCCCGGGGTCCACGTGGCACAGGAGAGTGGCTCTGTGTGTATCCGCGAGTGTCTGTGTGTTTGCGAGTGTTCATGTGTGTCCTGCTGGCATGACCCTCCTGCGGGTGGCTGTCCACAGCCTGTGGGTCTCTTCTTACCACACGGCCCACGGGCCTGGATATCCCTGTGCCTTTGGAGGGGCACCCTCGGGATGTTTGCATCCTCAGAATTAAGGATGAGCATGGGAGGTGGGGCTGGGCTTCCCAGGAGGGGAAGGGAGCTCGGATCTGAACAGTCACACGCGCTAGGGATGGCTGGCGCTGTGGGGCCATCGCTGTTGGGCTGTTGGGGTCAGAACTGCATGATAACACAGAGCGGCTGCCAGGGGCAAAGGGAGGCTGGGGCTGAGCCCGCATATGGGCCCCTCCCAGGTGGGGGCGTCGGGCTTCGAGGGAGGGTCTGTGGGGAGCCTGCCCGCATGTTCGTTCTGGGGCCCAGCGCTGGCAGAACTCCTGGACTGTCTTCCCCAAGTGGGTTCTGGGCTCCCGGGGTGTGGGGATCCTCTGGTGGCCTGGCACGGTGGCTGGGACTCCCCTTCCTACGATGGGAGGTGCCCAGAGTCTGTGTCCACGTCCGCGTCTGGGTCTCCACACCACACTCCGGGCTGGCCGGGGCAGAGCCAGGCAGACCGGCCGCTGAGGGGCACAGCTGCCACCTGGGGGCTGAGCATGCCACCCCTCGCCACACTCTCACTTCATGGCAGGGAGCACATGTGCTCACTGAAGAGAGACAAAGACAGAGGCAGAGAGAAACAGTCCAATGGGGGTGGACACACCACTGCCCCTTCACCTCCACCCCCTCCTCCAGGATTCCGGGCACACATGCACACAGGGCCTGTGTTTCTTGGGACCCCAACTGCCCGGCCTCTGCTCTGCGGAAGAGCTCACCTGCGGCCGGGGGCAGTGAGTGCCCAGCCTCCTTCCCTGCCCAAAACCCCCCGGGGCCCACTCAGGGCGGGCAGGAGCCAGCCCCAGGAAGGAGGGGTCCGTCCCAGCGGGTCTGCTGGGGGCCAGCGTGGGTGCTCAGCTCCCTTCCTGCAGCCCTGGACAGTCCCCATGCGGCTGCCCTCCCCCGCTTGCCCCTCCTTGCCCGCTTCCTTCATCCAGAGAAAGGGCCCTGAGGGAGGGCAGCGGTTGAGGGCAGAAGGACCTGGACAGTGAGGACACCTACACACACAATCGCAGACCTGGACAGTGAGGACACCCGCTCACCCCCCCTCCAATCGCAGACCTGGACAGTGAGGACACCCGCTCACCCCCCCTCCAATCGCAGACCTGGAGTTCGGGTCCCAGGTGGCTGACCCGGGCCCCACCCCGCCCCACAGATGCTGTGGTTACTGCTCCTGACCCTCCCCGGGCTGGGGGCGTCTGTGCCCAAGATCCCCGGTGAGTCCTGGCCCCACAGACCCCTCGCTGCCCCAGGGTCCCTCCTGTTCCCGTCTCCCCCGGGGACCACTCACTGGCTGAGCTCGCCCTTCGCCCATCCCTCACGGCCCCTCCTTGGCCTCCCAGGCCCCCGCCCAGGCTGTGAGCGGGTGGGCATCGTCGGGGGCTGTGCCGTCTCGGGCCGGGGGGACCCGTGGGGGGGGGGGCGCGCGGT
>NW_006159653.1:1166110-1174576 GCF_000334495.1 Tupaia belangeri chinensis | reverse complement strand
CCACCCGGGGTGGGTGCTGCCCCCCGCCCACGGCCTCGAGCCGTGAGTGGCCCGACCGTGCCCTCTGCTGGCGGGTGTGCCCTGCCCAGATCTGCACTGGCCAGCGGGTGCAGGGGCAGGAAGGCTGGACTCACAATGGCTACACAGGTCCTGACGCCATGCCGGCTGTCCCCTCGGCCCTTCCTCGGCCACGTCCTGTTGTCCCTGCTCTTCGCTGCTCCATTCCACCCTAGAGGACTCATCCAGGCTGACAGAAAAGCCGAGGCGGCTCTCCAGGCCACGTTGGAAATGTCCCTGCGTCCATGCTGTCCTCCCGAGACCTGCCGTGCCCCTCTGTGACTCAGTTCTCCTCCAAGCAGGGCCTGGCAGGGGCCTGGGCTCCTAGCAGCACGCCCTCCAGAGTCCAGAAGCAGAGGCCCACGTGTGCAGGTGCGGGGTGGGGCCACACAGTGTGGGACATGAACTGCCAGGAAACCGTGAAGAGGAACGGGCCGGCCGTGGCCTGGTGGTCAAGGGAGCCAGATCCCACATGGCCGACGGCAGCTCACCTCGTGGCCCTGGTGGCTTGAAGAACGAGCCAGGTGCCCGTGTGCTCCAGACCCCCACGGGCTGGAGGGGTGGAGGGGCAGGGAACTGGGCGTGCCCGAGTACTCTGGACCCCGACTGGGTGGAGGGCAGAGGGTCGGCAGCAAGAGCATGCCCAGGAGGGTGCTTCCACCCTCCTGCTGGCTCTGGGCCTCTGTGTCATTAGCTGGATCTTGGTGACACTGAGCTAAGAGAAAGACGTCAGTCACAAAACGACAGATACCTCATGAGCCCACACGCTGGAGAAGCCGGCAGGGTGAGGCTGACCCGGCGGCAGAAGGGAGCCCGGCCGGTGGGTGGGTGGGTGACTGCTCCATAGGGCGGAGGGAGTCACAGGTGTTAGTGTGCTAGGGAGTGGGACCCCGCGCACTGGCGCACGAGGACACGTGTGCCGTGCCTGCTTTCCACAGGGACACGCCGAGAGAGCCCCGGATCTGCAGTGTTTTATTTTTATCTTTTGAAATATTACTTTAATTCTTTCTTTAAAAAAGTTTCATCGCAAGGTACCCTTTGGATATTCCCATGTGAAGAACACAGCCCCCGGCTAAGACGTGTGCAGAGCAGGCGACGTGCTCACCAGCCCCATCCGGTGGCCGGGGGCTTGGCATGCACTCCCGGAGAGCTGGCCCTGTGACTCACTCGGAGCAAAGCCAGCGGCTCCTTCCTGCTGCCGGGGCTCCTTTCATTCTTTGGGTAACCCCTTCCAGAGAGACCGACTCCCACTAGCGCAGGTGGCGAGGCCCACCTCAAATGCTGGCCCGGAGTGCGCCGGCTTCCCTTTACTGCCGCTCAGAAGTAAAGCTTTGGATTCTTGTTGCTTTGTTTTGTTTATTTTTTGATATTTCAGCCCCAGAAAGTTTTCACTGTGGAAGCTATTTGAAGACAGGCTCCGGGAACATACATGGTGGGTTTAAACATTAAACTAACAGGCAGTCTCTCAAGTGAGTTGAAATGCATTTTATTTTTAGACAACATACGTGACGTTTTTTTCCCTTCAAAACAGTGCCTCCACTCCAAACAGATCGCAGTCAGAATAAACGAGCTCAGGATGGCCTCAGTCCCGTTTGTGCTCAGTCCTGGCGTTTCAGCTCTGACGACGGGGTAGACCCGGAGCCGTTGCCGGATGTGCTGACGCTGTCCCGTTCTAAAGCCTGCGAACGGCACCCAGAACGCCCTCTGGATTCCCGGTGTCGCCATGAACTGGCAGGCTTGAAATGAGCAAGAATATGCCCGGCTTGTCCCGCAGCCCTGTCCTAAAGGCTTTCCTTTCTGGTCTCTCCTTCACGATGACTGACGTCACGTAGCCTTAGTGCCGCTGGCTTCCTGCAAGTGCTGGCGCATGACAGTGTCCACTCCGGGGACTCCTGTGCACCTCTGCCCTCAGGGCCTTCTGCGGAGGCGAGACACCCTCTGTCCTGCTGACCACCGTCCCCATCTCCCGGGCCTCGCGGAGGTCGGAGAACATCTCAGCGGCCATGATGTCCCGGGAGAGGACCATGATGTGGGACTGGAGGGAGCCGGGGCTTCGGCGCGCGTGGTACCGGTGCCCACTCCTGTCGTGTGTGGAACGTCCTCACAGGCAGACTGGCCCTACTGCCTTGGCATGCGATTCTATGGAGCTCGACCCCTCCTGTTCCCTCTCCCTTCCTCGCCTTTCTTCGGGGCCTGACACTGACATGCGACCCCAGTAAGGCAGGAGCGTATCAGCTCCTCCCATCTCCCTGCCCCAGGTCCCACAGGTTGATGTCCATCTGGACTGTTACTTCTGGGGTTTTGCGGCTCTGTTTCCTCTTTTCCTTCGCGTTATCTGCGTTTAAGGAGCTAACAGTAACCTGCACCCTGATACTTCATTTCCTTTGCGGGGGATGTTTCTTGCAACATTTTCTGAAATTCTTTCTCTTTGTTTGAGTTTTAGCTAAACTGTTTCAAAGGGGGCCAGAGGTCAGAAGCGCGCTGTACCTGAGTGGCTGGGCTGCATGGGACACTCCTGCTGTCTTACTTCCGACAGCGATTGCTCACCTGCTCACGCGGCCCCCGGCACACCTGCGCGTGCCTCGGACCTCACGAGGGAGACACAGGCGCTGACTTGCGAGGTCCAGGAGCAGCAACTCACTGCCAGCTGGGTGGTCTGTACCTGCCGCACCACACACGCTTCCCATTGTCTTTATATCAAGCCGAAACAGACCATCTTAGCGACCAGCAGGTGACGTACTGGTTACATCACTGGACTCCCACGTAAAGGGCCTCGGTTCGAGTCCCAGATTCAGTGGCTTCACACTCAGGCTGGGCGCGTGTGCGTGCGTGCCCAAGATCCCGAGAGGAGAATGGAGGAGAAGGGATTGTGGCGTGGCCATCCCCCCGGGGGGTTATTTCTCACTTTCTGTCTCTCTGATAAGTGCACACACCCTATAGCAAAAAGCTCTCAAAAAATAATTAAAAAAAGAAACGCCAGCCTTAGGCTGACGTAGGACATGGTTTGAGCATGGGAACTGATGGGCGTGTGACGACTACTGTGCTTGTGGCTGGGGAGGGCCCCCCCCCATGTACTCACTGGAGAGGAGAGAGGTGGAGAGAGAGAGAAAGCGAGAAATCACCCCCAGGGGATGGCCACTCCACAACCCCCGCTCCCCCATTCTCCTCTCGGGATCTCGGGCACGCACGCGCCTGGTGTGATTTTTGAGCCCCCAGGTCCCGGACTGAAACTGCAGCGGGCCATATGGGTGTCCAGCCGGCTCCTCCCGCTGGTCCGGAGCACCCTCTCTGTAAAGGCAGTAGTGCACCCCTCCGACTGGCACAGCCCCTGCCCGGGGACCTCTGCGGTGGTCCCAAGGGAGACTGGGCTTGTGCTGGGTCAAATGTGGACTCCTTAAGGAGTCAGTCTGTCTTGGAAGGAAGATTGTGCTGTTTAAGACTAAAGTGTAAAAGGCTCCCAACTACGTTTCAGGGAAGAACGTAAAACTCATGTCCTACAGACTCTTTCTTTTATTCTTATTATCATCATAATCTTGTTTATAATACACTGGATTGCATATAACTTTACAGTGTATTACATTGCTTTTTCACAAGGGAATGCCATGCTTGTCAGTCAGTACAGAGACATTAACATCCCCACTTCATCATCCAATATCTTTTCAGTGTTTTCCCCAATCATTATTATTATTCTAATTATTTTTTAAAACAGTCAATCACTATTTCTCATTTTGGTTGTAAAAAGACTTTGCCCATCATGAAATACTTCTCAGACCAATCCAGTTGAGAATACTATACACGTCATCACCAACAGGTAATAAGCCCTATCTGCTTCTCACCCCCGTCCTGCCTCTCTATTGTTCTCTTGCTATCTTTCTCTATCCTCTTCTCTTCACCCCCCCAATGCACACTGTCCTATTCTCGTTAAGTACCTTCACTGCTTTTACGTCCTCCAATTTCTCGCTCTCTACCATAGAGTGCGGATAGTCGGTATACATTGAGTGGATACATACAATATCTTTCTTTCATAGCCTGGCTTACTTCACTCAGCAATAGACCCTCCGTATCTGACCACTTTCTATCAAATGCCAGGGTCTTGTTATTTTTTATGGCTGAGTAGTATTCCATAGAGTATATATACCACACTTTTCCAATCCATTCATCAGTTTGTGGACATCTAGGTTGGTTCCATGTCTTGGCAATCGTGAATAATGCTGTCCCTTTTCACCACATCCCCGCCAACACGTATCACTTTTTATATTCTTAATCTTTGCCGTTCTGACAGGGGTTAGGTGGTATCTCATTGTGGTTTTTATCTGCATCTCCCTTATGATGAGGGATGCCGAGCGTTTCCTCACATGCTCTTTGGCTGTTTGTATGTCTTCCTCAGACTCTTAAAACCCAAACACCAACATGAACATCCTTAATGTGAACATCGCTACATGGACAGATCTTGTTTGGTGCCCTGTTTGGACAGACCGACAGCACGAACCACCTGCCCCTCAACAATTGCTGGCTGGAGGCAGGACCAGACTTCATTTCTCATGCACGTGGGCATGCGCTCCCGGGCCCCCCTCCGTGTGTGTGGACGCTCTCCCAGCTCTGGGACCCCCTCGGTGTGTGCGGACTCGCTCCTGGGCCCCCCTCCATGCGTGTGGACGCTCGCCCCTGGCTCTGGGCACTCCTCCCTGCTGGCTCCTGGGTGCCCCTTCTCAGGCCTTGCCCGTCTCGAGCTGTCCCAGCGATGCAGTGGTTGGGGAGGCATAACGGATGCGTTGGTTGTCTTTGGCCGGGGCTCGTGGAACCTCAGGTCCCTCCTGCTCCCCGGCTGGAGCAGTGCTGGCAGCCCGGCGCCCCTCGTCTGCCAGGGAACAGCAGCTGGAGCGGTCTCCCTTCTCCGGTGCCAGGAGGCGCCTCCTCAGGCAGCAGGAAGGTGGGGCTGGGTGGCGGCGAGGAGGGGCAGCTGTCCTGCAGGAAGCCAGGGTCTGCCCACCCCCCGAGGCACGGGTCACACCTGCCAGTCCGTGGCTGTTGAGTGCCTCCAGCCCCGAAACCCACAGAGGAGCAGTGGGCCGCTGGCAGCAGGACTGCGACTCCACGGCGGAGGAGAACTGCCCCTCTTGGCCAGTCACGCGGCTCCCGTCTCTGAAGACCAGGGCATTCCTTTGAGCTTGCACGGATCACGTGCCTGCTAGCTCATGGGTGACAGAGAAGTCCTAGGAGGCAGTTATGGCTGTCTGCTCAGGCAAACTTGTACTTACACAGGGCTTCTCTGTGGTCAGCCGCAGGCCAGAGACAGCCCAGGAGTCTGCGTCCACCTGAGCGGGTCAGAGCCTGTGTCGTCCCGTTCCACCCAGCCTGTGGCGTGCGCCAGGCCTTCGCCGGGCTATCGTCACCCCTGCTACCCTCCAGGGCCATCGGGGGCCGCCCCGGCACTGCGGCGCTCTGCTCGGCACTCTTACTTGGCTTGGCGGGGGCCGAGCATGAATGTTGTGATGATGCTGGTGACCCCAAGATGTCAAGGGCAGCCATGACAGCAGCCATGCTTCCTCTAACGACAAGGTGAACGTTCTCTGCTTGACAAAAGCGTCCTAGGCCAAGGCTGGCCCGCGCAGGGTGCACGAAGCCGCCGTCCGCAGGCCCGGAGCCCAGACCCCAGCTCCCGGGGATCAGGCAGGTGGGCAGGGTTCTGAGCACCTCTGCACGTCACATCTCACTGTGCCGCCAGGCTGCAGCCGCACGTCTGACACACCCCGACGGGACCTTCTCAGCATGTCCGCCATGGCAGGCCCCGCCTTGCGCTCTGCCTGCTCGGCTCTGCCTTCCAGGACGGTCAGCCGGGACAGCCCGACATGGCGCGAGACTCAGCGGTGGGGAGTGAGCCAGGCGCGAACGGGGCGGGAGGGTACACTGAAGCAGGTCTCCACTGCGGGCACCTGGAGGCCGAGGCGCTGGGAGCCACGGGAAGCATGCGGTCTCTGGAGGGGAGGGCACCAGGTGATGATGGCCGGGCATTTCCCGAAGCCTGCAGCGACCCAGCCCTCCCAGGAAGCTGGCGCAGAGCTGGCAGAGGGCTGTGGCTGCGCCTACAAGGAGCAGCTGGGGGAGCCCTGCTGGGACTGCCGCACACCCGCGGCCCCTCCACTGACGTACCAGGTTTGAGGGTGACATGGCCCAACTTTGCCCTTGGCTATGAGGGCTGGAAAGGGGCTCACACCTCTTGGCCTGGGGGGACCTTCGATGGGGGGCTTCTGGCTGCTTCTGGAGTGTGGAGGTGCGTGCTGAGAACAAGGGCCTTCGGCCCAGCAGTGAGGGGCGGAGTGAGGCAAGCTGGGCGGGTACCTGGGGAGGGTCCTGAAGGCCACCCGGGGTCGCCGAGGTTGCTCTGGTTCTCAGACTGAGGTTTCCAGTCTCTGAGAAGCACAGACACTTGTTCCCAGCAACCGAGCAGCACGGGAGGACCCCTCGGTGGCCACTGGGAGGAGCTGACTCAGACGCCCTCACGCCGGCACCGGCACCGGCACCGGCACCGAATGGCTGCTCTGGCCTTGCTGCAGGAGCTGAGGGGGTGCAGGAGGGGGGAGGAGGCGAGTGAACTGCCGGAGGAGAAGCTGGGGTGGCTCTGCCGGAGGTGAGGGCGTACAGCAGGGAGGACGGGGTGCCCTCACGGCCAGGCCGACACCCCGCGAGCACGTGGGGACGGCCTGCAGCACTGGCTGCGAGTGGAGACACTGCGTGGAGTCTGGGTGAGGCCTCAGTTCCCCAGCGCAGTGCGAGCGCAGGGGCGTGTGTGCCCCAGGGGGCCGGCAGAAGCTGCGATGAGGGCTGGGCGCGGGTCGGTAGGAGCCGGGGCACTGGTGAGGTGGGGGACTAGGCAGGACGATCACTGTCACTGCCATTGCGGGCCGTGGCGCAGCAAGGAGTGGCCCTCCGCTGTGGCAGGTGGGCAGACAATGGGGCTCCGTGTCCCTTGCAGGGGGGATGGAGGCGACAGGTTGGGTCCCGAGGGGCATTTGCCCGAAGCACTTTTGACACGGCGTCCGGGCGCCAGGTGTCGCTTCTGCACTGGAGCTGTGCACTGTGCCCCGTCGTCACGGCGATGTGCAGCAGGGCACAGACGCGCCCTCGGCCTGTGCATTTGGGTCCTCCCTGCGTGGGAGACAGATGTCTCAGGGAGGGGACTTAGTGGGCGAGAGCAGGGTGGGGAGGGATGCCTCTGCCTTCATGAGTGGTCTTTAGCGACCCATTCCACTCCGACCTGCTTCTGCAGGCCAGGGGAGGGTGCTGGAGACCAGCAGGAGGAAGGGGCAGCTTCCTCCGGGAAGGCCGCCCCCTTCTGACCGGCCCGTGGGGAGGCCCCTGGCTGGGCTGGGCACGGCGTGTGGGGTCGAATGGCGGCTGGGTGGCGCACGCACTGCCTGCACTGACCGCTTCTGACAGCACCTTGTAGCCGAAGGGCAGAGTGAGCTAAGGCACAGCCCAGGCCAGCATGGGGCTCGGGGGAGCCATTCAGGGCCAAGGTTTTAGCTACAGGTGTCATGGCATCCCGAGGACCCTGGAGCCGGGAGCGTAAGAGTCCTGCCTGTCCCTCCTTTGGATGAGCAAGGGAAGCCACAAGGCCTTGCCCAAGTGACAACGCAGCAAGGCTTGGTGGGAACGCAGCCCAGGCGGGGTTCCCAGCTCCCAGGAGCCACGTGGGCCATGGGCATCGCAGGCTCAGAGTGCCTGAGGCCTCAGCCGCCCTCCTTCTCTGAAAGACACCCCAGCTTGGCCTGCCCTCATCCCCCAGGTCTTCCCCGTGGGTACAGGGCTGTGTTCATTTAATCTAATCCCTTCCATGTCCTTGGGTGGCCCAGGAGAAGCACGAAGGCTGGGCAGCTTTGACAGCAGGACTATGCCCCCTTCCGGTCTGGAGGCTGGAGGTCTGACCCGAGACCAAAGTGGCCAGGCCTCGGTCATAGACACCACCCGGCCTGCATCCTCGTGGCTGTCCCTGTGTGTGGCCGGCCTGCAGAGGCACGCCCCTCATGGCATGCTGTTGCCGGTAAGGAGAGAGCGAGGGGAAGGGCATCCCAAACCGCCTCGCCTGGGGCCCGGGGCCAGCCCTGCGACGTGAATTAGAGGCTGCCCCCGTGCCTTCCAGAGCCATGGACCTCACTCCTCCCTGGAGACCTGGGGAGACACGCTCACTCCTCCTGGGTCTGCGGTCTTCTCTCGAATGTCCGACCCCCAGCACCTTCAGCAAGATCCCCCACCCCTGGACTTCGAGTGGAGAGGCCACAGCCGTCTTCAAGAGCGCCCCCAAGGGCTGCCAGGGCCACAGAGAGCTTTTTGGGTCAGGGACAGGCAGAGGGCACACAGAGACTTCTCGGCCCTGTCCTGACTTCCAGTCGGCTTCATGGCCTGGACCCA
>NW_006159653.1:1165228-1165935 GCF_000334495.1 Tupaia belangeri chinensis | reverse complement strand
GCGGCGCGCCCAAAAAAGGCCACGGCCGCCCTGCGGACTCCGTGTCAGCCGTGCGATGGGCAGCACAGCGGCCACTGTCCTTGCCTGGGGAGAGCCTCTGTGCCAGCCCATGCCGGCTCAGGAGATGGGGCGAGCCAGGCAGGCGGGCGCGGGCCGTGCAGTGGGGCTCTCACCCCCAGGCGGAGCACAGGCCCCGGACTGCCAGCACCACCCCTCCACACGCAGTGTGTCCTGGGAGCCAGCACCCCTGGCCCTCTGGCAGCCCTCTCCTGGGGTTTGAGCGCCCGAGCCTTGGTCTCAGGCAGTCCCGAGGGTTCATGGGGCGTCATCAGCCATGGGGCCGGGCTCTGGGCCCCGCTGGCGCGTGGGGGTTTGGCTGTTGCCGCGTGGCGGATCTCAGGGGACATGTTTCAACACCAGCCGCCGGCCCCCATGGCTTGTCTTCCTCGTACCTGTCACCCTCTGACACCCTGCTAGTGATCCTTCAACAGGACACAAGGGGGGCACGCTGGTGCCCCTGCTCCGCCTACACCCCTGCCCTGCCTGGACATGGACGGTGTGTGTCTCGGCCCGAGGCGGGATGCTCACACACGGGAGGGCCTGCCCCGCCCACTTCCTGTGTCTGCGGATAAATGGGCCTGGAGGGGGCCAGGCAGGGGGGCCTCAAGGCAACACAGAGGGCAGCCACTGCCCCTCAGTCCGCCGCA
>NW_006159653.1:1148668-1164885 GCF_000334495.1 Tupaia belangeri chinensis | reverse complement strand
GGGTGGGTGCTGCCCCCCCCCAGCTGCCGGGAGCCGTGAGTGGCCGACTGTGCCCTCTGCTGGCGGGAGCGGGCGGGGAGGGGACCGAGGGTTGCGTGGGCATGAGGCGGGCCAGGGTTTCCCGGGAAGAGCCCTGGCCTGAGCGCCTGCCCGCCCGTCCCGTCCCCTCCCCAGGGAGGACTTGGAGGCGTGCTCCTTCAGGGTGCAGGCGGGCCAGCTGCGGCTCTATGACCACGACCAGCTGACCAGGGTGGCCGGCATCATCCGCCATCCCAAGTACAACGAGAGCTTGTCTGCCGAGGGGGGCGCAGACGTGGCCCTGCTGCGGCTGGAGGCGCCCCTGGAGCTGTCGGAGCACGTCCACCCCGTCTCCCTCCCGCCAGCCTCCCTGACGGTGCCCCCGGGGAAGACCTGCTGGGTGACGGGCTGGGGAGACGTGGCAGACGACAGTAGGTATCAGGGATGCCTGCGGGGGTGGGCGGGGGGCTGGGGCGTCCACAGAAACCTGGCGAGGGCCCCAGGCCCCCTGAGCAAGGTGAACACGGCACGGGGTTTTGCCGGGGTTTCTGGGACACCCGTCGGGAACTGGGCAGCCTTGGGTGCCAGCTCAGACCACAGCCCAGGGGTGGGAGGTGGACCCCGAGAGGGGCACCAGGTGATCCTGAAGCCCGAGGGTGCCCCGCTGCTGGAGGAGCTCCACGGGGGTCACGAGCCACGAACTGGGCCCCCAGGAGCCCACCATCACCATGCCGGTGGGCGTCCACACCGAAGCAGGCGTGGCCAGGCATGGACCCCGGGGTCAAACTGGGCTCCCCTCGTCCTCTACCGAAGGCTGGGACTCTGCACGAGCGCCCCGCTGTCGGGAAAGGCAGGAGCCCCCCAGAGCCCCTCGTTCTCACTCGCCCTCCTGCAGCGCCGCTGCCCCCGCCCTACCAGCTGCAGGAGGTGAATGTCCCCATCGTGGGGTGGGAGGACTGTGACCAGCGGTACCAGAACCTCTCCTCGCCGGAGGACCCCAGCGGGATCGGGGAAGACATGCTGTGTGCCGGCAGCAAGGGCCGGGACTCCTGCCAGGTGAGCCCGGATGGGTGGCCCTGGCCCGCGGAGTGGGGACCCAGCCCCGGTCCTGGGGCACCTGCTGAGCACTGCCTCCCCACAGCTGGACTCCGGGGGCCCCCTGGTGTGCAGGTGGAACTGCACCTGGGTCCAGGTGGGAGTGGTGAGCTGGGGCCACCTCTGTGGTCACCGCGACTTCCCTGGGGTGTACACCAGTGTGATGAGCTACGTGCCCTGGATCCTGCAGTACGTCCCTCTGTTCCCTGGACCCTAGGTGCGGCCGGGGGGTCTGCACCCACCCTTCGCCAATCCTGACCTCACCCTCCCTTTACACCCCTGCCTGAGCCTCTCCTTCTGCGGCTTTTCAAGGTTCTGTTTCTTCCGGCTAGCTTGGGGTGGGGGGTACCCAGAGATGGGCCAGAGCCGGAGCTCAGTCCCAGGAGTCCCCCTTCACATTACTGGTAATGTGAAGCTCAGTAAATGGTGTGAAACGGCTTCAAGGCTGCAGTGTGTCTGGGCCGCGGGGCACCTGGGCTCCCGGAAGTGGGCAGCGGGCTTCCATGGGTGGGGTCTCTGGCACCGGCACCCTCAGGATGGGCCGGTGGAGAGGACGGCCCACGTCTACGACAGGCAGGCTGCCTCTCCCCACGTGAGCAGCCCCTCCCTCCCTCCTGCTCCCTTTGCAGGCCCACCTGGGAGGAATGGCCTCTGGCCCGTGCGTCCCAGAGCGGGGACACTTGGGGCTGGCCTGCTGTCCTCCCAGCTCCCTGCAAACTCTGCAGACTTTCTTCTTTTCTGGGCTTGAAAGCCCTGTCTGGCCCAAGTCAGAACTTCCCTGGCTCACCCCACACTCAGCCTCTGCCAAGTGACCCCAAGGTCTTCCTGCAGGGTTGTGTGATCCTCAGTCCCCACTGGAACGACGACTAGGAAACGGGGTCTGGCTGCTGCCACCAGGTCCCTGGCCGGTCAGTACAGTGACTTGTCCTGCTGGGCACGTCTGACACTTGACTCGAGGCATCTCGAGGCCTCCAAGTGCCATTGCCCGAGTCTCAGGGTGGCGCTGGTGCACGAAGCGGGGGCTGGGTCCGTGACGGGGTGCGAAGCCAAGCTATGGCCTCTGGCTGACTCCCTGCCCACAGCACAGCTCCCCTGCCCCCTGAACCCTCAGCCAGCAGGGGCCACAGCTCAGCCCTCCAGTGGGAGCAGCCGCTGCCTGCCACGACTCCTCTTCACGGTGCGGTCCTCGGCTCCTGGTGCCCGGCCTGCCTTGTGTCCATGGTGCCGGTTGTCTGCACTCTGACTCTGAGCCCAGAGGTGGGCTCTAGGGGCGAGCAGGGGTGGGGGGCAGGCATCTCCAGGAGGGACTGACTCTAGCAGCTGTCGGTGCTCCTGGGGCCCCTCAGGGCTCCCCGCGTCCGCCAGTAAGGGAGGCGAGGCTGCAGGGCGCAGGTTGTGTGCCAGGAGTCCCGGGTTGTCCCAGCAGCCCCTGTGGGGTCCAGGAGTTCTGCAGTGAGCTTGGGCCTGGTACTGGGCCCCACCTGGCACTGTCCAGCTGACACTCTCCGGGCTACACACAGCCTGCACCCTGAAGACAAGCCCAGAGTCAGGCTCTGGCTACCTCACCTTGCCCTGTCCCAGCCCCTGGGCCTGGCACTGGGGCGTGGTGACCACAGGCTCAGGCCTGACCCCACGTGGTGGGTAGGGAGGTGATCAAGCCTTTCGAGCCCTCACAAACCAGTCCAGGACGTGGTGAGGTGAGCCGCCACTGGTGGCCTCTGATGCTGCTTCCGGAATGTCAGAGACCAACTCCTGAGGTCTGGAAGCCTCAGCCCCCGCTGGGGGCGGCCACTGCCCTGACGGCCTCCAGCGGGGGCATCCGAGACCCTGAAACTGACGTCTGCAGACAGGCCGACTAGGGGCCGGGGACAGGTGTGACAGCCGGAGGGAGGGCACGCCGCTCCGCTGAGGGCGCCGCAGTGGGATGTACCCAAAGTCCCTGAATCGTCACTCCGAACACTCCACCCGCTGTGCTGGGGCCACATCCCACCCAGGGTTAACCGCCCAAAGGAGCAACAAGGTACCAAGTACGTGGGGGCCACAGTTTCCGGGTCTTTCTGCAGGTGTAGCCCACCCAGTGCCCACGAACATCCCGGCCCAGGGCAGCGCTCCCCGACCCGGCAGTCTTCGGGAAGTGTCCTGGTGCCTTTCCTCCAGAGGCCAGGAGCCATGGGGCCACGCGGGCGAGTCCAGCGATTAGTCGATTAGTCGATTAGTCGGAGGAGCCTCCGGTGTTCACATGACCCAGATCAGCCAATAGGCTGGGCCTGGCAGTACCGAACCGAGGGGAGTAGGGGGCAGACCCACTGGCTGGGTCTGGAGGGTCTGCAGGAAGGGAAGGGCCGACCCTGGAGCACCCTCCCTCTTCCTGTCTCTCACCTCCCACGTGCCAAGCAGGGACCCGCCTCCAACCATGGGGCCCACCTGGGCTTGTCCCACTCTCCCCAAACCACAGTGCCCTACTTGGAAATCTGTCAGGTCGCCAGGGCTTAGGCTCCCAAAGCTGACAGTTGGGCAGAGGCAGGAAGAGGGAGGGAAACGCAGCCCCCTGGCTCTCAGCCATGGCCACGGCCTTGCTGGTCCCCAGGCCCCTCGGCCTCTCCCGGAGTGCTCCGGGTGGTAGGAGCCGGGCCCACGTGGAGGAGTAGGCCATGCCGCAGGGCAGCTGTGGGGCTGGGGAAGCCGGGCAGCGCCCTCTCCCCCTCCCGGGTACGCTTTCCTGAGCAGGCCACACACCTTACGTCACCCCTCTCAGTGATTGGCTCCCTGGGTCTACCTAGGGCAGGTGCAAAGCTGGTGAACTGGAGGGGCAGGGATTGATTGAGCCTCCCCAGAGAGGAAGCCCCACCCACACCACGCCACGCCCATGTCCTGGGCCGGGAGGACAAGGGGCTCTGAGGGACCCTGGAACAGAGGCAGACGCTGCACTGAGCGAGCTGCCCGTCTTACACCCTCACCGCTCCCCGCTCCCTGGTCCCAGGCCTGTACCGACCTGGCCCCTGGGGAGGCACTGAGCACAAGGGTTGCTCAGAGCTCTGGGACCTCGGCCCCGTGTGCCTCCTCTCTGGGCTCCCCCAGACACTCGCCCAGGCTGAGAAGCTGGGCATCGTGGGGATGCAGGAAGAGGCCGTGGCAGGTCATGCAGTCCACAGCCGAGGACCTTCAGCAGAGAGTGTGACTAGTGGGGGCCCCTCTGGGGGCTCTCTGGTTTGCCCCAGGGTGCTGATGGCTGCCCGCTGCATGGCACCGTGAGTGGCCACCGCCCCTAGGTGGGAGGCATGGGGCTGGGGCCACTGAGGTGGGGCAGTGCCCAGCTGTGGCAGGGACGGGGTCCAGGCTACACTGAGCCCCCCAGAGCCGAGGCTCTTCGCGAAGGTGGCAGGGGAGGCAGGGAGCTGGGTCTCCACTCTGGACCCATCTCCTTCGGGCTGCTATGAGATGGCACAGGGTGCGGACCAACCACGACCGGCTGGCGGGGGTGACTCGGGTCATCCCGCACCCCAACTTCAGCGTGACCCTGTCTGCTGGGAGGCACAGACGTGGCCCCGCTGTGGCTGGAGGCGCCCCCAGGGGGGCACGTCCACCCTGTCTTCGTTGCTCCCGGGTCTCTGGTGCCCGTCCCCGAGATGAAGTGCCTGGCAGCGGGTGCGCTGTCGAAGCCACAGCAAGTCAGAGCCCTGGAGGCGGGTGGGCCAGTGGGGTGACGGACTCAGGGCTGTGGGGGCCCTGGGTCACCGGTGGGGCTTCAGGACCTCACCTGCCTGCCCCTGGGAGGCACCCCACCTCAGAGATCTGGTGGTCCCCAGGCTTAGCTCCCGGTCTCGCTCACACCCTGACACTGAGCCGACCCCCTGTACACCGGTCTCTCTGTGCAGTTTGGAAGCTGGCGAAGTGACCCTGTGGCTGGGCCCCAAGGGGCTGACTTCATAGGAGCGCAGGGCAGGGATCCCAAGGGAGGGCCTGCACACCCTGTGGGAGCCTGGGAGAACAGGGCCTGGCCTGGCTGTTCCGAGAGCTCTCCCTGCCCACTGCCCAGACGGAGCCAGAGCCGAGCCTGCTTCCCAGGGAGCCCCTCTGCACCTGTTCGCAGTGTCATCATCGCAGACGGAGGGTTGCTGGTCGCGGGTCGTGAGGCCCCAAGCTGCCAGGGAGCCGCTCTCTGTCCTCCCGAGACACTTTCTGGGCTTTTCCTGGGGACGTGCGTGCTGCCGTGAGAACTCAGGGACACGGTTTCAGTCCCACGTCATGCTCTTCGTGGTGGCTGTCAAAGGCCACATGTCCCTCCGCCCCCAGACACGGAGCATGCCTCCGAAGCCAGTTCCGCACGCCCTCCACAGGGTCTGCCCAGGCCGTGCAGCCCACCCTCGGCCTGGCAGCTTGCCTGCAACCAGGGCCTCCCAGGGCCATGACACCCCCGTTGGTCCTGGAAGGGGGACGCCTCTGCTCTCAGCCAAGCCCGTGGCCTCACTGCTGTCAGGGCTGGAGCCCGGAGCTGAAGCTCTCAGGGTCAGCACGCAGGCTGCCGGCCCCTCCCGCAGTGCCCTTGCGGCCATCCCACCACCTGCAGGAGGCCGAGGTCCTTGTCCTGGGGAACCAGGCCTGTGAGGGAATGTATTGGCGGGGCCCGCAGCGGGCGGCAGAGGCAGCGCCATCGGGGACGACAGGGTGGGGCTCCTGCCAGGGGAGTCCTGGCCCAGGGCGGGTGCGTGCTGCAATGCAGGGGACATGCTGTCTCTCATGGGGTGACGCTGGCTCCTGGTCTGTTACTGGCTAGACATGTGGCTCCAAGCTGGGGCTGGACCTCTGATTCCGAGGACTACCCTGGGGTCTACACTCCAGCGATGGCCTAGTTGTCCTGGACCTGCCAGCGCGTGCCAACGGTGCCTTGCTGAGCCCTGCAAGCACTGAGGGGGGCCCCTTTCTGCCCTCAGCACCGCACCGCCTCTCCGTCCCCTGCTGCCAGCCTGACCCTGACTGACTCCTGGGCTTCTGTGCCCTTCCCTGACTTGGGCACAGAGGCAGGGGAGAGGCCCAGAGGCTGAGCAGACCCTTCCTCCCAAGGCCACGCCACTGCCTGCCGTCTGCTGTCCCATTAAACTGGTTGAATAGCAGCCTGAGTGTCTGACGTGTACTCCATGGGGGCTTCCTGGTGGGGATGCCACGGCTCTGATGGCTTAGGGTCAGACTGGAGTCATTGCACCCCCAGGTAGGCTGGGTGGCCAGGACAGGATGTCCCCAAATGTCAGGCCTGCCTGAGATGCAGCACCCTGAGTGGGGTGGTCTTTGCCCAGTTGGTTGCTTTGGAGTGTGGGGGACCCAGCTCTGCCCTGAGCACCTGCTCCCCTGTCCTCCTGCAGAGGTGCCACAACTGGCACAGGTCCCTCCGCTGTCCCCAAGGCCCAGAGCAGGGCACAGCTGCCACCCTACCCAGCACGCCTGGGCACCAGCCTGGCTACCTCTCACAAGCCTTCTGCCAGTGTCCAACGCCCTCCCCAGCTCCCACCCGGGGAGACATGCAGGCCACTCCTCCTTCCACACACGTGGCCACAGGCTCAGCGAGGCCATCCCCTCCTTTCTGATCTTTCTGCCGTCTCTCCCCTCTGGCAGCCTGTAATTGGTCCACACCCTCCCAGAATCCTCTCACCGTGCCCCAAGTGTCTCCTCCCACCACAGGGGTCCCAGGACAGCGTCCTGGAAGGTCTCCCTGCCAGGCCTCCCGAGTCTGGGCACTCACACAGCCTTGACCCAGGCTGGCCAGTGACCTTGCTGAGCTTTTCAGGGCCTGGAGGGGCATGTGCAGGGTGAGGCTGGAACCCGCCGAGGCACGCATCTCCCGGGTCTGGTCTAGAGGAGCCTTGGCCCCACGGCACGTGCGCAGACTGGGCACCTGTCAGCTTCCTCTCGGGCCCGGGCAGCCTCTGTGGAACTGTCCGTCCTAGCAGGGCCGGACACCCTCCCATGACTGTGAAGCAGCTGTACCCTTCTGTCCTGCTGGCGTGAAGGGCTGGGCCTTGCTGCTTTCTCGCCTCTGACAGAGACATCGCTGTTAGTGTCAGCATCCCCCTAACCATTATGGAGCCAGAACCCCCATGTGGAGCACGGGGTGTTGAGACCGGGACCGAGAAGGGGCGGCAGAGGGCTGTGGAGGGCTTGAGCCCGGCAGGGAGAGGGGCTGGAGCCCGGGTGCAGGGCAGCGAGGCGCTCGGCTTGGGGCACACGCCAGCCTAGGGTCAGCTCTGGCCACTCCCCTGGGGACACACCAGGAAAACACATGTATCCATATGCAGACGGGGGACATGCACACGTGTGTATACAGTACACAGCAGCACGTGCACACACCTGTGGAGGAGCTCACTCCGTGTGTATGTGCACACAGTGTGGACATGCGTATACATGTGTAGCACGCACGTGTGTGTCACAGCCCACGGTGCGCAGCAGCACGTGCACACACCTGTGGAGGAGCTCGCCCCGTGTGTATGTGCACACAGCACGGAGACACATACACATGTGTAGCACGCACACTGCATGCACATTCATGTCAGCGCACACTGGCATGTGCACACAGTAGTATATGCACCCACGTGCACACACATGCACATGTGCACACACATACAGGTGCACACACATCTGTCAGATGCCTGTTTCTCCAGCTGATCCTGGAGGCCTGACAGCAACGGGCCGCTGTGGAGGGCGACCCCCTTGCTGTTGTGCCAGGGCCTGGACCGACCCTGACTGGGCCCGCCTCAGCGTCTCCTGCGTGGGGACATGGGCCTGTGAGAGCCTGTGGGGACCCCACCAAGTGCAGTGTGTAACCTGGGAGTGGACGCACCCGGACAGCCTGCTGGAGCTGTTCACATACGTGTGTTCACATGTGCATGGATGCACACATATGTGAGCACCTACATACATGCATCCAGGCCCACAGAAGATCTACCACATCTGCTCGAGGCACCGGTCCCATCCTGGTCACCTGGGAGGAGTGGGACACTGAGGCCTGCTGAGGCCGGGCACTGGGAGTCTCCGCCCAGAGGCCCGGCCTTCTGAAAGCGGGCAAAGCCTCCGTGGCCTCCGCCATGAGGCCGGGCAGTGGGGACACAGCTCACGGTGACTGAAGGCCGCTGTTGGCCCTGGGCCTTGCCAGGCTGAGGCGGTGACCTGCAGCGCGAGTGCTGGTACAGCTGTGTGCCAGCGGACCCGGGGAGACATGCAGGCCACTCCTCCTTCCACACACGTGGCCACAGGCTCAGCGAGGCCATCCCCTCCTTTCTGATCTTTCTGCCGTCTCTCCCCTCTGGCAGCCTGTAATTGGTCCACACCCTCCCAGAATCCTCTCACCGTGCCCCAAGTGTCTCCTCCCACCACAGGGGTCCCAGGACAGCGTCCTGGAAGGTCTCCCTGCCAGGCCTCCCGAGTCTGGGCACTCACACAGCCTTGACCCAGGCTGGCCAGTGACCTTGCTGAGCTTTTCAGGGCCTGGAGGGGCATGTGCAGGGTGAGGCTGGAACCCGCCGAGGCACGCATCTCCCGGGTCTGGTCTAGAGGAGCCTTGGCCCCACGGCACGTGCGCAGACTGGGCACCTGTCAGCTTCCTCTCGGGCCCGGGCAGCCTCTGTGGAACTGTCCGTCCTAGCAGGGCCGGACACCCTCCCATGACTGTGAAGCAGCTGTACCCTTCTGTCCTGCTGGCGTGAAGGGCTGGGCCTTGCTGCTTTCTCGCCTCTGACAGAGACATCGCTGTTAGTGTCAGCATCCCCCTAACCATTATGGAGCCAGAACCCCCATGTGGAGCACGGGGTGTTGAGACCGGGACCGAGAAGGGGCGGCAGAGGGCTGTGGAGGGCTTGAGCCCGGCAGGGAGAGGGGCTGGAGCCCGGGTGCAGGGCAGCGAGGCGCTCGGCTTGGGGCACACGCCAGCCTAGGGTCAGCTCTGGCCACTCCCCTGGGGACACACCAGGAAAACACATGTATCCATATGCAGACGGGGGACATGCACACGTGTGTATACAGTACACAGCAGCACGTGCACACACCTGTGGAGGAGCTCACTCCGTGTGTATGTGCACACAGTGTGGACATGCGTATACATGTGTAGCACGCACGTGTGTGTCACAGCCCACGGTGCGCAGCAGCACGTGCACACACCTGTGGAGGAGCTCGCCCCGTGTGTATGTGCACACAGCACGGAGACACATACACATGTGTAGCACGCACACTGCATGCACATTCATGTCAGCGCACACTGGCATGTGCACACAGTAGTATATGCACCCACGTGCACACACATGCACATGTGCACACACATACAGGTGCACACACATCTGTCAGATGCCTGTTTCTCCAGCTGATCCTGGAGGCCTGACAGCAACGGGCCGCTGTGGAGGGCGACCCCCTTGCTGTTGTGCCAGGGCCTGGACCGACCCTGACTGGGCCCGCCTCAGCGTCTCCTGCGTGGGGACATGGGCCTGTGAGAGCCTGTGGGGACCCCACCAAGTGCAGTGTGTAACCTGGGAGTGGACGCACCCGGACAGCCTGCTGGAGCTGTTCACATACGTGTGTTCACATGTGCATGGATGCACACATATGTGAGCACCTACATACATGCATCCAGGCCCACAGAAGATCTACCACATCTGCTCGAGGCACCGGTCCCATCCTGGTCACCTGGGAGGAGTGGGACACTGAGGCCTGCTGAGGCCGGGCACTGGGAGTCTCCGCCCAGAGGCCCGGCCTTCTGAAAGCGGGCAAAGCCTCCGTGGCCTCCGCCATGAGGCCGGGCAGTGGGGACACAGCTCACGGTGACTGAAGGCCGCTGTTGGCCCTGGGCCTTGCCAGGCTGAGGCGGTGACCTGCAGCGCGAGTGCTGGTACAGCTGTGTGCCAGCGGAGCGCCGCCCACTGCCTTCACCGGAGAGCCATGCTGGGGACCCCTCGGGTGCGGCGCTGTCCCCGACCAAGCCTCTCTGAGCAGCACGGGATGTGTCGTCCCCAGGAAGGACGCCGACTAGTCTGCCTTCTGGGTGCACACCGGGGATGTGTTCCTGTACAGGGCGGGAGGCTGCTGGGTGTGAGCCGGGTTGTCGTGTACCCCAACTTTGTCTCTGTGGACCTGGGGGCCGATGTGGGCCTGCTCCAGCTGGCAGCCCCCCTTGGAACGTGCAGCTAATGCCAGGCCAGTCCAGGTCTCTGCCTCTCTGGCGGTCACCCCTGGGGACCGGTGCTGGGTGACCGGCTGGGGTGCCATTAGGATGTCTGGGACGTGTTGGTGAAGGGGCCAGGAGCTCCCTGTGGGTGACTGCAGAGGGACTGATGGGCGTCTGGGTTGGGGAGCCCCTCGGCCTCCATCTTTCCTACAACCCTGTCTCCCACGCTCCACTGGGAGGCCTGGCACGAAGGCCTGAGGGTTCCAGACTTGCTCAGAGCCCAGAATACAGTAATCAGAGGGGAAAATGCTGTCTTAGTCTGTCTAATGTCAAATGAAGAAAGGGTGCTCAGGGAGAAGAGGGGGAGAGTGGAAAGCTCAGCCCTCTGTTTTCTCCTGACCCCTCTGGCTGTGGGCAGAGACTGCCTGTGCGGTCCGGCAGGCCTGGGTGGGCCCGGCCCCTCGGGCCCCACGTGAGAGGGTGGGAGGCTGCAGGTCAGGGAGGCGGGGGCTAGGGCAGCGTGGGGGCTCCCTCAGACCTGGGCCAGCCCAGCTCTGTCTCCCCAGAACCGCTGCCCCCGCCCTACCGCCTGCAGCCGGTGCGTGTGCGGGTGGTGGAGAACGCGGTCTGCGACCCACAGTACCATGAGGCCATCCAGGACGATGTGCTGTATGCATGCAGGGAGAGCTGCGACTCCTGCCAGGTGGGGCTGCCTGCCGCGGCCCCGGCCCGGCCCGGCCCCCCACGCCTGCTATGGCACTTGTGACCAAGGTTCCCCGTCTTCCTCAGGGTGACTCTGGAGGGCCCCTGGTCTGCAAGGTGGGAGGTGCCTGGTGCCTGGCGGGAGTGTCAGCTGGGGCTACGACTGCCCTGTGCAACACGCCTGAAGTCTGCACCCACATGCAGACCTACGTGGCCTGGGTCCAGCGGCAGATCGGAGGCAGCCCTGAGCCGGCTCTGCTAGCCCGGGCCGGGCGTCCCCCCCGCGCAGAGTGCCGCTTTGGTTCCAGCGTCTCTGGCTGCAGCCCAGGATGCCCAGCCCAGGGACCGAGCAAGGAAGGTGCTGGGACCACACCTCGGGCCACAGCGAGCCACCGAGCTGCCTCCGCGCCTCTGTCTGATCGAGGGCTGAGGGCAGCTGTGGGGGCAGGTCCTAGGGGTGCTGCTCAAGTCGCGGCCTGGCGGGGCACCGGGGTGGCTTCTCTCTGTCAATAAAGGTCCCACGATGTGCATGTCCAGGTGTGGCGTGAACCTTTGTCTCTGGGGATGTGTCTGGATGCCATCAGAATGCTTTTCCAGCGGTCCGGCGGCAGGGATGTGAGTGGGGGCCTGTGTGGGAGACAGGCCTGTGCTACTGTGTTCCCAGCCCAGCCCTTGCCACACGTGTCCTAGAGCCCAGGCGGCCGTGCCGGGCAGAGGCAGGAAGGGGCAGCTGGCCAGGACAGCTCACACTAGCTGAGTGACTGTCCCGGGGCTCTGGCCAGAGTCAACAGGGATACGACTGTGCCCTGTGTGAGGGCCTGGTGCCCCGGAACTGCCCAACGTCCCTCCTCTGTGTTTATTCTGCACCTGGACCAGGCAGCTTTGGGCACCTGGGGGACATGCTGAAGGTCACACGTGTGGCCCAGAGCCTGGCCTCAAGTCCCCTCCCAGTGCCCGCTCTAGCTTGCAGGCAGGGGCTGGTAGTCGCTGTCCCTCCCTCACTGTGTCCTGGGGCTGGTGCTGGGGGCCAGACCCAGGGACGGCTCCTTTGCTGGGAGGGCAGAGGCTGGCCGGGGCACAGCTGCCACCAGGGCTCAGCGCTGGCTCAGCCGAGAGGGCTAGGTGGGCCGGGCCGTCTGCCCCAGGGGCCTGGAGTGTGATGGGTGCCCAGGGAAGTTGGGCGGTGACTCGGCCCAGGCTGGGTGGCTTGCAGAGCTCCCATGCTGCTTCCAGACAGAAACCCAGGCCCAGGTCTCAGGAGAGCCGTCCCGCGGTCGCCGGCTCAGTGTGGCGTGTGCAGGGCCGTGGAGGAGGAAGCCAGGGAGCGCGCAGTCTGGGGCCTGGAAACACGGTCTAGACCTCCTGATGGCAGTTGGGCGGGGTTGGGGGTGGTGTGGGTGGGCTCCAGGGGCATGGCCACCAGACACTTGACTGGCTGCCCCACATCTCTGTGATCCCAAGTCAGACGTCTGTTCCCCACACCCCATGAAAAGCAGGGCTCCCCACAGGACAAGCCGACACAGACCGCCAAGGGGAGGGCCGGGGTGCAGCGTTGTCCCCCCACCCCTCGTGACGTCAAGCCCGGATGATATGCCGCCAGCTGTCACTGGCAACGGGCAGAGAGCCGGGAGTTCTGGCCGGGCACTGTCCTCCAGCTCCAGATATCCGTCCAGGTGAGTGGGTGGGGACAGGCCCTCTCCTTCCCCTGCCCATCCTTCCTGCCAGGGATGGGGTGCAGGGCAGCCCATGAGGAAGGGCTGTAGGGCAAAGCCTGGCTTCGACCCCGAGTGCAGGGTCATGCTCTCTCCAGCATCCCTGTCCTGGTCTGCAGTCGGGCAGAGCAGGGCAAAGTCCCCGTGGCCATCCCAGCCTTGCATAGCTGCCGGGGCAGCATCAGGGTGGGGCGGTCAGTGGCTCAGCTGCCCCCTGGCTGCCCTCTGCCCCTCTCCTGCAGATGTGGCCCCTCCTGACGCTCCTCACGCTTCCCTTCCTGGGAGAAAGGGGTGAGTCCCCAGGCCAGGGGGTGGCTGCAGAACTAGGATCTGGCTCTCCCCATCCTTTCCACCTCCAAGGTCCCTCCTAGGCCCCTCGAATCACCAGGCTCCCTGGGCCTTCTGCCAGCTCCAGCCCAGCAGAGAGGTCTGGGGGTGGTGGTCAGTCCGGCCCTGTCTGTCTGAGTGGCTGGCCGGGGCAGGGACCCTGTCCAGCCGAAGCCCAGCTGCCAGGCCCCTCGTGCACCGTCAGCACTGAGCAGATCCAGCACTCGCTATGCTTGGCGTGGCCAGGGCACTGCGGGCAGGTGCGGGCACACCGGCTGGCAGGAAGGCCTGCTGGGCGGCACTGGTCTCGAGACCAGAAAGCTGAGCACGGCTGACGGACCAGGCCCCTCCCTTCACATGGTAGCTCATTTGCGAAGCAGGGGTGCCTGGGTGGCTCCGGTGACCCCACCATCTGTCCGTCTCTCCACCAGTGAGCTGTTCCAGCCCGGAGGCCCGCATTGTTGGGGGCTCGGCAGCGTCCCCCCAGCAGTGGCCCTGGCAGGCCAGCATCCAGGAGCATGGCCAGCACGTCTGTGGGGGCAGCCTCATTGGTCGTCAGTGGGTGCTGACCGCTGCCCACTGCGTCCCTGGGTGAGTCCCACTCCCGCACGCCAAGGCCTGGGCTGTCGAGCCTGAGCAGCTGGCTGAGTTGGGGCCTCAGGGACAGTGCAGGGCTCCAGGAGAGGCCTTGGACACGCCTGTGTCCTGTACCCTGGGAGGGGTGCCTTCACGACTGGACACTCCTGCAAAGGGCTCTCAGAGGACCCTGGAAAGCTGGGCAGGGATTTGAACAGCAATGTGGGCCAGGCTCCGCAGGCAGGCTCACCACAGGGGTCCCTGGCCACCCTCAGCACCGCGCAGCCGGCCGAGCGCAGGGGCCAGTCGTAACCTGCCGGTCTGGAGTGAGTGGGTAGGCATGCCCACACGGCTCTGTGAGCACCCGCACCCTTCCTGGGATGCTCCCGGTAGACGTCGCTTCTGAAAACCCACAGTCCCTGGGTCCCCCGAGGGCAGCCCCAGCCCACCGTGAGCTCCTCGGGCCACGGCAACCTCCTGCGGGGCGCTGCCCAGTCCTGGACGAGGACGCCGAGGTGCACAGGGCTGCCCACAGAGCCGAGGCTCCCAGTGAGAAGGCAGGCCCACCGCACAGCCCCAATGGGACGGCTGCAGCTGTGGGGTGAGGCCCCCCCCGCCCCAGGCTAGCTTGCTACCTGCAGGCACACAGGTCTGGGCCTCCGGTAAGGGCCTGCGAAGAACTTAGCCCTGTCCTGCCCCTCCTCCACTCTTCCCCCGAGGGCTGGGGATGGGGCTGCCCTGGCCTCCCAGGAGCCCTGACCCGGCTCCCTGCTGGGGCAGCTGTTCCCCTCTTTCTGCCCGTCTAGCCCAGCCGGAGAGGGCCACGCCCACTCTGTCCCTCACCGCACCGAGGCCCTGTGCCACGACGGCCCATTTTGCCTTGAGCCTCCCTCCCTGGCCGACAGGGTTCTCAGGGAAGAGACCCTCATGGCCTGTCCACCTGGGCTTGCTGCCCACCCCCGTGGGCCAAGGCACAGCAGAGGGTCCTGTGGGACAGGAAGCTGTCCTCCTCTGCCAGCCATCTTGGCGGGTAGCCACCAGGGCTTTGGACTGCACAGCTGACCCCGCCTCCTCCGTCGCTCTGTGGACCGGCCGCACCTGAGAGTCCAGCTGGGCGAGTCTGTCCTGTACACCAGGCCCTCGGGCTCCATCTCCGTAGCCGTGGCCAGCATCATCCTGCACCCTTCCTACAACGGGGATGCGCTGCAGGGCGGGGACGTGGCCCTGCTGAGGCTGGCACAGCCTGTGCGCTTCTCACGTGCCATCAGGCCTGTCCCTCTGGCCTCCCTGGCGTCCTACATCCCCCCAGGCACCCTGTGCTGGGTGACTGGCTGGGGGGACATCCGGCAGAACGGTGGGTTGGGGGCCGAGGCAGGGCGGAGGGTGTGGCCCGGGGCAGGGCTGGGTGTCACCGCAGGCCACGCCTGGGTGTCACCAGCCGTAGATGCTCAGCTGCAGTCCTGGGGAGGGGGCCCTGAGGGCAGGCTGTGGGCCTGCGTTGGGGCCTCCTCAGTCCTGGCTGTTCGCTCTGCCCGCAGTGGCCCTGCCCGAGTCCCAGGGCCTGCAGGAGGTGGATGGGCACTGCGGGAATGCCGCCAGCTCTACGCGCCCGAGCCCATCGCCCAGGGCATGCTGTGTGCCGGCCCTGTCCAGGGCCAGAAGGGCTTCTGCGAGGTCTGAGTCCCATCGCCACGGCGGGGAGTCCTTGGGCCATTGCGTGCAGGGGGCGAGCAGGGTCTCCATCCTGCCCTGCCCCAGGGCCCAGAGGGAAGCTCTGACATACCCAAAGGCTTCCCAGGCCCTCTCCTTACTGCTAGGGGCCCTGACAGCCAGACAGGGCCCTCGACACAGCCGAGGCACAGGACCTGGTCCCACAACCCCATGAGGGCTGGGGCTCGGCCTTGTCACTGTGACCCACGCCCAGCGCAGCACTGGCCTGAGCTGCATGGTGACCCAGAGCCTCTGCGCTGTAGGAAGGCAGAGACCGGGCTCTGGCCGCCAGGGCGCCGTGGGTGCGGGGGCGAGGGTCTGGGCCGACGGCGCGCGAGTCTGAGGGAGGTGAAGCGGGCAGGCTTTGGGGCCACGATGACACTAGTGCTTGGCACGCCGCTCTGACACTAAACTGTGTGGCCTTCAGTGAGCCTCTGAGTCCTCAACTGTCACAAAACTGAAAGGCGCTCACGGGGCTCAGGCGCAGGGCTGCTGAGGGGCAGAGCAGGAGGACAGCCCGTCCACACACTGCTCCTGGCTGCCTGCCCAGCCAGCTCCCTGGGCCCACCTTCCCCACCCTCCCACTTCAGCCCCGGCCTGAGAGCGCCCTGCTCTCCAGCCCCCGCCTGACTCCCGGACCAGAACTTTCTTTTCTTGCTTCTCTCAGGGTGACTCCGGGGGCCCCCTGGTCTGTCCGCTGGGAGAACGGCGCTGGGGTCAGGTGGGCGTGGTGAGCTTCAGCCGTGGATGTGCCAGGCCGGGGTACCCGGGCGTGTTCACCAGGGTGTCTGTCTACCTGCCCTGGATCCAGCGGCACATGCACCTGCCCAGCCCCCTCCGCAGGGCCTGAGCCTGGACAGGCCCATCTGCAGCTTCCTCCTGCCTGGCGGCTGGCCCCTCCACCTCCCCGGCCCACCCCTGCCCGCCGGCCAGGAGCT
>NW_006159653.1:1140616-1147267 GCF_000334495.1 Tupaia belangeri chinensis | reverse complement strand
CCCCCTCCCGGGCGGCTGGCCCCTCCCCCTCCCCGGCCCGCCCCTGCCCGCCGGCCAGGAGCTGGGAGGACCGTCAAGGACAGCCAGGGCTGCCTGCGTGTTCTAAGCCAGAGCTGGCGCGGCCCCGAGTGCCTGCAGAGTAAATGCTGTGAGCGGCTGCCTCCGCCTGTTCATTCGACCCATCCCGGGCGCGCTGAGCGGGGCAGGCGCTGACCAGGCGCTGACCAGGCGCTGACCAGGCACTGACCGGAGAGCCGGGCTCAGAGGCGGGAAACAGTCTTTCTTCCGTTTGGGAGCTCTTTGTCTTCATGGGGCTTTAGTTGCTGCTTTAATCTCTGCCTCTTCTGGGCAGCGGGCACTACGGAGTGATGACCCCCTTCCTGGGGCATGCGTCCCAGGAGGTAGGGGCTGCGGGGGCAGCCGTGGACCTCACCCAAATTACTTGGAATCTCACGATGTGGTTCAGCTGTGCAGTGACCCCTGCCACACCTGTGCTGCCCGGCCCCAAGGTCACTGGGGACCCGTGCGGCCCTCGCCCCGGCTAGGCCTCACTCCGGGCTCGAGGCACAATGCTGAGGGTTACCTGGCGCCTCGCCCCCGGCCAGACCCAGTGCATACCTACGCTGTGGCCCCTTGACGCCAGCCTCAGGCCCCGCCCGACCCACCCCACAACAGAGAGCAGGAAAAGGGTGTCCCGGATGTGCCCCCCCGCCCTGCTGATGCTATAGGCTGGATGGGGGGTCCCACGGTGGCCCCAGAGCCAGCTGGGTTTCGCCACCCTCTTTCCTACCTTCCGCTAGGCGCCAGGTACAGACTAGGAGTGGGGCCGGTGCTTGGGAAGTGGAGGAGGAGGCCTGTCCCTTCACAGTGACCCCCGCTCACAGCACAGCCCTTCGCAGCCCTGGTGGGCTTGGTCACTCCAGCACATCCTAGCAAGCCGTCCTCGCAGCGGCTCCCGTCACCCACCCAGGTGTCCCCTCTGGCTGGGCGCTGTCGCCCCAAGACGGCCTCTGCCCTGAGGGCGCCTGGTGGTTCGCAGGCAGGCTGGAGAAAAGCAGCCGCGAACGCCGCGGCGTGAACATGCCCTCTTTTCTCTGGTACACACGGGTGGGGCTGTGTCCTACTGTGCTTGTGGCCCCCGACGGGCAAGCCCTGGCTGCAGGGTGACAGCACTGCGTGAGGGCGGCTCCCGCCTGGCAGCGGCAGGGTCCGTCCGAGCAGTGGCTCACGGCAGGCCCTGTGGCGGTCTCCGGTGCTTGCTGGCAGGGACGCCAGCGCTGGCCACGTGCCGATCTAGTTAGTGTTTGAAGTCTCTGTGGGGCTCTCATGCTTACCAGAGGCAGGTGGGCAGAGAGAGAAAGCACCCCCTGGGTGAGTGGCCACGCTGCACCCCTTCTCCTCCACTTGGTCTTCTCATTCCCTGGATTCTGGGCACACATATGCGGCTGGTCTGGCTTTCAAACCACCGAGTCTGGGACTCGAACTGTGCAGTCTGCTGTGTGGGACTCAGCAGCCCTGACTACCACACCGGCTGGCTGGCCCCATGTATCTTCTTTGGTGAATGTCCGAGTGTTATTTTTTTCCTTTTAATCATATCATTTCCTAAGAGAAAGTTTTTTCTTTCCTCTTTTTTAAAATTTTTTTTTTAGGTTTTGCCATAGGGTGCATGCATTCACTGGAGAGAGACAGAGAGACACAGTGAGAGGGACAGTGAGAGTCACCCCTAGGGGATTGGCCACACCACAATCCCTTCTCCAATCCCTTCTCCATTCTTCTGGGATTTGGGGCATGCACACATGCCTGGTGTGATCTCCAAGCCATCAGGCCTGGATTCGAACTGCTGTTGACCCACTGGGAGGCCAGTGCCTTAACCACTAGGCCCCTCTCCTTTTTTCAAGATTGCCAGAGGGTGTGTGCACTCCCAAGGGAAGAGAACAAAGCACTGGCAGGCATGGCCACGCCAGTCCCTTCTCCTCTCCTTCCTCCCTTCAGGGTTCTGGGCATGCGCGCAAACTGCTCGGCCTGTCTCTCAAGCTGCTGGGTCCAGGACTTGAACCATGTGGTCAGTCACGTGGGGCCCAGCTGCCCTCACCACCAAGTCACAGACTGGCCCCTTACTTATTTATTTATTTTTTAAACAATTATTTATTTGATTAAAAACATTTGCTATTATTTTTAAAAATTTGCTGCAGGACAGGTGCACTCACCAGAGACAATGAAAGAGGGAGAAAGTGGGAAGGTGAGCGGCCAGGTCCGGGATTCAGACTGCAGCTAGCCAAGTGAGAGTCCCATGCTTTAACCACCATGCCACTTGCTGGCCCCTAAGATAAGTTTTATACCTCCAAGTTGTTTTATTTATTTTTTAAAGCTTTTTTATTTCTTCCATGAGCAAGTGAGTGCACACACGAGAGACTAGCCTGTGGGCCGTGACGTGGCGACCCGCAGGCCTCAAACAGCCCCAATCACGGGCGAGCAGGGGAGCTCAGAAAGGCCTGTGGGCTTGTGCCGCCCCGGTCCCGGCAGGGCTGTGAGGGCACACCAGTGTTGCCAGCGTGCCACCCTCTGGCCCCACCCTCCAAGGACTTCAAGCCCTCGGTGCTCCAGGGCTGAGGGGTAACCGTGCGGAAGTGTGAGGCTGAGCTGCAGAGCTCGCTTACGGGCCAAAGCAGGGTGGACACCATGTCCCTCAGTCCAGAAAACGCTCCAGCAGGAGGCGGCCTGCACACTGACAGACAGCCCACCTGTGCCCCCACCACAGAGAGGGGCTGTCACCTCCCTTTGTCCAATATGGACACTACAGCTCAGAGCACGAAGTCAGACCACAGCCGGGCAGGACAAAGCCTAGGTGTTCTGGGCTTATCTCCTCACCAGGATGTGAACAGGACCAGGCCCACCCCCTCCAGGAAGCCCTCCTTGTTCCTGTGGCACACAGCCTCATCATCACCCACACGCCCAGTCTTTGGGGTTCCTCAGGAGAGTCCCAGCCCAAGGCCCAGACAGCCCAGCGGGCAGCTCAGGCCCCGTGACGACCCACCCTCCACAATGCCTCATCGGCACAGCCATTCGCAGGTCCCGTGGTCTCGCCACAGATCAGATGGGCTCAGCGCCAGCTGCCTCCCTGGTGGGCCCTTCCTAACGGTCCTCTCTGGCCGGGGCCTGACCACGGAGCTGATGGGACCTGGGCAGCGCCAGGGACTTTCCGCCCTCCCCCTGGCTCCAAATCGTAGCCAGAGGCGGACGGTCCGGCTCAGGCCCTCTGGGTCAGGGGTCCCTCTGGAAGGTGGGCAGCGGGGCGTGTAGGGGCCTCCCTGGCGTGGACTCGGCCCCCTGCACGCCAGCACTGGCTGGGACCCCGGGTCCCACGACCTGACGAGGAGCGAGGATGGCACCAGCCCTCACCCCTGCCCGGTGCGGGGCCTGAGCTGCTGCTGTGGGGGGACCTTCCTCCCTCGGGACAGCCTCCAGCAGGGGACCTGCCCTGTGGCCCAGCATGGGGCATGGGTGGGAGCCCAGGTGTCCCCAGAGCCTGATGTGGCCTGGGGCAGGGGGAGGGTTTCCAGGGAGCCAGCTGGGTCCTCACAGGAGGGATTTCAGGGCTCTCACCTGACCCCTCTACTCGCTTCCAGTACTGGGGACCCTGACTGACCACCTGCCCCCATCACGGGGCTCCCTCAGAGCCCGACATCCGGCCCCAGGCTGCTGTCGAGCCCTAGCCCCCATCCCCCTGGCACTCCCCCTGTCCCTAGTAGGTTGGTGGCCCAGTAAAGCCAGTGCTCGCTCTCATCTGGGTGGCACTGGGATGAGCTCTCAGAGACCTGCCCAGCTGAGGGAGGCCTAGCTGAACCCCCACCCCCCATAACCACCCTGCCTCCACCTACAGGGCCTCCAGAGTGTACCCAGTTAGTGCACGGGTCCTCATGGCCCAGCTACAGTGACCCTGTGAGTGGGCGTAGGAAGCTGAGGGGAGCACAGGTCTCTGGGCTCTTGTGATGGGACCCCATCAAAAACAGAAGGTGGTGTTACAAAAACAGAAGGGCCACCCTACCATTCTGCAGGCTGTGTCAGGCCCAGGTTCAATCCTAGCCTACCCTGAAGAGCTGACAGAGGCCAGCACCTTAGAGGTTAAGGCAGAAAGAGGAGACCCTGCATAACACACACAGAAACACACATATACAGACCGATATACACACAGACAGTGAAATATGCACACATGCAGAGAGATGCACACACACACAGAAATATGCACACAGACACAGAAATATGCACACAGACACAGAAACATGCCCACACGCAGAAATATGCACACAGACACAGAAACATGCACACACGCAGAAATACGCACACAGACACAGAAATATGCACAGACACAGAAATATGCACACAGACACTGAAATATGCACACAGACACAGAAACATGCACACACGCAGAAATATGCACACAGACACAGAAATATGCACACAGACACAGAAACAAGCACACACACTGAAATATGAGGACAGACACAGAAATATGCAGACAGACACACAGGAGTGGAAACACATGTTCTCGGATACATAGGCATTCAGAGACATGAGCCCATGCAGGTAGGCAGACAGGCATGAAGATATGCACACATTTACATGTTTACAGTGACACACATGCACACTGAGAAGCATGCCGATGCACACAGAGGCAAAAGGGATGGTGAGGAGGCCGCTCTCCATGTGGCATCTACATTGGCATGCAGGTCGGGGTGCCGAGTTCTGCAGCCCAAGTCCCAGGGGCTCCTGGTACCCTCATACCCACCCCCGTGCCCGGGGAAGAGACCCCGGCAGTACAGACCTCCCTGACAAGCCCCTCACATTAACGTCCTCACATCTGGCAAGAGGGAAAGAAAAACACCTGTTTCTTTGGAAAGTTCTTTCCTGCCTGAGAAGCCCCAGAGAACCCCCGAAAAGGTGGGGCTGGTGCAGCTCTCTCTGTAGTCTGCTTCTCGGCACAGCACCGTCCAGACGGGTGCCGCCAGGAGAGGATGCAGTGCTGGCCTAAAGCAAAGGGTTCAGCCAGCTTGTGGCTTGGTGGCTGGGGCAGCAAGACCCCATAGGGGCGACTGTGTGGCCCAAGTTCCAGACCTGGCAGCTTGGGAAACACACCAGGCGTGTGTGCATGTGCGTGGAGGGAAGGTGGAGAAGGGGCTGGTGTGATCTGTGCTCCCTCTCTGGGGAGTGCACATGCCCTCCTAGTGCAGCAGGTAACGACTGAGGGCTGACAGCCACAGGCAGAGGTCCCAAGAACAGAGGAACCTGGGCTCGGGAAGCACAGCCCCTGGGCAGGCAGCCGTCGGATGTGTGCAGACAGGGCAGGAGGCGCCTGCACCCCAGAGCCCAGCCTGCCTCTGCGTGCCCTGGGCAGGTGGGCCAGCTCAGTACTCTGGAAAACAGCGCGGCCCTGGTGTGGCGGGATCTGCCCGGCGGCTGGGGCATCTGCTCAGCGGAGAAAACTCAGCAGCCGGGGTGGCCTGGGCAGCCAGGGGACCGATGGGCAAGCCAGGTCAGAGCACACGGGGGAAGCCACCTCAGCCCTAGGACAGCTGGCTTCTGCCCTGCGAGAGGGCTTCAGCCTAAGAGGATTGGACACTCCCCTCAAGTTCTGGAGGGGGCAAGGAGGGTACTGATGCTGGGGGTTGGGTCTGGACAATCCTGAGGAAAACGAAGGGTTCGGCCCCCAGGTCCAGCTGCTGCCCGCGAAGACCCCTCCCAGAATCGAGCGGCCCTGGTGGAGAGAGCCCGAGGGGAAGTGCCCAAAGCCCACCCGGGCACCCTGCAGTGTGCCCAGCCCCGTAGGGAGGACTGTGAAGACCGCCCCGGGGAAAAGCAGGTTGGACTACGGGCCTAGCCCAGAGAAGACAGCTGGCGAAAGGGAGCCCAGCGAGCTGGAGCTGGCGGTGGCCAGAGGGGCCTGGCTGGAGGGGCCCTGCCGGGGCCACAGGGCCCAGTCTGAGGCGGTCCACCTCCCGACACCGCCTGGGGCACCCGGGTCCTCCTGGCCCCTTACGCTGTTGGCATTGGAGCTCTGTGTACTGAGCCCCCATACCACATGAGGAAGAAGCGAGCCTGACACAGCGAGGACCACGCTGCTTTCCTGCGGTTTAATCCGGTACAGCGCCCAGGGACAGTGCCCACTGCCATCTCCCCAGGCGGGAGGGTGGGTGGGGGACTCAGGTCACCAGAAGGGGCAGAGGACCTGGCAGGTCTGAGGACAGGAAAGAACTGAGGGTGGGCAGGGACCAAAAGGGGAGGGGCTGAGGAGGGGGAGGGCCAAGGACAGGGAGGGGTCAGGAGGGGAAGGGCTCAGGGCAGGGCGGGGACACCTCCTGGGCAGGAGGGTGAGACCTGAGGACAGTAGGGGCTGCTGCTTTGCAGACCCAGCTCAGGGGTCCTCGGGAACATAGCGGCGGATCCAGTCCAAGTAGTGCGTGACGCGGGTGTAGATGCCGGGCCGGTTGGGCTGGGCACAGCCCTCGCCCCAGCTGACCACGCCTGCCTGCAGCCAGGCACCCTTGACCTTGCAGACCAGGGGCCCCCCGGAGTCGCCCTGGGGGTGACAATGCATCAGCGCTGGGAGGTAAGGGGGCAGGGGGCAGGGGACACTCTGGCTACCTGGCAGGAGTC